>NC_025701.1:8241934-8304204 GCF_000633955.1 Camelina sativa | reverse complement strand
ATCTAAGAACACAAAAAAAAGTTCTCCCATTAAGGATGCCCTAATAGAGAAGGAAATTACTCCTAATAACAAAAAGGAAACGGGAGGTTACAATAAAGCTTGACCCCCAAGTTTATTATATTTGTCTTATTGTGTGTTGTAGCTCTGTACAACACCTCTGCTCTCTCAGCCTCTCAACGTCATCTTCTTCGATTTCTTCTTCTACTTTCTTACAGTAATTCTCTGCTCCTCTCTATCAATGGCGAATAGCCTTCCTCCCAAGGATGAGGCTTATCTCTCATCAGTCATCTCCAAGCGTATCAGGCTCTTTCAGCAAATCCAAGCCGATCACCTCGAGAAGCTTCAATCTCTCCCACACGATCCGATCAAGTAAATACGTTTCTTTCAGAATACACTAGGGTGCAGCAAGTATATTGGTTTTGCAATTTCTTGATTCCTGGTTTTAATTTGTGTGACTGCAAATAAATAGGATTACTCTTCTCCCAAACGGTATAGTGAAAGAAGGAAAGAGATGGGAGACCACTCCAATGGACATTGCAGGGCAGATTTCTAGGGTTTTGGCAAAATCTGCCCTCGTTTCTTCGGTTAATCGTGTCCTGTGGGACATGAATAGACCCCTGGAAGGTGATTTGACAGCGACCAAGGCCGTGATACTTTCTGGCATTCTAGTGCTCACATTCTCGGCCAGTCTCTCGAGCAGGAGTATGGGTGCAAGCTTTGCCTCGGTCCCTGCGAAACCAGACATGAGGTAAGACCAAGTCATTGTTTGTTATGTTTTTTTTTTCCTCTGTTTCTTTTGCTCGGAATCCATATTGTTTGGTTATTGTTATTTCATCTGTAATGTGAGGCTATCTCTGATGTTAGTAGCGGCTTGTTATAAATTGCAGGGTTTCTATTACGATGCTTTCTACTATGGCAATCTGGGCTTAAACGACAGTTACTTTCCAAACATCGAAGCAGGTGTTGCAAAAGCTGTTCGGGAAGGACAACCATTTGAAAGGATTGAAGTGACCAAGGATCAGGCGCTTGAGATGTTCTCTGATAATAACTTTAAGGTGGGTTTTTAAGACAAATGATATATACAAAAATCATTCAGCTTTTGAATTGGACTCATCATGCTTCTACTGTTAATTATTTTATAGGTTGAAATCATCAACTCTGACTTGGCTCATGAAGACAACATTACAGTCTACAGATGTGGCCCCTTGGTTGATTTGTGTCCTGGACCACATATACCAAATACTTCCTTTGTGAAAGCTTTCAAGTGTTTGAACGTAAGCATGATCCAACTCTATCCATCTCTAGAAACTACAACGTTACATATTTTCTAGTTTGTTTTCTTATGCTTACCCAACTTTACCATTTTTTTCTATTTATCTCAGGCGTCATCCGCTTACTGGAGAGGTAACAAAGACCGCGAAAGCTTGCAGAGAGTTTATGGGATATCTTATCCGGATAATAAGCAACTCAAGGTACGTACTACTAGCTTTACTTGTTGAAAAATATTTTAAAGATCTCTTCCTCATGATTTCTCTTTATCTTTGCAGGAATATCTTAAGTTTATAGAAGAAGCAAAGAAACATGACCACAGACTATTGGGGGAACAGCAGAAACTTTTCTCTTGTCACCCATTCAGTCCTGGGAGTTGGTTCTTTCTCCAACATGGCCACAGAGTATATAAGAAGTTGACGGCATTCATTGAGAAAGAATATTGGAAAAGGGGTTACGAAGAGGTCATTACACCAAATTTATTCAACATGGAGCTCTGGGACACTTCCGGACATGCTGCAAAATACAAGAAAAATATGTTTACCTTGAAGGTAAGAGTGCATGCAAAGCTCAAAATCTTCTTGATGACTCTATTACTTTAGTAACTAGCTTCCAAGATGCCATTTGTAGCTCTATTACTTGAGTAATTAGCTTCGAAGATGCCATTTGATGCAAATGATGATTTGTTTCTTTTTGTTTTCCCTTGCGCAGATTGACGAACAAGAATTTGGGATCAAACCTATGAACTGCCCTGGTCACTGCGTGTTGTTCGAACTAAAACCTTGGACATACAAAGGTTGGGGATCTGTTCCTTTAGTGCAGTGTGATTGATCTCATTAAAAATAGATCTATGGAGATTAAATGGGTTTTTTTTGCCTTTATAAATCTTACTCATTTATCTTTGCTGACACCATATTTTTGTTTTACCGTATGGAATGTAGAATTACCCATTAGAATGGCCGAGTTTGGAGTGTTACATCGAAATGAGGAAAGTGGAGCACTTAGTGGAATGACTCGTGTTACAGTTATTGCCAAAAAAATTGACTGGTTTATAATATAAAGAAAACATAAAAAAATGATATCATGGTGTAGTTAAACTGTTTTAGGATCAAACATTAGTGGGCCTATTTGTATTTGCCATATATCACCACTTCTAATAGTTTATTTGTCAGTTCCTTTTATACCCGTTTGCGTGTTACATGTAAGAATGATAAGAAGGATGATTCTTATTGATATATGAACATGAGTATTTATACAAGAAGAGTATAGCCTAGGGTATTCGTTTAAGAATAAATACAAGAGATTCTACTTTACATAAGTCAGTGATTGATATCCAATCATCACTAATGTGATTGATATAGTCATCAATATGATTGATTCTCTACACGCCCCCTCAAGATGGAGGGGCATCGCGTAACTCCAATCTTGTTGAGGAAAAGAATAAATGAAGCCCTTGATAGTGGTTTCGTTAAAACGTCAGCCAGCTGATCTTTAGTAGTGACGTGAACAACCCGAAGTGCACCAGACTGAACCTGTTGGCGAACAAAGTGATAGTCCACAGCAATGTGTTTCATTCGCGAATGAAACACAGGGTTTGCACAGAGATATGTTGCGCCAATGTTGTCGCAGTAGATCGTTGGCGTAGAAGGTAACCGTATCCCAAGCTCCTGAAGTAACGAACAAATCCACCGAACCTCAGCGGACGTATTGGCAACAGACCGATACTCGGCTTCCGTGGAGGAACGTGTCACTCCTTTTTGCTTCTTCGAAGTCCATGACACGGGTGTTTGACCAAGGTACGTGATGTAACCATTTGTGGAGACGTAGTCCACCGAGTCACCGGCCCAGTCTGCATCCGAATATGCGTGTAACGAGAAGGAGTTGTTGCGTTTAAGAAAGATACCGTGTGTGGTGGTTCCCTTGAGATAACGAAGTAAGCGTTTTGCAGCTTGCCAATGAAGATCCGTAGGAGAATGCATGTATTGGGAGAGACGATTGACGACGAAGGAAATGTCAGGTCGAGTGAATGCGAGATATTGAAAACTACCAATGACCTTGCGGTATTCTGTCGGATCGTGAAGTGGTGTACCAGACGTGATGGTGAGCTTCGGTGAAGTGGCCATCGGTGTTAGAACTGGTTTTGCGTCAAGCATATTAGTGCGGGCCAGAAGATCAAGAATATAACGACGTTGGTTGAGATGCAGACCCGAAGGGACCCGGACAGCTTCAACACCGAGGAAGTAATGTAATTCTTCATGGTCTTTGACGGAGAATCTAGTTGCTAACCCGTTCAGTGTTGTAGTAATAAGCTTAGGATCATTGCCGGTAACCAAAATATCATCAACGTAGACAAGCATGTAGACCACCGAGGAACCATGACGCAAAATAAAAAGAGAGGTATCAGCAATCGAATTAACAAAACCAACCGTAAGCAGGTAATTGCGAAGCTCCATATACCACGCCCTTGGTGCTTGTTTGAGACCATAGATCGCCTTCCGAAGTTTACATACATAATGTGGTTTGTCAGCATCTTCAAAACCAGGTGGTTGAGACATATATACCTCCTCATGAAGAGTTCCCTGAAGAAACGCATTGTTGACATCTAGTTGACGAATAGGCCATCCACATTCAACCGCAACATCAAGAACAATGCGTATGGTGGTAGTCTTGATAACAGGGTTGAATGTCTCTTCATAGTCAAGACCTTGTTGTTGATTATATCCTTTCGCAACAAGCCGAGCTTTATAGCGGCTGACCGTTCCATCGGGTTTATATTTTTTGGTGAAAACCCAACGACAACCAACGATAGAGACATTAGGAGGCAGTGGTGGGACGAGATCCCAAGTGTGTTCCCGGAGTTGAGCGTTGATTTCCTGAGTGACAGCACCCCGCCAGCGGTCATCAGCAAGAGCTTGTTTTGCGGTTCGTGGTTCAAAGTCGGGTGAGGATGAGATCGTGGAAGTGAGAACATATTTCTTGTTAGGTTTGGCTATCCCACGCTTTGCTCGAGTTGTCATTGGATGAAGATTATCCGGTAATGGAAGAGGAAGTGGTAGTGGCGGCTGCGAGTTGGCGGAGGAAGTGGAATCAGATGAAGCAACAGCGGAACCAGTGGAGGATGAGGCGGTTTGGTTATTTTCAGGGGTGAGTGTTTGGGTCGTCTTTGAGGAGGAGGAATTGTTTTGCGGGATTAAAGGATCATTGTGGGGAGAATCGATTTGGTCAAGTATTGGTGATGGATCACGGACCGGAGAATTTGTGGGAAGTGGATTTAAGTGAGGTGAGTTTTGCTGGGCCGTGGGTCTCGGCCCATTTTCAGTAGGAGCAGTGGGCTCAGATGGAAAATTAGAAGAAGTGGAGGAAGAGTTGGAGGAGCGAGAGCGTACCTGAGGGGAAGTCGACGGCAAGGAGTTTGGCGGAGAGGACGAGTCCTGGTGAAGATCCAAGCCCGAGGGAACTGTCGGTGCAGGAGTCGGCAAAACCAAGGAGTGAATGGGAGTTATATGAGGCATGTTCGACGGTTCGTGCGACGGTGGAGATGAAGAAGCCGATGGTACAGACTCCGCAAAGGGGAAGCAATCCTCAACAAATGTCACATGACGTGAAACATATATTCTGCCGGAAGAAAGATGTAGACAATGATACGCACTCTGCATCGTCGAGTAACCAAGAAAAACGCAAGGGAGAGATCGACTTGCAAGTTTGTGACTGGCATAAGGACGAAGCCAAGGATAGCAGCGACACCCGAAGACCCGTAGTTTCTCGTAATTAGGACTGGCACCAAACAGTTTGAAATAAGGAGAACTCATTTTCAGAACCGGGGTAGGTTGACGGTTAATAAGATAAACCGCAGTGGCAAAAGCATAGGTCCAATAGGTAAGCGAGACAGCGGCGGCAGACATGAGAGTAAGACCCGTCTCGACAATGTGACGATGCTTCCGCTCAGATATTCCATTATGTTCCGGAGTATGCGGAGGAGTGGTCAAGTGTGAGATGCCATGGCCAGCAAGAAATTCCCTTAAGGCAAGGAACTCACCTCCATTGTCTGAATAAAGTGTCCCAATACGGCTTTGAAATTTATTTTCGACTAAGGATGTGAAAGCAATGAATGTGGGTTTCACATGAGATTTGAGTTTGAGAGGATAAAGCCATGTATATCTGGTGAAGTGATTAACAATAACAAGGTAGTATTTAAAATTGTCACTTGAGAGAATGGGGGAACTCCACACATCAGTGAAGAGATATTCGAGAGGTCTAGTGGAAATAATAGTTGAATTGGAAAAAGGAAGTTTATGTGTTTTATTGAGCAAGCATTCATGACAGCTTGTAGACTTAGAAGAACAAGAAGAAACAGAAAGTGAAAATTGGGAAATAACGTTATTCAAAACTGAAACAGAAGGGTGTCCCAAACGAGAGTGCCATGAGGAGAGCGGTGCCTTAGAAGACGAGATCGCAGACATTGCAACAGCAGCTTGAGAAGCACTCATTGGCCACTCATATAACTCATTCCTGGTTTTGCCTTGGAGCAACAGGACCCCCGTGCTGAGATCCTTCACCTGGAAGAAAGCAGGGAAAAATGTAACCGAAACTTGATTAGCATTACACAATCGATAGACTGAAATCAAGTTTTTGCTTATGTTGGGAACACATAACACTTTATGAATTTCTAAAGCACGACGTGTAGAAGGAAGGAAAGTGGAACCCGTGTGAGTAATAGGAATACCGGTACCGTCCGCAATCACCACATCATCACCACCGTGGTAAGGTTGGTGTTGAGCCAAGTTCTGGAGATCCGAAGTGATATGGTGAGTTGCACCACTGTCAAGAATCCAGTTGTTGGCATTGTACGGAGCCCCCATCGCAAGATTCGCGCGTGGTTGCCATGGTGTGAATGGACTGGAAGACATTTGCGGGACAGCGGCCTGGAACTGGGGGCAACGGCGAGCACTATGAGCCTGTGTACCACATATCTGACAACGACCAAGGTATGGACGAGAGCCACGAGGATTGTGATTCGATGCCGTGAGGGAAGCCGAACATGGAGACTGAGAGGAGGATGTCCAGTTGTTGTTGTTGTTACGGGAGCGCGATTGATTGCGGTGACCAGTGGGGGATTGACGCTGAACGGCATTCGCCGTGACAGGAAGATGCGAGAGGGAGCCAGAGATCGCAGCAAGGAGCTTCGACTCATGGTTAATGAGCCGCTCATGGAGGTAGGAGATAGCAAGGAGCTGTATAATTATTGTATTTCAATGGAGGTAGAATGATAAGAAGGATGATTCTTATCGACCACCGGTTTGTACTCCTCTGGAAGACCATCGAGGATCAGCTCTACTTGATCCTCAAGTTCTTCAGGCTTGCCAAGAATAGCCAGCTGATCAAAGCGAGTTACAAAGCCTTGAAGGTAAACTTCAATGGTTTTGTCACCTTTTGTCCAGTTACGGATCTGTGTCTTCAACTGGCAGATGTGACCTCGACTAGGATTAGCATATGTCGAAGCCAAGGTGGTCCAGATCTCGTGAGCAGTAGTGGCGTGAGCAACTACAGTTTGTTGGACAAGAGATGGCTCCAAGGAGAGCACTGAAAATCAATTGATCCTGTCGCAGCCAGATCTGGTAGGCAGGATTGTCGGAGACGGTATCATCAACGGTGAGCATGGCAGCAGGGGCAACGGTAGTGCCATCAAGATGACCAGAGAGGCCATACCCATCAAGAAGGGCCCGAACTTGAAGACTCCACATCAGATAGTTTGTGGGAGTAAGCTTTGATACATTACTCATGTTGATGTTATGAAAAGTATGAGAACTCGTGACAATGGTGTCGGAGACAGTAGCCGCAGAGAGGTTAGGAGAAGAACTCATGATGAGTTAGTGAGAAGAGAAAAAAAAAAATTTTTTTTTTTTTTTTTTTTGTGTATGGATCTAAGCTCGTGATACCATGTAAGAATGATAAGAAGGATGATTCTTATTGATATATGAACATGAGTATTTATACAAGAAGAGTATAGCCTAGGGTATTCGTTTAAGAATAAATACAAGAGATTCTACTTTACATAAGTCAGTGATTGATATCCAATCATCACTAATGTGATTGATATAGTCATCAAGATGATTGATTCTCTACATTACATACTTGTTACTTTATATAACATCGGGTATAATTCTTTAATTTCAGGATGATGCACACATATTCTGTAGAGCGGATCAGGTTTGTGATACATTTGTTTCTTATTGGAGCTCATTTATCCTCCCAGCTTCTTGTTTAAAAATATTATTGTCTTGTTTTCAGGTTGAGGAAGAAGTGAAAGGTGTGTTGGATTTCGTTGACTATGTTTACAAAATATTTGGGTTTACCTATGAGCTAAAGCTTTCAACGGTAGGACGACATTTGCAGTTTTTTTTTTTCAGACTTTTTGTGATATATGATCATGTATCTCATTTGTTTGCATGCTATTTTCAATTTCAGAGGCCAGAGAAGAAAGAGAATTACATTGGAACATTGGAAGAATGGGATATGGCTGAAAAGGATCTTAAAAAAGCGCTAGATGATTTTGGAAAGCCATGGGTGATAAACAAAGGAGACGGTGCATTTTATGGCCCAAAGATAGACATAACAGTGTCTGATGCAATGAAAAGGAAATTCCAGTGTGCTACTTTACAGCTTGATTTTCAACTTCCGGAACGCTTCAAACTGAAATACAAAACGAAAGTAAAGCAGGACAAACCTGTGAGACCTGTGATGATACATAGAGCGGTGTTGGGATCTGTTGAGCGTATGTTCGCCATATTGTTGGAGCATTACAAAGGAAAATGGCCCTTCTGGCTTAGCCCGCGCCAGGCCATAGTTTGCTCTTTGTCAGAGAATTATAGTTCCTATGCAAAAGAGGTACAAAAACAGATTCATGACGCTGGGTACTATGTGGATATTGACGAAAGTGACAGAAGCATTTCTAAGAAGGTGGCAGAGGCTCGGGCTGCACCATACAACTACATACTGGTCGTAGGTCAAAAAGAGGCTACAACCGGACAGGTTAGAGAGGGTCACACCTTTGTCTCGTGGTTCCGATGTCTCTTTGACCACCGAGCTTCTCTCATACATTGTTTGATCTTTTTGTTTTGTTTGGGTATATGAAACATTTTCAGGTGACTGTTCGGCTCAGAGAAGACCCTGCAGGCCGTAAAGACTTACCAGAGATGAGCATCGACAGTTTACTGGATGAATTCAAGTACAAGACAGTCAACTATCTCTAATCTCTGAGATCCCGTCCGTGTTTAGGGTTTAAACATTAATTTTTCTGTTGATATGAATGTATTTATTTTGTATTGGTCCTTTTTTTTGAACCAAAGATATATTTTGGAAATAAAATAAGGTGATAAACTATAGTTTGACCTTTTAACAAGATAAAATATAGACTTTTGGGGACAAAGTTTAAGTCTTTCGTAAGTAATTTTGCTTGTTAATTTAGTGGGTGTCTTTATTAATCTTATTCAAATTTGAGTAATTCAACATCTTTATACAAATGACCAACGTTTCGTATAATTATCTTCCATAATAAAAATATATTATAGTATGTTCGTTTCGTCATCTTTGCACCCTCGCTGTTCTAAATCTGCATTTCGGATTTTGACAAAAATTGTTTGCGTTTTGTTTTGTCGGATTATTAATTTGCAGATTGAACTTCACGTCTCTAGGCAAAACCAATGGCAAGTAATAATGGTTTTCTCCCTACATTGCCAAAAATCTCAGCAACTTAATTACCCGATCGATATTCAAGATGTTAAGTCGAAAAGGTTCTTATGTAAAAGAAGATTCTTATATTATATCTTAGATGTTGCAAATCTTGAATAGTCAATACTTTGATCTCATGTAAAACTCGTTTGAATAAGATTTAATATAACTACACAGATAACTTAACGCATACCAACATTCGGAGTATATTCTACTATTATCATTTAGTCCACCTTGTAGGTTTTGGCGGGGTACTGGTCGTGGCATATGATGGAAATTTGTTTCGACATGTTTAGAGGGAGAGAAAAATTAAACTTTGTAGTATTGTTTTTTATTTTTTATTTTATCGTGTGTCCTGATTGTTTTCCTAACAGACGTTCCTTGATTTATAGCCAAACAACCTTAAGCTAGCAAAGAGCAAGACTCTCGACGCGGGTGTTGTGTTTTAGCGATATTGAAACCATGATTTTGGAGAATTTTATGGTATTTTGGAAATTTGGAATTTTGATAGATTTTAGGAAAGTTGATATGGTTTAGGGCAAAATTCTTTCAAATCTCACCTAAAACCATGAGATTTGGATTTCTGTATTTTTAACTAAATAAATCCTCTCAAATCCTGCAAAAACTTATTAAAATTCAAATCCACCAACTGTTTTGAATAACAGTGGATTTTAAAGTAGATTATTAAATTATCAGTTCAATAACAATGGATTTCAGGAGACTTTTTTAAATTCATGATTGAATAATATAAAATTTATAAATTTTATACAAATCACTTGAAATGTCAAGCTGAATACACCCCTAAAAATATTGCACGTAGTAGTTTGATGTTCGGTTCTCTTTTTTTGTGTTTCTTTTTGTCTTTTACACTTTCTAAAACAAAAATACGCGGTGTTTACTGTTTAAATACGTAGTCAATTAATGACAGTTTTAATTTTGTTGAGTGTATTCTCTACAAAAAAAATATTTGTTGAGTGTCAAAAGGAAGAAAGAATAGTAAATAATGTACATGCCTTTTTGGGGAAAGTTTAGGTAGTAAGTCAATTAATCCAAAACGAAAGAGATATTTTATTGCATTAGCTTAGCTTTATTTCAAATTTAATTGAGTTTGAAAGAATTGAAGTTTTCAGTGTTATTTGTTTTATATGTATACTCTATGAATTCTTTTAAATTCATGTGTTATTGGATTGAATATTTTTAATCATGTTATTAAATTATTTTGAATTCTTATGTTATTCAGTTTGGTTATTATATAATTCTATCGAAAGTTAGTGTTATTCAATTTAGAAGAATCCATTTTAAAAGAAGGAAAAAAAGGTTTCGACTGAGTTTATTGTTAGCTGTTGATTATTCTACAGCTTTTTGTTGTTATTTTCCTGTTCAACATAATGATGTTTATTTATTTCCATTATTCAAATTTGAAGAATACAACTCCAAAAGAATCACCAAAGTAATAACGAGCTGTTGTTATTTTTATTAAACTTTAAAAATAAAAATAAAAACGGAATGAACGATTAATATAGGATTTCTTCCAGATACTTAAATTATGTTGCGTACAGCTCTTGTTTTTATTTTTGTTTATCAACAACTTCAAAATAAAAATAAAAATCATAATTTGGTAACGCTGAGTAATTTACAACATCAAACAAAAAAAACAAATAATAATAAATGATTTCGGTATGCTGAGTAATGAGTATATATATATATACTCATTATATATATATATATATATATATATATATAAAGCTTATTTGTCGCGATTATATATATATATATAAAGTTTAGTTTTCAAATTTAGTAATTTATATAATCCCCACATGTGTCAAGTATATTTAATAATATTTTGATATGTGTGAAAAGAAATTTTATTTAATAATTATAGGAAAAATTAAAAATTTAAAAAATAAAAAGATAATAATTAATATTTTTTAAAAGTATATAAAACCAAAAGTAATCTATTATATAGAAAAATATGTGCAATTAATAAGAAAAATATGTAAAATTAATAAGGAAAATATTTACAATTTAACAGCAATTATTATTTATTATAATCATATAGTAAAAGAAATTTATACAAAAAAGTGATTAAAGTATAAAAGGTTTAATGTGTTAAAATTAGTGATTAACATAATATAAGAAAAATAAGATAATCAAAATAAGAAATTAATGTAATTTTCTTAAGTTTTTTCAGTTGGTAAATGATTTAATAGCGTATTCAATATTATGTTTTTATATAAACATTGGTTTTCAAAGTTAATAATTTATGTGATCGCGACGCGTTCAACAGTGCGGACCTGATAGTCCCCAAGGCCGTTTTACTATCCACTCTTAAAGCCAGTAGCTTGTGACGGCCACTTATTGGGTCGAATCCCAATATGCGGTGCTCTTCCGAGTAAAAACGTGTGTACAGTCCGCCTTGACGCGTAGCCTTGGTTTTGACGTGTTCACACATTCAATTAGAGTTAATGGGTTTCTAGTTTTCTACTAAAGTTTTGACTGGTTCTCCCGCTACCTCTCGCAAATGCTGTATTTGCGGGTGGTAGTGGTTACTAGCGATTGGAACCAATCACACAAACCGCTTCTAATCGCTCCTAATCACTCCCAACTGCATCAAACCACTGAATTCCAAAGCTGACGATTGCGGTTGGATTTTTTTTTTTTTGTAAAAAAACTTAAAAGAAATAATAATAATGAAATTTTTTTTGTTATATCTTCTATCTAACCATTTTACTCATTAATGATGGGAGAAAATGAAGTACGGATATGATTGCAGAGATGATAAAATTTACAATTAGAAGAAAATAATATTCCAATTATAAATAACCCGAAAAACTTGATGTAAATCTAATGGCACATCGCACATAAGTTCAAAAAAATCTAAATAAATATAATATTTTATCAGAAATTTAAGAAAATAAGATTATTTGTGAAAAATATTAAAAAAAATCACCAGTGACTCTTCTCAACTCTCACTTGACAATTCTTATCCATGCAACTACTGAACCACGATCTAAGAGAAAAGAGAAAAGATCTACGATCTAAAGCATATGTTTTACGCCAGAAAACCAGCGCAGGCCGGAGAAAAAAAAAGTGGAGATTTCTTATTAAAGAGGCGCTTTGGGAGAGTCGCTCGTGAGAGAGAATCGTATCCTACTTTTACGGGTTATTTAATATAATAATTAATTATTTTGTTTTTTAATAGAAAAAATTAAAATATTGGTCAATGCTGGTCAATGTCGGTCTTTGCCGAAATCATTCGGTCAGTGTACCGGATTATATATCTATAGTGTTGACCACATAATTTCATATAAGTCATGTATATGGCTATGCAATACATATATTTCGTGTAGTTGAAAACATAATATTATACTTAACATGTGTGACTAAGCATTCTCGCCATCACTTTTCCTATTAGATTTAGGATACATGATCTCATAAACTATATAATATTGTATACTATACGGTATGACTATGTACATACTACATATATGATATATCTTAGATATAAAAACTGATGTTTAATTATCTTTAC
Organism: Camelina sativa; assembly: GCF_000633955.1. Lineage (NCBI taxonomy): Eukaryota > Viridiplantae > Streptophyta > Magnoliopsida > Brassicales > Brassicaceae > Camelina > Camelina sativa. Next base: position 8,291,675 of record NC_025701.1, on the reverse strand, counting down.
TGAAACACCACCTTTTGCCTTATGTAGATTTGATTTTGATTACAAATAAGAGTTTTAATCCTTCAAATTTTTATATATAAATAATTTTATGCTTACCTTGGATAATATTATTGGGAGTTATGGTTAGATATGGTTTGAAAAAAAATCATCTAAAAATGTTGGAAAACAAATCAATAAAACAAGAGAATGCAACAAAAATTAAAAGTGTCAAATTTAACAAAAGAAACTCACGCGGAAAAGAATAAAAGGAAAGAAATCCAAATTGCAAATAAACGAATATATATATATATAGAAGAAACCCACTAAAATACGAAAATGAATTTTATGTAAAAACAACAAAAAAGAAATAGAGGAAAAGTTGTGAGGGTTTGGCCCGCTTGGGATCATCTACTTGTCCTCTGTTCTCAACGTCATCTTCTTCAATTTCTTCTACTTCCTACAGTTTCTCCCGCCCTTTCGTACTCTGCTTAACTCCTCTATCAATGGAGAATCATCTTCCTCCCAAGGATGAGACTTATCTCTCATCAGTCATCTCCAAACGTATCAGGCTCTTCGAGCAAATCCAAGCCGAGCAGCTTCAATCTCTTCCACACGATCCGATCAAGTAAGTAATCTTAGGATGTTGATTAATTGCTCATAATAAAATAGACTAGGGGTACGGTGCGCTAATATATTTTGCCAAAAGCTAGGGTTTTTGCCATTTCTTAATTCCTGGGGTTTTTGTGTGGTCAAATTAATAGGATTACTCTTCTCCCAGACGGTATCGTGAAAGAAGGTAACAGATGGGAGACCACTCCCATGGACATCGCAGGGCAGATTTCTAGGGTTTTGGCAGAATCTGCCCTCGTTTCCTCGGTTAATCGTGTCCTGTGGGACATGAATAGACCCCTTGAAGGTGATTGTTCCCTCGAGATTTTCCGATTTGACAGCGACCAAGGCCGTGATACTTTCTGGCATTCTAGTGCTCACCTTCTCGGCCAGGCTCTCAAGCAGGAGTTTGGGTGCAAGCTTTGCCTCGGTCCCTGCGAAACTAGACATGAGGTAATTAAGAGGAGTCACTGTTTTGTTTTGTTCTGTTTTTTTTTTTTTCCTCTGTTTCTTTTGCTCGGAATCCATATTGTTTGGTTATTGTTATTTCATATGTAATGTGAGGCTCTCTCTGATGTTTAGTAGTGGCTTGTTATTGCAGGGTTTCTATTACGATGCTTTGTATCTTAGAAATCAGGGCTCAAACGACAGTGGTTTTCTAAACATCGAAGCACGTGTTTTTGGCAACATCGAAGCACGTGTTGCCAAAGCTGTTCGGGTATTGCTTCTTCTATAGTCTTATATTTGATCAGTAAGATCTTCCTTGCAGTAGTATAAGATGTTGTAATATGTTTGCCAAGTAATATATATCTTCTTACATTGATGGCAGGAAAGACAACCATTTGAAAGGATTGAAGTGACCAAGGATCAGGCACTTAAGATGTTCTCTGATAATAAGTTTAAGGTGGGTTAATTTTAAGACAATTGATATATACAAAAAATCATTCAACCTTTATATATTGGACTCATACTTCTGCTGTGTGAATTAATTATCATATATAGGTTAAAATCATCAATGGCGACTTGGCTAAGAAAGAAAAATTTACAGTCTACAGATGTGGCCCTTTGGTTGATTTGTGTCCTGGACCACATATACCAAATACTTCCCTTGTGAAAGCTTTCAAGTGTTTGAAGGTGAACATTCTCCAACTCTATCTACAACATTACAAACTCTAGTCTGTTTTCTTATGCTTTCCAAGTTTAACGCATGTTCTTCTATTTATCTCAGGCGTCACCAGCTTACCGGAAAGGTCACAGATACTGGGAAAGTGTTAAGATTGAAGGTAAGAACTCTTCTCTCTTATCTCTTCTCAATCCACAATACAATCTCAAACCCTAATTGATAAGCTTGGAGTTACAGTTCTCCAATCTCATCACCTAAGAACAGAGACGCAACTCTGATCTAACAAACAACACCAATGTGATCACGCAGGATGATCCTATATTTTTCCTCTCTTTACTCTTAATTAACATGTGCCTCTCACATGTGCTCTCTTATCAGACAGCTTGGAGAGAGATAACCTTTTACCTGAAAAAAAAAAGAAAAAGCTTGGAGAGAGTGTATGGGATATCTTATCCTGATGATGAGCAACTCAAGGTACTAGCTATATATACTTGTTAAAAGAACATTTTAAAAATCTTCATAAACATATAACTTTGCATTGTTTTAATTATCTGTATCTGCAGGACTTTCTTATTTCACAGGAGCTTTTCTTTTCTCACCCATTCAGGTTCGTTCTTGTCAGTTCTAATTTATATACAATTTCGTGCTTGTTTAGTTCCTCTTTATTTATATTTGACGAAACTGATTATATACATTCAGTACTGGAAGTTTTTTCTTCCTCCCACTTGGCGCTCGCGTATATGACAAGTTGGTGAAATTCATCAAGGCAGAATATTGTAAAAGGGGTTACACTGAGGTTTCTTTCTCATTTTCACTATTTAACACACTTGACGAGTATGTGCTGGGGGGAGAGGGGTTGCTAAATTTTATAACTAACATTGGATTTGGCAGGTCATATCACCAAATGTGTACAACATGAAACTCTGGGAAACATCAGGACTTGCTGAAAACGACAAGGAAAACATGTTCACGTTCGATGTAAGAGTGCATGCAAAAGCTCAATAGTCTTCTTGACTCTGTTACTTTAGCAACTAGCTAGCTCAACTGTAAGGTCTAGGTTTTTAACATAATAACATGTGAAGTGAAATGATTTTCTCTATTCTTCCTTGCGCAGATTAACAAGCAAAAATTCGGGCTCAAACCTATGAATTGCCATGGTCACTGCTTGATGTTCCAACACAGATTTTGGTCATATAAAGGTTAGGGGCTCTGTTTCTTTTTAGTACAGTTTGATCTCATTAATTATAGTTGTGACTTTTTGGGCAGAGACACTATGGAGAATTAATGTTTTTCTTTACCAATCTTAATTACTCATATAATTGTAAAGTCTATCTTTGCTGACACCATTTTTTATGGTATGGTATATATGTAGAACTACCCATTAGACTGGCTGACTTTGGTGCGTTACATCGAAATGAGGAAAGTATAGCTCTTAGTGGGTTGACCCGTGTCCGCCGGTTCCAACAGGTACCTTTTGTTTCAAGAACTTCAAATTTTGATTACTTTATATAAGAGGCGAACTAGTACAGCTTTAAGGTTTTTGCTAGAGTAAGTTCATTACGTGTTGAAAAGAGCACCAAAATTCTTGAACAGTGGGCTTTAACGTAAAAGCAGAGCTTAGTACTAGTAGAACAGAAAAAGTTCCTGCACTCTAGCAGTAACATTAAGAGCCTACTTGTCAACTTGCTCTTTGCTCCTTTTCATGTTGCATATTTGTTTGACATTCGCATATTTCTTTTTCAGGATGATGCACACGTATTCTGTAGAGCGACGCAGGTTTGTGATATTTGTTTTCTTATCTGGCAACGTTGAAGTTCCTTATCATCTTAGTTTCTTGTTTATACGTATTCTGTATATTTTCAGGTTGAAGAAGAAGTGAAGGGTATATTGGATTTTGTTGACTATGTTTACACAATATTTGGATTTACCTATGAGCTAAAGCTTTCAACGGTAGGATATATTTGCAGATTTCTTCTACAAAATCTGATACAGTTTGCGTGATAGGATCCTTTATCTTATTGTTTTCATGTTATTTTCAATTTCAGCGGCCAAAGAAGTACATTGGAGATTTGGAAAAATGGGACAAAGCTGAAGTAGCACTTGAAAAAGCGCTGAAAGATTTTGGAAAACCGTTTCTTGTATGTAGACTATTTAGTGATCATGCTTCTTAAATACTCACTTCTACTCACAAGAGTATGCATTCGTTCTAAAGTATGATGTTCTCTGCAGATAAACAAAGGAGACGGTGAAATTTATGGTCCAAAGATAGACATAACATTGTCTGATGCAATGAAAAGGAATTTCCAGTGTGCTACTTTACAGGTTAGGCTCCCAAAGTACTCTGTTAAGTTTCTTTTCTATCTTTTTCCCGTTGCATTTCTCTTGGTATGTTATTTAGTATGTTTTGTTTCTGTTGTTGCCTGATAACAGCTTGATTTTCAACTTCCTGAATCCTTCACATTGGAATATTCATCCTCAGCTGAGGATGAAACGAAGAGCGAGCAACCTGTGCTGATACATAGAGCGGTGTTGGGCTCTGTTGAGCGTATGTTTTCCATATTGTTGGAACAGTGCAAAGGAAAATGGCCCTTCTGGCTAAGTCCTCGCCAGGCCATAGTTTGCTCTTCGTCAAAGGATGATCGTTCCTACGCAGACAAGGTTTCACATTCGTGACTGAGTACTCTTTACAAGCTTAATTACTTGCAGAGTCTAATAATCTATTCAATTTACAGGTGAGAGATCAAATTCACAAAGCTGGCTACTATGTTGATGCTGACACGACAGATCGAAACGTCAGCGAGAAGGTAACTGTTACAAGGTCCCTTAGCACAACTGATTGAGGTTTATGTTCTGGTATTTTCGATTGGTGGTTGCAAGAAACTATTGTGCCTTTTGACTGGAACCAGTGTGTCATGCAATAGGCAAACAACTTCATTGATCCATCTTGTTATTTTGTGTTTCAAATATTTGAATTTTCTGGAACATTTATTTGACTTTCTTTTAGACATAAAATAGTCTCGTTTGTTAGATATGTGTGGGTTTTGGTGAAATATTTAATTTGTAGAATATGGATATTTATTTCCCGTATACATTTTGAATGATGATTTTTGTTGTATATATATGTAGGTGAAAGAAGCCCAAGTTGCACGGTACAACTACATACTGGTCGTGGGTGAAGAAGACGCTAGAAGGGGACAGGTTAGAGTCATGTTATGTTTATGCCTATTCCAATATGTGTCTGAGCATCAAGCCTCTCTCAGACATATTTTTTTTTTTCTTCTTCTTCAGGTGACTGTTTGGCTTAGAGACGAAGTGATGAGCATTGAGGCTCTGTTGGATGAATTCAAGCTCAAGACCGCCAACTTTCTCTGAGACCCGATGGTTTTATATATTGTAAGGACATGGATTTTTTTAGTAAAACTTTTTTTGGCCTAGTTTAAAACTTTTATGGATTTTTGTTATAATTTTAGTCATCTATGATGAATATACTCAACAAGACTTCATAAAATAGTTATATATTAGACTTGAACGGAAATTAAAACAAAAGTAAACTAGTGTTATAAATAGTTTCTCATGCAATGAAAAGAAAATTCCAGTGGCCTGCACCATACAATTGCACACACGAAAAGGCTACAACCGGACAGGTTAGAGGGTCACACTTTTGTTTCATGATTCCTATGTTTCCCTAAGAGACTATGACCATCGAGCTTCTCAAAATTTGATTGATATTTATTTTATAATGGTCTTTTTCGTTGAACCAACACATATATAGTTTTATTTCAGTGTTATCTAATCAATTAGTCTTTCTCAAGTAATTTTGCTATTTGTTAATTACCTGTGCTGTGTATATATTCATTGTTTTCTTAGCTAGAACTCAAGCTTAATTATTTCAAAGCCAACGAATGAAGTAGTCTCATAATTGATTTTTTTTCAGAAACTTGCGTCTGAGTTTTCTGAAAGATGATATAAGTATCTATTCGCACTTTATTGACTCCCGTATGATCTGTAAAGTCTGTCATTATTTTCATCTTTAATCATATCTATATCTGATAAATTTCAAACATTTTGAACAATTTATCAACCAGTCACCGCTGAAAATAATTCAACGACCCGCTTCATTGATTTTCATATGAAGTGATTTAGTTAGTGAGATAATATACACATCGAATCAGAAACTTGTACATTTTTGTTCTAGTGGGTGTCTTAATCTTATCCAAATTTGATTAATTCAACATTTTTATACAGATGATCAACGTTTCGTATAATTATCTTCCATGATAAAAATATATAGTTACTTATCTTTTTGGGTTGTTCTTTCGTATTGTCTTAAACAATATCAGGGTGACATACATATCTAACTCAACGAGGAAACCCTAGAAGTCATAGTGACGTATCATGAGTCTTTCAAATTGGAATAAAATATAGTAGATGCTCAAATTATATAAATAAATTTTATTTCGAAACAAGAAGTATGGTTATAAGTCGTGTCAAGATGTGTGTTCTTCATCTCCACCTAAATAAAACGAACTATTTTATTCGTGTTTTCTTAAGACAAAGGTAGATTTGCTACTTTGGATTGTATTTCTTGGTGGCTGATAACTACTCCCAACTTAATCATATCTATACTCCAACCTCAATTTCGTCTTTCCGTTATTAACTTATTATTATTCTTCACATTTAAAGAAACTAAACTAGACTTTATTGTAAAAAGTTAAAAGGCTCGTAAAAACCACTAGTTAAAAAGTTTTTCGTTTTTTTAGACATCTACCAAAGAAGATAAAAAGGTTAATCATCGCAAGCTATACGAGTCAAAATAGTCTGCATGAAACTATACGCGTATTAAGGATCATTTGGCGATGCAAATATAGTTCAGCAATCAGCACTCGTGACATATTTTCTTTGGTTGATAAGTAAACCTCTTTAACATTTGATATCTTACATAAGACCACAACAACACAAAAATTATATCCGACTATTGCGAATTCCACAATTTTATTTTAAGATTTTGGTTTAGAATAAAACCTTCGATTACGATAATATTTAAATTAATCAGGACAGCGTATTTTGTTTTGTTTTTAAGTACATACAGATCTCGCAATTTAGACCTTAATACCATAGTCTGATTAAACATCGTTAAAATAAATCTAGAAAATTAGACTTGATAAGAGTACAACCTTGGTCTACAAGGAATTTGTTCAAAACAAAATAAAAAGATTTGGTATTCAAGGAAATGTTGGCTGTCTTAATTAATTTTCACATTTGGCTCAAACAAGAGCTCTAACAAGTAACAACAGATTAGTAATTTCTACATTTAATTAACATATGATCCACCTTATAGTACGTGTGGTACGGACTAATTAACATAAACCCTGAGAGGCAGAGTTTTCAACAGACAAAAAGTCGAAGAAGGGAACACAATTCTCGTTACGAATTGGGTTGTTTTGATCAAAATATTCTTCTTCGTCTTTTCTTGAATTGTCTATCACTTCGGGTTTCTTCAAATCCGTGTTTACTGGGAGAAAATTGTAGAACTCCATCGGCCGTTTAGTTTGGTCTATTGCTCCTGGCCAAATAATCCATGTCCAAAAGTTAGTTTTTAGAGGTTTTACAATTATATAATCGTATCTACAAGCAATTGTACATGCATATGCTGCATGTAACTATGAATATTATGATCGTTTCAAACTATTAAAAGATTCTTCACAATTTTTATCATCAAAAATAAATAGATTGTTTTACAGCAAATCATCAAAAATAAATGATCCATCATCTTTTAAAGTTGTATTCCGATCTTTTATATATATATCAAGTTGTATACGAATTGCACCAGTAGTTGCACATTTAAAAAGACGAATGTACGTACGTGTTATCTAATGGTTAATTGGTTATGAGTTTGACACTTATATATTGCCTATACGTATTCACTCAAGATATACCTATACTACACACGTTTATGTTTGTGCAACTATATTAGCTACATAAAACACACAAATACTTAAGCCATATTTTATCTAATTACCTTCTTTTATTGGAGTAGTACTATTCTGGAACCCGATCTTTCCGGTCAAGAACTCTTTGAGAACTTGAAAGTGACTAATATGAGAGAACTGATAAGGAAAATTGATAGCGGCCGTGGTTGCCAATCTTCTCTCCTTATCGAAGTCGTTATAATTACCCATCGTCCCAGTAGCAGCCGCCGTGCCATCATGGCCAAGGCCACGTGGACGCAGCTTAGACCGTTCTCGGCCACGACGAGCCATGATGACGTGCCAATGGTTTTTAACTGCGTTATCGGTTCGACCGGGAAAAAATCTAGCGATCACGGACCATCTGTTCCCATGGATCCGGTGAGACGCTAGAAGCCTTTCTTCTTCTTCCTCCGTGAAAGGGTTTCGGTTAATTCTAGGATCCAATTGATTAAACCATCTCAATCTACAACTCTTACCTGAAAAACCAAACCAACATATATATAGTATTGATATATTAAACCCTAGTTTATGCTTAATTATGACGAAATTTAAAGAAATGAATTTAATTATAAAGATAGTTTTTTACCAGATCGACCAGAAAGCTTCTGAGCTATGGCGTTCCAATTATGAGGACCAAACTGTTCGACGAGTTCTCTTAGCTTCTCATCTTCCGCAGGTCTCCAATGGCCACGACTGCACATCATTCTTCAATTCCTCTCCGTCCGATCTCTCTGTGATATATCTTATGTAAATCAAAACCTATATATAAATCTATATATGTTGATGCAAGAAAGAACCCTAGGTTTGATGTAGGTGAGGGAAGATGGGTATGTAGGAACAAGAAGAAAGCTGAAGAGCCAACAGCACCATATATATATTTAGATATTATATATAAAAGAATTGAAAGTAATGAATATTATAAGATTCGTTAGAGAGAGCGAGGGAGAGAGTTTGGAGGGAAGTTTTCACCGGCGATTGATGCCAACGTCTTCCCTAACCAAACACACTCCTTTTAAGTAATCTACCTTTTTTCTTTATTTCTCCCATCTACAATATTTATTATTTTTAAACATTATTTCTGTTTATGTGGGAATTTTATATTAATTGTTAACTTTGATGAATATTGAAAAGAGAAAAAGGAGATTACACAGGAGGGGAGAGATTGCTTGGTGGGGTGAATTTTCGTTAAACTTTCAACGTCTACTCATTTTTTTTTTTCTTTCTAACCTAAACCCTCTACTTCAGCCACCAATACTTCATCTACGTTCGTATACTCTTCTGCAAGCTACATATTATATATATGTATGCGATTTTTAAAGTCAGATATATTCATGCTTTATATCTAATCAACTTCTAGAATATGACTCAAGGTGAAAGGGACTATACAATCTATGACTCAACGAATGTACAATTAGATTGCAAACATTAAAAGTTAAAACTGTGGTTGCATTTTTTTTTTGTGTGTGCATTTATATGTTATGTTATGGTACTGAATACGTATAATTTTTATGAAAATCATATACGCAACATATATTGTTTTATTTTAAATTAAGGATGATAAAAACACTTATAAATGTGTTATTGATTTCCTATATGAAAACACCAATTTAAAAAACAATCAAAATCTTAATTAACAATCTAGGTACATTACATATGTAGAAATATTTTCCAATTTAAATCAAAAGTAAAAGTAATTAAGGAGACATCGTTTGGTCCAAAATACGGGAGAATGTATATAACGGTTGTTATTCCAGGGTTTGTGGGATCAAACTTGATGACTAAATTTCAACCGTATTGCCTTTTGGTATAACTAATCGACTATTATCAGTTATCACAAGTTATTAGATGCTTTCATAACTTCGAAAATATCAATATAATTTCTAAAGAAAATAAAAACTAGAGGGGAAGGAGAGAGTTTGGTAAAGATGTTGTGGACCTGTGATTTAATTGCAGGTCACGTATAAGTAGAACTTAAATTAATTAAAGTATCTTTGGATATGTTTTGTTAACCTTTCAGACCTAACCAAATGTTTCTTTTCCTTAAATCGGACCAACGTGGAAACCCTAAAACGACTCTGTGTCTTTATTAATTAATTGGTTAACTGAATGATATATTAATTAGTGGCTTTGTACTTCATAAAAATGAATTTGACATCTTATTTGCTCTAACATTTGGTCTCTAAGCACACATCTTATTCTCTCTTGTCTTGCCTACGACGTTTAATTAGTTAGCTTTTGAACTCTCTCACAGACTCTCAGTCCTTTAACAAATTTTATTTTAATAAAATTTGGCACTAATTACCGGCTTCTTTTTTGAACATTTTGTGTATTTTCACATTTCTAACATATCCTAAAAAAGCTTAAGAAAATATAAATAGAAACATGACGGAATAAAGTTAAAAACCTGAAAAGGTGATATATATGTTGTACTTTGATTTTCCTTGGGATTGCTTGCAAAACAGTTCATAGAATCTTATTAAAGATTGATCGGAGATATAGCTTATAATCCAATCAACTAAACAATTCAATCCTAGGTAAGCTATAAACAATCTGTTTTAGAACTCATTTGCACGTGTGTTTTACTGGTGAAGTTTAGTAGGAAAATAGGCAGAGTTAGTTGGGAAGGAGTCAAATACGATCTATCACAAATAAAAACATTTCTTCTAATACCACTACACAGTAAAATGTACACACAGTGACACAGGCAAACGGGATCCTGATTACATAAAACGGGCCGGTCTAGGTCTATCAACAAATTGGTTAATGAGAAACCGGAGCTTGAATATTACGCCAAAATTGGTCTCTATAGGTCTTGTTAAAGAAAGCATTTCAATCAAAATCCTAAACTGTATATATGTTCTTGAACTTAATTGGTGTTAGCTAGTAATATAGTGTATATCAATGATCATCTTTTGATACAAAAAAAAGTGTGTACATTAATCATCTCAATGTATGCATAAAAGAAAGCTCATATCCGCTGTAAGATTTAAGAACTTAGCCCATGTTTCACTCATCAAAATCATTTTTAAAAAAAAAAACATTACCAGTGAGAACCCTTTCTCCTAAGATTAAACAATAACTCAGGACGGTTCCGGTGGAATTGACAAGGAATTTTAAAAGATGCTAGAGCCGAAAAAACAGATCAGCCATCTCAGCATCAAAATCCAGATTTCCAACAAATTCCCTTAATTTTTTTTTTTCTTATGAACTTGTAAATATCATTAAGAAATGAAATGCGTTGAGGCTATAATTACAAAAAAAGTTAACACTTCACTACCTAGTCAAAAATAAAAATAAAACAAAAGATAGCATAAACACATAAAGAATACGGATATAACCAAAGTTGCATCAATTTTGCAATTCCCTTAATTTATGGGATCCCAAGAGGAAAAATCCACAGATGCTCTGGCCATATATGGCCACGTACTAACTTTGACAACTATGCTCGGGAGATGAAACGACGATGTATTTTAGTGAATGTTGCCATGTAATCCGGCGCGTATTGTCATTTTTTTACTTTTCACTCAATATGACGTTGTGTATGATTTGTAGCTTTCACCTAAACGACCCGTATGATGTATATTTTTTAGCTTTAATTCAAACGAGGTAGTTTTATTTTTCTCTTTGTATTTCAATTTCTTTTTTTTTGTTCACCTTTCAGTTTATCTTTGACAAATAAAAAACCCACCATCGCAAAAGTCTATTTAAAAGCTTGTCAAGTTACCAGTTGATTAGGTAAAGTAATAATTCAACATAGCAATAATAACACTGATTTAGTAATCTAGTGATATATAAATCACCAGAACAAAAAAAAAAAGACTGTTCTATAAAAGGAAAGAGTCCTAAACGAAAACGAAAAAGAAGAGAAAGGAGAAGATATCTTCAACACAACGAAAATGATTGAGGGACACGTGTCGTCACCAACCACCTTGCCAGCCTTATAAAAGCTTTTCCGACTGTCCCCCGACGGCGACCGTGAAAGACAGCCACGATGTTTCCAAACCTTTGACACCTGTCCTCTAGTCCCCACACACAATAATTTTAATTTAGTACTTTTGTGCTGAGCCCTCCCCAAAACGGTAACGTCACGTGCCCAACGTGGCCGCCACGTGGAATATGACATAACCGGCATTTTCCTTGTATATAGCATTGCCTTTGAGCTGCCCAACCCAGCCATGGGGCCTTATTAGACTTGGTTATGGGGACATAGACAAACAAGTGTGAACGGACGTGGAGTTCTTATGCACCTTGTAAACGTAAATTAGGCCGGTGACGATTTTTGTCCGTCATTAATTATTATTCTATTTGTAACACCAACAAAAATCTTTAAAAGTTTTTTTTTTAATGACGATTGTCTTTTAGTTTGCTGTGGTCTCGCAATCTTACAATAAGCATCAATATTAATATTAATATTCAAATCCCGTATTTGACAATATGAAGTTAACCGCGACGTTTTTAAAGATATTTTGTGTGTTTTAAGCTGCACGTTTAAATATGGATGATTGCGGAATGCAATGAAATGAATGCTAAGAAAATGTCAAATAATTTTAGAAAAGATTCGTCTGTTAAACAATTTTTATGATCATGAGACATTGAGTTGTATTATTCTATTTTCCGATATAGTTGATTGTAAACTCAAAATATCTAAGTAATAATATTAAAACGTACTTATTAAGTATATAATATAACATAAAATGGCTTTGAAAATACGGCAAGAGAATCGTATTTGAGATAGAGATGTACCTATATATATTGGTAATGTAACAAACAGAATAAAAGCTGTCTTGGAGAGCAAATCTACAATTATATATATATCTTTAGAATGAGGCCGATGGACAGCTAATGGTGCCAATAAGTCCAAAGTTTTATATCATTAAAACACTAGTCATCCCCACTAGGCATTAGTATTTTCAATTTTTCATAGAGGATAAGATCACTTACATTCTAATATATATGTAAATTATATTATTGAATAGTTTGCTTTAAGATATGGAGTTGTAGTTTAATATCAGTCTAAACATAGTCATTATCTTAAACACCTAGGAAAAATCAGTTACTTTCGTTGCATCAATGATTCATATATAAAAACTAGCTTTTTCACACAGTATAGTTAAGCAATGTGGTTAACTAACTTATGATGGTCTAATGAATTTTTCTTTTTTGGTAGTTACTAGTTTAGCTGTACTAGTGAAGTAGTAGCCAAAGCTTTATTTTTTTTCTTAGTCGCGTTGAAAATTTTATCGGTCCCTTTGTTAAACAAAAAAAACAAGTCCTCTTTCTTCTTCGTCTTCATCTTCATCTGGGGGGATTCATCTCTCTTTCTTTCTCTGTATCAATTCATTTAAAGAACCATTCGCTTCTGACCTCTTCAACGGGGAAACAGCAAAACTCATGCGATTCTGAAAACTAATCTCTTCTCTCTCTCTCTCTCCCAATATAAAAAAGAGCGGTTTCAAATCTTTGGTAAGAATCTCTCTAGTTGTTATATACTCTCTTTGTTTTTGGGTCAGATTCATTGTCAATTTCGTATTTCACCGACACAATTCTGAACGATTAAATGCTGAATTAAGGGTTTTTTTTGTGAGCTGGTCTAGTTGGTGCTGGCTCCGTCAAGATTTTTGGTAAGTCTGTCTACTCTTTTCCTTTTTCTGTGGGGAGAATGTTTGCTTAAGGTTTTTACCATTTTTGTCAGAGATTTTATTGTTTTGGTTAGGGCAAGTTAAAGCATCCCTTTCCATTACTCTTCCACCTCCTTACATTTTTTGCATATTGAGCCTTTACTCAAAATCTTCCCTTTTTAACTCAACTTGCCCTTTGTAATTTCCTCGTATTGGGTTATAAACGTTTCATAGTGGAGAAAAATATTATACGAATTGCAAAGTTTCATGCTTTCTCCGTGATTTCCTCCCAAAGGTTTTATTTTTTTTATTTTATTTTGCCAATTGAGTCTTTTTTCCCCTGTTCTTGCAGTAATCAATCAATCGAGTTTGATTAGATATAGCTTATATAAGCCTATTTATCTGATAAGTGTCAAGGTTGGAAAAATCAACAACCTTCTTCTTTTACTTGTTTATTTATCAAACGGTTGTCATATTATTTACTTGTTTGTTTCTGCTTGGAGCTTGGTCTTAAAGTTTGATTGTTGTAAAGATTCGTGTAGATTAGATAGTCACGTTGAATTATGAAGATGGTTTAGTCCATGGCAGATGGCTCGTGAACCTGGTTTTTTACTTTATCCTTATGAATATCTAGTGGAGGAGAGGAAAGACTTGACCTGTTTTTTTTTTTTTTCGGTTAGACATTAATTTTTATCAACCTCCTCTGCTTATTGCATGTTCTTTTTTTTTTTTTTTTTTTTTTTGGAATCATTCTCCTCTTTTCTTCTAGCTTTCTTGATCACAGATTGTTTCTCACAAGATTCATTGTGAAATCTTTTATCAAAATTTGGCACTTACACTTGTAGATTTTGTTTGTGTTTGTAGATTTCTTAAGCTTTGTAAGAAATGGGATGCTTTGCATCAACGCCGAAAGAAACTGGTGGGAACAGAAGAAAGCCAACAAGCATCGGTGAGGTTTCAGTATATGTACCTGGTTTAAGGATACCGAGAGCTGTGGATTTTTTGCAGTCCATTGGCGATCAGTTACCCAAGGCTCTATTGGAACGCTTGACGGCTTTAAGAACACGTATAGTAGTGATGGCTAATCAAGAAGGACCTACTATAACAAGAACTAGGAGAAAAACACAACATGGTATTTATATATATGTTTCTGAACATCTTTTTGTGTTTTTGATATTTGTCTGCTTTCTACTGTTTACTGTTTTGAACTCTTCATGACTATTGTTTTTTTTGGCTATGGAGGTTCAACGCTCTCGGATCTCCATCAAGCTTTGGTAGACTATCTACCTGTTCTCTTGGGATTAAGTAAAGATGGTAATATATACTCTTATGTGTTTATAAGAAATAGATCTGTTTGGTTTCAGAGATTTATACTTGACCCTGCTGTATTTGTAATGTTCTTCAGGTAGCCATCTACAGTTTAAAGTACCATTCAATTGGGTAAATCAGGAGGATGAGGAAGAGGTGCGGTTACTACCAAAGCAGTTTTTCTTCAAGTGTCATCATAATGTAACAGACTCTTACAATGTTTACTTTTAACCAGGAAACAGAGATGTCAAACGTTTGGTATGAGGTTTTATCCGTTTTGCATCTAATGGCAATGCTACAAATGTCTCAAGCCAATTTACTGCTTCTTCCTAGAGGTTCTAGTGATGGTCACAACCATCCAAAAGTATCAGAAGGTTAGGCTTCTCTGATAGTTTATCTATCTTCAGTTGCCTGAGGGGGGTTTACATACATTCTGTTATGTTTTGTCTTAGGACGTTTTTTTTATTTGATGATTTTCCGTTTCTTAGTGGTTAATGAAATGTGATGGTTACGAACCTCGGACTGAACAGTGTTTTTTTTTTTTTTTTTTCCGTTATAGAAAACAGACGAGCTTCGATTGATATCTTCTTAAAAGCAGCTGGATATCTTGATTGTGCTGTTAAGAATGTTCTTCCTCAGTTTTCTGCTGAACAAAGGTTTGTAGATGAAAAAAAGTTCCAATGTCATTTTACTCTACATTTGGATAATTCTCAGTTGATTCTAATGGCACAATCGTTGTCCTTGTTTTCGTTTTCTTACAGGAGAATTTTACCGGTTGACTTAGGGGAAGGAGTTCTACGGGCCCTTTGCTTGCAGGCACTTGGCCAGGTAGCACCTCTCTTTTAATGGATATGATTAAGCTATCCCATGGCATATAACCGTAGCTCATGTGGTTTCTTTTTCTAAATTTTAGGATCTAACATCTTTCATGTTGCTGATTATAGGGTGTTGATATCCAACTTGGCATGGCGATTGATAGCTCGAAGGCCACTCTTGCAGTGAAACGAAGACTTTCATGTGAAATGGTGAAATATTGGCAGCAAGTAAATTCCCTTACTCTTATCCAACTTTGTTGTCATTGAGGCATCGTCTATTGACTGCCCCCCACATATCTTGGAAACATCTAAAACTGTACATTAAAATTCTTCCTTTTCCTTGTCGTTGTGCGCTGAAACAGGCACAAGATAATCTAATGAATCTTCCATTAGCAAATGGTTGGGGAGAAAAGCATGGACTCTTTGTTAAGTGGAAGTATGTTGAAGCTAAGGTATTGTTTGATTCTTTCTTTCTTTCTTGCTCTGTTACTCCTTTCATATGTAAACTTGTCTGGCTCTTTTCAGTTATTGTCCTGTGCTATGGCCCTTCCTTGTAAAGTCTTTGTGTCTCTGTCTTTAGAAGACACAAAACTTCGGTTCTTGCTTATCATTACATTCTGAGAACCATGAGGCTTTTACAAGAATAGGCGATTAAGGTCCATTTATCTAATGTCTCGTTTCATCTTCTGGAATCTTTTGGATCAGGCTGCGGCTTACTACTATCACGGTTTGATTCTTGATGAAGGAAACACAGAGAAATCACATGGCATGGCAGTTGCTGCTTTGCAAGCCGCAGATGAATGTTTCAAAGAAAGTAAGAAAGCATCCGAAGCATTCAACGCCTCTTCACCTACTTCAAGGTAATTTCTATCTCTTTTGGTCGGAATTATATTGAGCTCATGGGGTGACAGTTTAGCGGTTGTTTTGCAGAACACCGCCGCTTTTTGGAACGATGAAGTATCTAACCGAGAAAATCCCGAAAGACACTTCAAGTAAAGTCAGGATAAACCGTGATCTATACTCTTATGAAAAGTGAGTTTAAATCTGTCTTTCTTACTTTTGCAATAACATATAAAGCTCAGGATTTTAATATTAATCTGTAAAAATGCTCTCTGATTAACAGAATCATGGAGACAGCACCGACACTTCCTGATTTCGCATTGGCATTGAAACCAGATGAATATCAACTTCCTCTCGTTGAAGCTTCGTAGTCTGAAGATGTGCAAAGTGCTTCAAACCAAGTTTACGAGAGCAATCGAGGAATAGAGATGTGTAAACCTTATAGAGCCAAAAAAAATCAAGTGGTTTCCAATGGCTGCCTGCAAAATTACGATGATCTGATCTCTGTTGTGTGTGAGATAAGGACAACAAAAAAACTTGTCAAATTGGGTTTGGATCAGTTTACATGAGAGAGATCTTTGTATGTTAGTATATTTTTTCAATAAAGTAAAATTTTTTTCCATTTCCAATATTGATAGTAATTTCAAAACCCAATTTGATATAAAAAAAACTTATCAAATTGGGTATATATATATATATATATATATATATGTTCTTGGTGATGAAAGTTGCTGGTAAGACAAGGCTTTTAACTTGAAGCTTGAAGAATCATATAAAATTCTGGAGTAAAGCAGAACCTAGAGGAGATGGTATATTCTTTCAGACAGCAACAGGACCAACGCACCTGTTCGGTCTCCGTTTTTACTTTTAGGCTTAAAGTTTTAGCGGTTATTAAAATAAGTGTGATCTTTATAGAACGAAAAGAAAAAGTATGTTATTTATAGAAACTGTAATGTGAATCACTGAATTTTCATTATTACATTTAAAACACCTAATTTATTTATTACTAGTATTACAGCCCGTGCGTACGCTCGGGCTTTGTTTTGCTGTATTTACATCAAATAAAAGAAAAAAATATTGTTATTATCTTTACATATAATTTATAATTAATTTATAATAGTTGAAAGTCCATTTTATCTATCAAATTATAAACTTTTGATAGAAACTAAATTTTCTTTTGCTATAATCTATAATCTGAACATTTTAAAATAATTGGAGAATACAATGTAAGAGAACATGTATCGTATCTTTCATAACTCTTTATCAGATACTATAAAGATTACATGCAAACAAAAGACATAGGGATGAATTATCGATACTGTGAGATGAGAGGGAGTTTGAAGTCACTGATTGAAAACGGAAGCGATAAAGTAGCAGAGTAAGCTTCGTTAAGTTTTATCAGATGTGGTCATCTGCATCTTTTGCCAACACGTTCATCATACCACATGAAAGCATTGCAATACTCATATATATATATATATATATATATATTTGTTGCATCACCATGGTCAATTGGTCATACGTATTCTGTAAAAGGTAAGAAAATTTAGTTTCATATAAAGTTGGGAGTCTAAACTAAAATATTTGTTACCTTCAGAAATCAGAACTGCTCAAATGCGTTTGGTGAATTAGATGATGAAGCACGACTTGGGAGTCTATGGTGAGAGAATGTATCGTTATTGGTGTCTACTGAATGACTACAACTTTGAAATTGTGTTGCTGCTTATTGGAATATCTGTTAACACCAAAATAAATAAATTAGTTAGAAAATAATGCAAGAATATGTGTTTACAATTCAAGGATCCAAAGAACAATACGTGTTTCATTGTGTTTCCTTCTCTCTTTCCTCTTATTCATAATGCATGTCACCACTCTAACTTTGATTCAGTTTATCAAGACAGTTAATTAGAGTACCATAACACTTTAATATCAAGATCAAATAGATAGAGTTTCAAAGAAAAACAGTCAGATAAACAGAAACAGAGCAAACAAAAATTGGCAATGGAATTCTAGAGGAACTATGTATAATTTTCAGATCAATGGAAGATAAATCTACAGCTATATGATTTTCGATACAGAATCTTCCACAACTATAATAAAGTAAAAACAAAAATAGGAGATATATAGGGATCGTATGACGAAATAAATCTACAACTACTCCATCTCAACACCGTTATATTGCGGTTGATTCAACATATGATCTGATTTCAACTTCTGTACCTGAATTCCCTTCTGAATGATTCTCCTACTTCAAGTCATACTATTTCTGCAAAGTAAAAAATCAATCCCTTTAGAATCTTTGGTAAATTAGTGTACAAAATAGAGTAAACTTTTTGCAAGTGCATTTCACGATAATATATCAGTACCTTTATTGCTTTATATTGTTTCCTCAACCTCTCTAATGATCCATTTCTCCATCTTTGAATTTATCTTGTTCTTTACATATGCTGCGTACGTCTTCATGTGTGTCCTTACAAATCCAAGATGTAGAGCGCAATAAAAAAGGTCAATTTCACTCTTGCAACTCCTTGAACGATGCACAGTAGCCGCCAAACACACGGTTAAACCAGTAAAAAATAATGAAAACATAAACTGTTGATTTATAGAAAGAGTAAAAGAATGCAAATCAAACTTTTCAAAAACTAAGACATATAATTTGCAATTATAAGTGAGAATTCGAAATCCCAGTCACCCAAAATTACGTACCATCCCATTTTCCATGGAGGATCCTTGAATCCATTTTGCTCCTCTGAGATATCTAAACAAAATTAAGAAGACTTAAAACGACTCAAGTTAGATGAGAATAAATACAACGATGAGGTCAAATGATTCAAAAAAGATAAAAGAGGAGGAAAATCTGAAAGTTTTTGTGAACCTAGAAAAATCTAAAATGGGGCAGGATACTTTTCTTACACCACCAACTCAGACGCAACGATGTCGAACATATATGGAGACAAAGATTTCTTGAAAAGAGATCGTGGGTGAGAGAAGATGGAGGATCATGGACTCGTGAAATGGGGAAGTTGAGATACGATATCAACTTAATTTTGTTGATAGAATATTATTTTGTTTAATTTTTCTTAATTTTGAATTTATGAATAATTATTTTTTGAATTACATGTGGCAAAATGCTAGAATATGATCTTGTGATTTATAGGATAAAAGGATTTAACCACAATTAATGAACTTTGAGCAAAAATGAAAAAATTAATTAAAAGTTTAAAACATATTGTATGGAGAAAATAAAATTATATTTAATGATTATTTCATGTGTATAATGTTACTGAGGATTTATCTTTTTGAGTTTTTTTTTTTTTTTTGTTTTTTTTACCAAAAGAGGATAATTCTTCAGTCGACTCTGCCCCGCGTTTGTTCTCAAATTTCTCCGAAGCAACCACCTTCTGCGATCTTCTTCCCTCCTCTGTTTTCGTTTCCAAATTCGTAAGCTTTTGTTTCTGTTGAGTAGAGACATGTTGTTCGTCCCACTGGTTTGTCCCAGTTTCAAAGTTAAGAGATTGATAGAACCCCTAAAATTGTTCCCCCTTTCTAATCGTAATTGTACTGCTCCTTGAAATTTCAGTTAGATTCATCCCCATTGTAGTCTCGTAAAGTCTTAGAGTAGATCAGGAACCTGAAGAAAGTTATTGCATTGTTTAGATAAAACAGGACCCGAATCATCCTGTCTAATTGATCGCGTTTCACACAGAAACCCTAATTTTGATTTCCATTATCAGATACTGACCATGCCCGTCCTTTACGAGCAAGATAAGCACGTCTCCTCTGCTATTCTGACCGGACAGGTAAGTTAGTAATCACAGTTTCACTCCACCTGGATTATCTTCGTCTTAAATCGAACAACTTGGGATAAGTGTTTTTGTCTTTACAGGAGAGAGGTGTGCTTAGATGCCAGGAACGGACCTCATTGCTTCATCACTGGAAGCTCAATAAGGAGCAGATAGAATTGGTGGACAAAGCTGGTTTCGGTTGGTTTCGCCTAATAGGATCTATTAGCTTAAACAATTCACTTATCTCTGCCCTTGTCGAGAGATGGCGTAGAGAAACCAACACGTTTCACTTCCCTTGTGGCGAAATGACTATCACTCTCGATGAGGTGTCGTTGATCCTCGGTCTTGCTGTTGATGGCAAACCTGTCGTTGGTGTTAAAGAAAAAGATGAGGACCCTTCTCAAGTATGCCTCAGGCTTTTGGGGAAACTACCAAAAAGTGAATTGAGTGGTAATCGAGTCACTGCGAAATGGTTGAAGGAGAATTTTGCAGAGTGTCCAAAGGGAGCTACAACGAAAGAGATTGAGTATCACAGTCGTGCTTTTCTTATATACCTTGTTGGGAGTACCATTTTTGCAACTACAGATCCCAGTAAGATCTCTGTTGATTACCTTATTCTCTTTGAGGATTTTGAGAAAGCTGGAGAATACGCTTGGGGTGCTGCAGCGCTTGCTTTCTTATATAGACAAATTGGTAATGCCTCTCAACGGTCTCAGAGTATCATTGGTGGCTGCTTGACACTCTTACAGGTTTGTTTTCATTTGTCTTAAGAATATCATCTTCTCTTGTTGTTACTTTTTTACGAGAAGTTCTTATTCAGTTGTGTTACTATTGTCAGTGTTGGAGTTACTTCCATCTTAATATTGATCGGCCAAAGAGAACCACCCGGCAATTTCCACTGGCACTTTTGTGGAAAGGAAGGCAACAGAGTCGATCGAAGAATGACTTGTTTAAGTATCGCAAGGCACTTGATGATCTGGATCCATCAAATGTAAGAGTTGAATGATTGTTTTCTTTTTAGATTTCTTTGTTTTGAATCCATTATGATATTTTGTTACCACTGAAATCTCTTATAGGTTAGTTGGTGCCCCTTTGAAGGAGATCTTGACATTGTGCCACAAAGTTTCAAAGATAATCTACTACTTGGAAGGTCCAGAACAAAGTTGATTGGTCCAAAAGTAGTAGAATGGCACTTCCCAGATCGATGCATGAAGCAGTTTGGTCTGTGCCAAGTAATCCCGGGAGAAGTTCCTCCCAGAAGAAACGAGAAACACCATGACGAAGACTTAGTGGAAGATATGAACACAGCAGACGAAGAATGGATGAGACGAAGGGAAAACATTGTGGAGAATGAAGGAGGAAACGGTGATGAAAGTGAATATATGCAGTGGTTCAATAGCATCACAGTCCCGAAGCTTCACAGAGATACAAGTCTCGAAGCTGATATAATGAATGTGGTAAATGCATCTTCTTCTTCTTCTTCGTTATTTATTTTATGCATAGTCACCTCGAAATTGCTTGTTAATACGATTTCTGTGGCCTTTTGTAGCAAGCTGCTATACTACAATTTGACGAGGTGGCCTCAACGTTATCATTAGAGGATCTACATCCAGAGGAAAGAGAAGCAATCGAAGAAGCAGTGATGTGTATGTCCAATGCCTTGAGAGTAGGAGATTGGTACGAAGCGTCAACAACAAATAAACGCAAGCGGAGAGAGGAACAACAACAAACGGATTGGAGCGAATGAAAGAAATGAAGATCCATCTGTTGATCAGTTAGCTTCAGGAATTCACTTAGAGAAAGAAGATGTGTAAGTCCCGTCCTCACTTGAGTTTATTATGCTTTAACAAGCATTTTATATAACATTTGCTAGTTGTTTGACATTAGAAGTAAGTAGGAATCTTGGTTTGGTATCTTAAAGAATACTAAAAAAGAGGGTACATATATATTGAAGAGAGAGAGGTCATAAGTGTTTAAACTGTTTGAAGGGCAGCTGCAGATTATTGAGAGAAATCAATATGTGCAATTAAAATTTGTTACAGCTCAAACAAGAGCATTAGATGAGAAAGATACGGATAACATACTGTCACACGTTAATATCATGTCTTGGAGTAGTCATTAATTCGCACATAGCGAGTGTTTGATGTTCCTGAGGAAACGAGATGCGATAAATATGGATATTTCATAGTAGTACTATATATAAAAAACCATTTTTTTTTTTTATTTTATAAGTAGTAAAAGATGAGTACAACTTCACGCATTAAATGAGAGTATTTAGCAAACAAATTTTTTTTTTTTTTTCTCTTTTATCATACGCTCAACAACTAAGTATAAATTTCATAGAATGATGATGACCCCCAATTGTATATACTTTTCCCTAAACTATGCAAGTTTGTGGGTGATTCGCATAAAAGAAGATGTAAGGACATTTCCAATATGTGTATTATTAGCAAAAATCGGTATTTAATTTAATAAAGCAAAGGAAGAAAAAGAGGAGAGAAGATGAAGTCAGCAAAAAAACCCAGAGATAAAAAAGTCAAATTTTGTCATTACATGACAGCCTTGATTAAAAAAAAAAGAAGTTCACTCGTGGATAAATAAAGTTGCCGGTTTTTTAAAAACCTCAGGTGAATTTTAAAACACGCCGGCTACATTTTAATAAACCGGAACTAATATCACCGGAGACATCTCTAAAAAGAAAGGTTTTGGTATGAGAGCATTAGAGAGAGAGAGAGAGAGAGAGAGAGAGAGGGGAGAGGGAGAGTAGTAGTAGTACTTTGTTGGGCAGAGTAATGGAGAAAGAAGCAAGAGAATTAAAAACCCATCATAACCTCTCTCTCTCTCTTCATCTCCCTCTGTCAAAAAGAACAGCCATTAAAAACCCATCAGTATCAGTTACGCAATTTCTCAAGGGGGAGACAGGTAAGAAGAGAGAGAGATTTTGGAATCTGTAATGAATGTAAAAGGAGCGAAAGGTGGGAAAGAGAGAGAGTCAGAGAGAGATGACAGATGAGCAAATCATAAAAAAAAAAAGCACTAATGGCGCTGCTACTGCTTATGATGATAGGCTCGAGATGAAAGGTCCATCATAATAAGATCAAAACTTTTTTACTCTCCTTTTCCAAGGACCATAATTACGGGTTTTGAAATTTTTTTTTTTTTGGGGATTTTATTACATTTGATTCTTCTTCTTCTTTTGGCTTTTAAATAAAACCATCGTATACCAAATCTAGCCTTTTCTTCTCCCCATCCCTTTACAATATAGTATATTTTCTCAGATTCTCTTCCGTTTCGTTTCTTCTCTTTTCTTTTCTTATTCTCTTTTTTTTGATTAAGGGAAGAAATAAAGTTTGAAACTTTCTTCTTTTTGTTTCCACTAGGTTGGGCGTTAATGGTTACTTACTGTTGTGTGGTGATACAGAGTTAGTAAGTTTACCCTTTACTGATTTGGTTCCAAAGGACGACACAGATACTGTTCTAAACCTCTACACTACACTTTGATGAACATGGAGTTTTTCGGTGACAGCCAAAATCACGACGGCTCTGAAACCGATAAGAAGAACAAGAAGAAGAAGCGATTTCACCGTCACACTCCTCACCAGATCCAACGCCTCGAATCGTATTACCCCTTTTTCTCTCCTTGTTCTTTTTGTTTTCTGTTTTCTGATGACATTGTTCTCTGTTTGTAGTACTTTCAATGAGTGTCAGCATCCAGATGAGAAACAGAGGACTCAACTTAGTAGAGAATTGGGTTTAGCTCCAAGACAGATCAAGTTCTGGTTTCAAAACAGAAGAACACAAAAGAAGGTTTTTGTTTGGTTCTTTTGTAAAGTTTCTCTCTTTATTGTTTTGTCTCCATAAAAATCTCTATTTTTTTTGTTTTTTGAAGGCACAACACGAGAGAGCTGATAATTGTGCACTGAAAGAAGAGAATGATAAGATTCGTTGCGAAAACATTGCCATTAGAGAAGCTATTAAACATGCCATTTGCCCCAACTGTGGTGACTCTCCTCTTAATGACGACGCTTACTTTGATGAACAAAAGCTTCGCATCGAAAATGCACAGCTTAGAGATGAGGTTTTGTTTTTTTCTCTCTGAGACCTTTTTGTTTGCATTGTGATTGCTTTTAGTTTTTTAACTTCCATTAACATTTCATGTTTTTAATTTTGCAGCTCGAAAGGGTTTCGAGCATTGCTGCTAAATTCATAGGGAGACCAATCTCTCATCTTCCACCATTGCTAAATCCTATGCATGTTTCGCCATTAGAGTTATTCCATAGCGGTCCTTCACTTGATTTTGATCTTCTTCCAGGAAGTTGTTCTTCAATGGCTGTTCCTAATTTGCCATCTCAACCAAACTTGGTTTTATCAGAGATGGATAAGTCTCTTATGACCAACATTGCTGTCACCGCTATGGAAGAATTGCTTAAGCTTCTTCAAACTAATGAGCCTCTATGGATCAACACTGATGGATCTAGAGACGTTCTCAATCTTGAAAGCTATGAGAATATATTTCCAAGATCAAGTACTAGTGGTGGAAAGAAGAATAACCTTCGAATGGAAGCATCTAGATCTTCTGGTGTTGTTTTCACTAATGCTTTGATACTTGTGGACATGCTCATGGATTCTGTAAGTCATTTATAATCCATTTCAAAGTTTTTTGTTGTTCACATTTGGTTTCTTATTTGTCTCATATAGGTTTTTTCATTAATTTGCAGGTCAAATCAGCAGATCTCTTTCCCTCTATCGTTGCAGCGTCTAAAACTCTTGCAGTGATTTCATCAGGATTGCGTGGAAACCATGGAGATGCATTACATTTGGTAAAGAGAAACACTAATTGCTCTTAAAGATGATAATAGCTGTGTGAAACTTATGCTTAACTTTAGCTTTGGCTGGTCTTAGATGATTGAAGAGCTTCAGGTGCTTTCGCCATTGGTAGCCACACGTGAGTTCTGTGTGCTAAGATACTGTCAGCAGATTGAACATGGAACTTGGGCTATTGCAAATGTCTCCTATGAGTTTCCTCAGTTTGTATCTCAATCTCGGTCATATAGATTTCCTTCTGGTTGCCTGATTCAAGATATGTCCAATGGCTATTCAAAGGTTTGTAACCGTTCTGTTTTGTTTCATTCTTTTAGCATCTCAAATCATTTTACTGTACCGTTTAAATGTACATCAACAGGTTACTTGGGTTGAACATGCTGAATTCGAGGAGCAAGAACCGATTCATGAGATATTTAAAGATAGTGTTCATAAAGGGTTAGCTTTTGGAGCTGAACGTTGGATCTCTACTCTTCAACGAATGTGTGAGAGGTTCACGAATCTATTGGAACCTGCAACATCATCCCTTGAACTTGGTGGAGGTAACTAAAGACATTTTTTTTAGAAATTCTAATTGTTCAGATAATTAAACCATCAGTAACCTATTGGAAATCGTTTCAGTGATTCCATCGCCAGAAGGGAAGAGAAGTATAATGAGACTAGCTCACAGGATGGTAAGCAACTTCTGCTTTAGTGTTGGCACATCTCACAACACGCGCTCAACTGTTGTCTCCGGACTGGATGAATTTGCTGTCCGTGTGACTTCGCGTAAGAGCCGACATGAACCAAATGGGATGGTTCTATGTGCAGCCACCAGTTTCTGGCTCCCAAACTCTCCACAGAACGTTTTCAATTTCCTCAAAGATGAAAGAACTCGGCCTCAGGTACCACACAGATTTAACATTACCATAGAAACAAGAATCATTTGGTGTTTTTAAATCTGACATTATTTTTTTTTGTTCCTCTGTTTCGTTTTTAAAGTGGGACGTCCTTTCAAATGGGAACTCTGTTCAAGAAGTTGCTAATATTACAAACGGATCAAATCCTGGAAACTGCATATCAGTTCTTCGTGTAAGC
This sequence comes from Camelina sativa, assembly GCF_000633955.1. Taxonomy (NCBI): domain Eukaryota; kingdom Viridiplantae; phylum Streptophyta; class Magnoliopsida; order Brassicales; family Brassicaceae; genus Camelina; species Camelina sativa. Next base: position 8,265,731 of record NC_025701.1, on the reverse strand, counting down.
TTCCTCCATTTGACACTATATAGATTATTGAATTCTTGATTCTAATGATTGGTAGTTTGGTTCACTTTTTGTTTTCATCAGGGTTTTAATGCATCTTCATCAGCACAAAACAACATGCTGATCCTACAAGAAAGCTGCATAGACTCATCAGGTGCAGCGCTTGTGATATACACTCCAGTGGATATACCAGCATTGAACATAGCAATGAGCGGTCAAGACACATCTTGTATTCCCATTTTACCCTCTGGTTTTGCCATTACACCAGACGGAAGCAGCAAAGGAGGATCATTGATAACGGTTGGGTTTCAGATAATGGTGAGTGGTATGCAACCGGCAAAACTGAACATGGAGTCAATGGAGACAGTAAATAATCTCATCAATACTACTGTCCACCAAATTAAAACCACCTTGAATTGTCCTTCAACTGCTTGAGACGTCATTAAAAGCTAGTATTTCCCCATCTGATTTCTGAGAAGGGTCTTCAATGAGCAGAGAAGTGAAAGGTCTCATTAAAAGTATTTGTCTTCAATGCCTGCAAAGGGTGTAAGAAATCATTATTCTTCTGGGTATCTCTCTCTCTCTCTCTTGTTCATTTTTTTGGGTTTCTTTCTTTTTTAAGTTTAGTGGAAAGTGGGAGTCAAGAACGCACCATGCACAAAAATGTTTTTTTTGTATGGTTCGGGCATTGACTTCTGTTTGTTTGTTTATTTACTTCTTTTTGTCTATTTACAATGACTAAGTTACTATTATTGGCTTATTGGTCTAGTTTATTTCATAGTTTCTCTAGCTATAGCCATTAATTAATCTCTCTCTATTACTATTGGCTATTGAGTTACAATTTAGAATCTGTACATCAACGGAGGATGTGACATCGTGATAAATTAAATGTGGTAGTATGGGTGGTGGGTTGTTAAGTCAAGCAATGGAACTGGCAAGTTGAAGACTTGTTGCCTTTGAGAATCAGAACCATTCTAAGTATAGAGAAAAACCAATTGAGCTGCAAAAAACAAGTTAACAAGTCTTTACAAAATACATCAACATTATTACTTAAGACTTTGATACAACCATGAAATTACTCCCCATTGCTTCACATTGTTCTTGAAGTGACCGTTCTATAAGAATCGTCTCTGTATATTCTCTCTTCTCCATCAATTTGAATTTGCACCTGAAAATCCTCTGGTGATGAACATATCCTCTCCAAAGCTGTAGAAACTTCTCTCATATCTGGCCGAGCCTTCCCTGCCTTTTTGAGACACCTCATCGCCAAATGTGCCATTGCAATTACTTGTTCAAGCTTGCAATCATTTCTTATTCGATCATCAATGATATCAAAGAGTCTGTTCTCTTTCATTGCAAGTCTGAAATAATCTGCCAACCCTTTTATTTCTTGAGTATTCGAAAGGGTTATAACAGGCTTCTCTCCCGTAATAAGCTCCACTAGGACAACCCCAAAACTATAAACATCACTCTTTTCGGTGAAATGGCTTGACCCGTAGTATTCAGGATCCACATATCCGACTGTACCTGATATTAGCGTGGTCCAATGAGTATGATCTATAGTAACTGATCTTGAAGTTCCAAAATCAGAAACTTTGGCTCGGTACTTCTCATCTAGTAATATGTTCGTTGACTTGATATCTCTGTGATAAATTGGTGAACTCGCAGCAGTGTGTAGATATGAAAAAGCTCCTGCGATATCTACGGCAATGCGCATACGTACTCCCCATAACACTGTGTAGTCATCAAATTCTTCATGTAGATGTTGGAAGAGGTTTCCATTGGTTATAAACTCGTAAACCAAAATAGGAACCTCTGTCTCAAGACAACATCCCAAGAGCTTCACAACATGTCTATGGTTGATCTGGGAGAGAATGATGACCTCGTTGATGAACTCTAGTAGTTTGTCTTCATCTACAACATTGGATTTCTTGACTGCTACGGATCTACCATCTATAAGCATACCTTTGTACACTGTTCCTTGCCCACCTTGTCCAATAACCCTGTTTTCGTTGAAGTTATCAGTGGCTTTCTCTAGCTCTCTCGAGCTGAATACTTTTGTTTTCTCAACTCTGCCTTGAGTTGTATGTAACTGTTGCTGCAACAATAGTCCTCCGTTACGTTTGAAGAACTTCCTCTTGCGCTTTGTCATCCTTCTTTTTCTAAGTTGCTTTCTCAACCCCCATATACCACAGCCTACTATTAAGACAAAAAAACCTGCACCTAATCCTGCAAACCCCAAAACAATTAAAAAAAAAAAAACTAAATATTCATCATCATTGTTTCTTTAAATTTGAATATCTGTTGTTGCTTTGACTCTGGATATTAACAAATTCATTTACTTACCTACCAGTACTTCTGGAATATGGTAGCTCACGCATTCATAACCTCCCAGCTTATTCTTACAAGTCTTGTGATATAAAAAATTGTGCTCCCCACAGGGATTGTCACGTTCGGCACACTCATTAATTTCTGCATACGAAAACTCATCAAATTAATTACGTACATATAATTAAAAAGAAAAGAAGTCATGAATTTGTACACAAATGATGGATGATGTGAGCCACACAAGAAAAAATCGAAAACTTGAAAGAGCAATTAGTTACCTTGGCAGTTGTCTAAAAGGTATGTATTACCCTTGTAACCGCTAGCACATGCACAAGTTGCATAAATGATCCCGGAAGCTGTATGATTATCGCATGCGCATTTTGCTGTTCTTGTTTTACTTTGATCGAACTCTTCTCTGTTTTGGCAGTCCAATGATTCTAGAAACGAACGATTCTTCGTTTGGATGAACCATCCTAGGCTAACAGTAGAGTAGCCCTTGGAAAAAAACAGCTCTGGATTGGTCGCATTCGATACAGTGTAGACTTCGTCTGTTAAAAAGGCAACTTTGCATCCTCCACCCTTTGTAAAGTTTCCATTACTACTGTTTGTTACTGTGACACCAACGAGTTGCTGAGCACCAACAGGTGCTTTCACCTGGCAGCATCCGTCCCCGTTGCACTCTTGTTTTTTCGTTGTATTGCAGAATGGTACGTAGCTGCTAGGCAAGATGGCTTGAGTGTAGCTGTAGCGGGACCTCGAGCATCCAACTTTATCGAATAAAGGAATGCTATGCAAACTGTTGCTTGTGGTGCAAGTCGACTCGCATCCCACCATCTTTGGTTCCACATTTGTCAGCGACGCCTTGTTGTTGCAACCAACAGCCACGAGGTTGTTTTGGTCCCCAAAGAAGAAAGGAGTGTCCGTCAAATTCAAAGTCAACCCTGAATCTTTTCCATCGCTAGAACATCCCATGGATGCAATCGAGGTTTTGACACGAATTGAAGATAATTTTGTTGAACTATCGAAGAGATTGTAATTTCCCCCCGGAAGGGTAATATTCACAACCTCCATGTTGATTTTGGGAAGGAATGGGAAACTTTTCCCGGAAGTAGCATTTGGTCGACGACATTCGATTTTGTACCACTCATCGAGATAGCAACCGTCTTCGATTCCAAAGGGGAACGGGATCTGGATATCTCCACATTTGGGTGTACAAGAGCTTGAATGAAGGATGGGTAGAATTAGAAAAGAGAGGAGAAACAGGGAGGAGTAATTCTTGTTTCCCCTCATGATGCTGAATGTTTCTTGTTAAACAAGTATGCATGGCTGAGACGGATACTTATAGGGAAGGTTAGGTTTATTGTTTCTTTAGACTAAGTCTGGTACAATGCAACTTGTTTGTTATGTCCGAAACGGTGTTGGCCGTAGAAGAAATCAAACAGTGACAAATATCTGATAGCTCAAAACATCTAAAGTCAACTCCCAACATCCCTTTTTTTTTTACTTTCAACAGCTCAGAGTAGCAGAGTTGCAGCCAATCAAATTTAATATTAATCATCTTTGACTACGGATTAAGTACTATTTTGAGTTGCAACCAAGTGGTTCTTCTATTTCCTTTCTCCGAAAGGTCTGTGAGCGAATTTTTCAATCCATAAATTGATTTCTTTTTGTCTTCTTATTGTGTAAAGAAGAGGTCTATAATATATACTTTACTCTTGGATCTCAGCCCTGGCGGTTACAGCGTCATTTGCAACTACCATTACTTGTTTGTGTTTGCTAATCATCTCTCATCCAATCATCGATGATATCACAGAATACGTTTCCTTTCATCACAACTTGTGATTCACAAGTCTGAAATTAATTTACTAATCACCACTACTAGGCTATTATTATATGAGTCTTCAAAAGGTTTGTCACAGTTCTATCGACGATGACAAGCCTAAAGCTATAACCATCCATCACTCTTTGTAATTTATTGGCTGGTTAGGTACTCTGAATCCAACTACCCGACTGAGTAGCCCTGTACCAAACCATGTTAATTAGCCCTGTCCTCGTTAGTCGTTACACGTATTTGAATCCTTATGGATGGTACGGAAACCACCGAGTTAATGCAACTATCATTCTATCAATTTGGTACCTCACGTACACTCTCACAGGGTCACAGCAGCGAACCGGTTTAACCATTACAACAGTTTATTGACTCAAATTGATAATTGAGAACCGGAATTTGGTCCGGTTAAGAGGCGGAGAATGAGGTGGCTCGTTTATTAAGGCCCATGGGCCAGGATTGAATATTCTTCTGAACTGATGCTCTCATCTGAATTAAAAAAAAAGAGTAACCGACACCGATTCAGATCGCCGGCGGGTATTCAGATCTCCTCCACCTCACATTCTCAGACGAATATAAACTTTACCTACAAATCTACGTTTTTTGTTCGTTGACTTTCATAACTGCTTAGCTGTTATAAGTCAAAATCCCCCTTTCTCAATCTCTCATCTTCTCTCGTACAAACCTCGACAATGGCGAACACCACAGCATCATCGGGTACGTCAATCTTTAAAATTTTCCATCTCTCTATAATGTAATTACCTGGATTTAAAAATGTTTCATGAGAATTCTCGTGGTGAAAATTTTGGAACCCTAGGTCATTTGATTTATCATAATTCTGTTGCAGAAATGGAGAAATCAGCTAAGATCTTTGTCGCTGGACACAGGGGACTAGTTGGATCAGCCATAGTCCGTAAGCTCCAAGATCAGGGTTTCACAAACCTCGTCCTTAAAACTCATTCAGAGCTTGATCTCACTAGCCAATCCGATGTTGAGTCCTTCTTTGCTACAGAGAAGCCAGTTTATGTCATCTTAGCTGCAGCTAAAGTCGGTGGGATTCATGCCAACAACACATACCCAGCTGATTTCATCGGTGTCAATCTCCAAATCCAAACCAATGTCATCCACTCTGCTTACACACACGGTGTGAAGAAACTCCTCTTCCTCGGCTCGTCTTGCATCTACCCTAAATTCGCTCCTCAACCGATCCCTGAATCAGCTCTTCTCACTGGTCCGCTCGAACCGACAAACGAGTGGTACGCAATTGCCAAGATTGCAGGGATTAAGATGTGTCAAGCTTACAGGATCCAGCATCAGTGGGATGCTATCTCCGGTATGCCAACGAATCTTTATGGTCCGAACGATAATTTCCACCCGGAGAATTCACATGTGCTTCCTGCTCTCATGAGGAGGTTCCATGAAGCTAAAGCCAACGATGCGGAGGAAGTTGTGGTTTGGGGAAGTGGGAGTCCGTTGAGGGAGTTTTTACATGTCGATGATTTGGCTGATGCTTGCGTTTTCTTGATGGAACGTTACAGCGGGTTTGAGCATGTTAATGTTGGTAGTGGTGTTGAAGTGACGATTAAAGAATTGGCTGAGTTGGTTAAGGAAGTTGTTGGGTTTAAAGGGAAGCTTGTTTGGGATTGCACGAAACCGGATGGAACACCAAGGAAACTTATGGATAACTCGAAGCTTGCTTCTTTGGGATGGACACCGAAGATTACTTTAAAAGATGGTCTCTCCCAAACTTATCAATGGTATTTGGAGAATGTTGTGTAGAAGAAACAGTAATAAAAAAAACGTCCAAACTCAGAACGCAATTCATTTGAATGTTTATGCGTCTGCGTTTTGGTTCTATACAAATCTCTTTAATGTAATTTTATATTTATGGATTTGGTACCAGTGAGCAGACTTTATTTTCTAATAAAATGTACCAATGTTGAGATTATCAATAATCGAATAGCTTCCTTCTTCTAGTCTGTTCAAGTGTTCATTGATAAAAAGGAAACGTTCCAACGAACGAGGTAATCGATTTCTGAAATTCTGGTTAGCTTTTAAACCAAAAAGATTCTGGTTTGGTACGCTCTAAAACGAGTCAAATTCTGATAAGGCCAGCTTATATTGGGCCTATAGGTGAGGGAAATGATTGGGCCATGATTATTAGTCAAGCCTTGTTAGAAGATCCAACGGTAGAGATTGAGACATGTTTATGGAAGTTGTGATATACACCGTTGGATGAACAGAAGAGCGTGGCTCCGAATAGCATATAGTTAAAAAGGGCAAAACCCTCCAGCGCCGCCCCGCGTCTCTCTTCTGTTTTTCGTTTTGCATTTTTCTTTTTTTTTCTTATCTCCTCCTTACACTCTTCGGAGAAGGAAGAACCCTAATCTCAAAGGTGAAATCCACCACTGTATTTTCCCTTTCTCTTACCGTTTGATTTTCTGATTTTGCTTATGGGTCAAGCTCATATTTCAGATATATAACTTGTTTCTTGATTCATTTCGCTTATTTAGGGATTTAGGATTAGTTTTTTCCGTCTTTGAAATTTCTGAGATGTTCTTTACTGTTTTTAAAACTTCTGTGGGTTTGATTAGGTGACTGGGTACCTAACTGATTGAAAAAGGTTGAAACTTTAGGTTTAGACTAATAGTGACATAAGCGCATCTGAGGTCGTTTTTGTTTGCGTTTTAATCTTCTTACTTTCTTATGGTCACTTGAAGCTTTGTTCTCAGTAGGTTTTGTGAATGTAGTAACCATAGTTTTGTGATGAGATTTGGGGGGATTGATGGATTTGGCTTATGCTTTGTATACAGATGAATCGTGAAAAGTTGATGAAGATGGCTAACACCGTCCGCACTGGCGGAAAGGGTACAGTCAGAAGGTATATATATATTGTTTTTTTTTCTATCAGTTTCATTATTTGATGCGTAGCGTTTACTGTGGTTGATGATGTTATAAAACCATTTGATATTTACTGCAGAAAGAAGAAGGCTGTGCACAAGACCAATACGACTGATGACAAGAGGCTCCAAAGCACCTTGAAAAGAATTGGAGTTAATTCCATTCCTGCTATTGAAGAGGTTAACATCTTCAAGGATGATGTTGTCATTCAGTTCATCAACCCTAAGGGTATGATTCTGATTCATTCTTTCTTTGTTTTTCTTTTATTGTGTTTAGGAGTTTAAAAACCCGTTTACATGTTATTGATGATTGTGTTTCTCCTTTTGAATGTTACTACAGTTCAAGCTTCAATTGCCGCAAACACATGGGTAGTTAGCGGTACTCCTGTGACCAAAAGTAAGCATCTGATCATATCTTTTCATCTCTGTTTTCTTGTTTCTTCATCATTGCGTTTTCGCTGACTGATGTGTAAAACTTGTTTACCTGCAGAGTTGCAAGATATCCTTCCTCAGATTATCAGCCAACTCGGTATGTACCATGTTATTGAGCTGAATTCAAGATATTCACGATGTTTCTTCCCCTAATGAAAGATCCTTAAACAATATGTTTACTTTTGATCTCTTTCAGGACCAGACAACATGGACAACCTAAAGAAACTGGCAGAGCAGTTCCAGAAACAAGTTCCTGGTGAAGGTAATGCCTCAGCAACCATACAAGAGGAGGATGATGACGATGTCCCAGAGCTAGTTGGTGAGACATTCGAAGGTGCCGCTGAAGAGAAAGTACCAGCTGCTGCTGCTGCCTCTTCTTAGAGTGAACAAGAGCGAAGACCACATCAAAAAAACAAAAAAAAACCGCACTTTGATTTTTACATATCTTTATAATATGTTTGTTCGCTCGATCGTTTTTGTAGTTTCCGACCAGAATCTTGTTTCCCCTCTAATGACTTAAGGTTTTATCCAATTATTTGATGTCTTAAACCCCCTCTTTTGATTCTCTTCTAGTTCTATGACAGCGAATCAGGTTCTCTTTCTCATCTTCTCTAATCTCTTCTTTTGATGCTGACACATTACATTGTCTTTATGCATAAAAACCATTCCACCTGTTGTGTTTTGAGTTTCTTCTCAAACTTTCCAGACATTTCATCATCCTCTCTACAAATTCATTCGCAGAGACATGTCTCTTCTTCATCAAATCTCAATCTTTTTGAGTTTCTTCTGTAAACATGGCTTCCCTCTTTGTGTCTACTCCCTCTTCATCTTCCTTAACTCTCAAATCCTGTCACAGTTCGAAACCTCGTCGCTGTTACAGACCATTATTACCTCCCAAACTTGTGAACCAAACGTACCGACCGAGACGCAGGAGTCCTTTGAGATGTTCAGCGGAAGATGATCGAGTTCGTGAGTCTACTAACGAAGCTCCGTCTCCGGTGGCGATAGCGGAGGAGCAAAATGAGAACCACGCGAACGGTAATGCGTCGCCTTCTCCAGATATCAGTGAAGTGGAGGAGGAGAAGAAGAAATCGAAGGAGCAAGAGAATGATTGGAAAACGGACGAAGAGTTCAAGAAGTTTATGGGGAATCCATCAATCGAAGCTGCGATAAAGCTTGAGAAGACAAGAACTGATCGTAAACTGAAAGAGCTGAACAGAGAGAGCAACAGTGAGAATCCAATCATTGGAGTTTTCAACAGCTTGGCTCGTGACAGTTTGACTAGAGAAAAAGAAAGGCTTGAGAAAGCTGAAGAGACTTTCAAGGCTCTTGATCTCAACAAGGTACTCTATATACAGCCATGCTGATTCTTTTTGTGTGTTCGTTGGATTGCAATCGTTTCTGAAAGTGTTTTTGTGATGATGCACAGTTGAAGAGCTGTTTTGGGTTCGATACGTTTTTCGCTACTGACGTTCGTCGGTTTGGAGATGGAGGGATCTTTATTGGGAATCTGAGAAAACCCATTAATGAGGTCACACCTAAGCTTGAAGCAAAGCTATCTGAAGCAGCTGAGCGTGATGTTGTTGTGTGGTTTATGGAAGAAAAGTCCAATGAGATCACTAAACAGGTAGACGAAGGCCTTCAAAAGTCTCTAACTTTGAGGTTCATGATTTTAGGATTAAGGCTAAAAAATATTGGAATGTTTGGTCTTTGTGTTTGTAAAGGTGTGTATGGTGCAACCTAAGGCGGAGATCGATCTACAATTTGAATCAACTAGATTAAGCACTCCATGGGGATATATTAGTGCAATTGCTTTATGTGTTTCAACCTTTGGCACCATAGCTCTTATGAGTGGTTTCTTCCTTAAACCCGACGCTACTTTTGATGACTACATTGCTAATGTGGTTCCTCTTTTTGGCGGGTTCCTCTCCATCTTAGGCGTCTCAGAGGTATGCTGAGACAAATCAAGAGAGCTAGCTCCAGACTGTTGTGTTGTATACATGTCACTTAACCTGTTTAGTTGTTTGTTTCAGATAGCAACCAGAGTAACCGCTGCACGACACGGTGTCAAATTAAGCCCATCGTTTCTGGTGCCATCGAATTGGACTGGTTGTTTAGGAGTTATGAACAATTACGAGTCATTGCTTCCTAATAAAAAGGCGTTATTCGATATACCAGTAGCGCGTACAGCTAGTGCATACCTCACTTCGCTGCTTCTTGCAGCTGCCGCGTTTATATCTGATGGTAGTTTCAATGGAGGAGACAATGCTTTGTAAGGATGTATTAGATGAAATTCTTATTTCTTGTTACTGTTGTTTATATGCAGTTTGGTTTCTCTGATTGGTTTTATAACGTTCTATACAGGTACATAAGGCCACAGTTCTTTGATAACAACCCGTTGCTTTCGTTTATCCAATTCGTTATCGGTCCTTATGCGGATGATCTCGGTAATGTATTGCCTAATGCGGTTGAAGGAGTTGGAGTTCCAGTTGATCCGCTTGCTTTCGCTGGTCTTTTGGGTAAACCTCATAACTTTTGTTGGTTTCTCTTTCTCTTGTTAGTTTTTTACTATATTCTAAACTGTAAGTAAACTCTTTTCAGGTATGGTAGTGACTTCATTGAACTTATTACCATGTGGAAGACTCGAAGGAGGTCGAATCGCTCAAGCAATGTTTGGAAGAAGCACAGCTGCAATTCTCTCATTTACCACATCACTCCTTCTCGGTATCGGAGGTCTCAGCGGAAGCGTCTTATGTTTAGCTTGGGGGCTATTCGCAACCTTCTTCCGCGGTGGTGAAGAAACACCTGCGAAAGACGAAATCACACCTCTCGGAGATGATAGGTTTGCTTGGGGTATAGTCCTTGGACTCATTTGCTTCCTCACTCTCTTCCCCAATAGTGGAGGTACTTTCTCCACTTCATTCTTCAATGGACCATTCTTTCGAGGTGATGATTTCTAAAGATGTTGATTAGTTAAGTTGTAGAAACAAGCATTGAAAAGACTTCTTTATTTATTTATTAATGGTGTTACAGAAGCATTGTAAATATTCTGTTGTTGTTGTATCTATGCTCTTTTGAACATAACCTTTAATGGAACATCACTTAAAGCAAGTCTTCTCTTTCCATCTTGCACAAACACACCAACGTCTCTGCAGATGACTTTGCAGAAATTGCAGACAGTAGGACAGAACCTGATCTTGTAATCATTGTCAAATTTGTCGATCTTGAACCAGTTATCAACCGTTGTCTGACCAGGATTCCCTTCAACGCCACAAGTTGAAATGAAATTTTGACGGGTTGCCTCGTCGAAATCGGCTAATTCCCAAATCGAAGTTGAAGAGAACTTGATGTTTTGATCAGTTGAGACACGGACGATTCTTGATTTGTCATATGGTGAGAAACTCACCGGTAGGCCTTGAGAGACTTCGAATTGGTCTTGGATCACACTTCTTGGACATGTTTTGTTCTCGGCTTTGGACATGGTTAGTCCACCCCCGCGGCCCCTAACAACAGGCAAGATGTAGTAGTAGAAGCGTGTTTGGAGAGGTTTTCCATTGATGTCCTTAACTGCTTCGACGGGAGGTTCGGTAGCGGCTCCACCGTGGCTGATGAAGACGGCAAAGAGGAGGAAGATACAGAGAAACGTTGACATTGTAGGAAGGCTTTCTTTTTATGGAAACTTTTATTTTGAATTGTATTGGGATAAGAGTTTAGTACTTATAAGCTGTATAAAAAAAGTCAAAGTCAAAACTCTATCTGTATTAGTTTGTGACTTTGTGGTCGAGCATATGTATGATAAATCTCGATGGCGTGTTATATAATATGGTCAAAGCTTCACGGCGTCATATGTCGATCACCCCTGACGACATCCCTTTCATTGACTAGTGGATGGATACGAAGATTACTTGTCTAATTAAGGAACACTGACAAGACAACAAGTTTAAATCTCATGATCCAATTAAACTTCCTGACATAAAAGAGAAGTTAAATCTATAATAAAGCATTAATCTAATATAAAAATGGGCTTGATTTGGGCTTACGTTGGGCTTAGGCCTCATATCACAAAAATCTCCTAAGATCAAAAATATACGTAAGAACATGTTGCTCTCTCTCTGTGTCTCTCTTCTCCACCAGCAAGAAGATAATTAAAGAGAGTTTCGCCGGCGGCAATGCTCTCAGTCTCCTTAACTATTCCACTACTACCTCTCGCTTCAACCAAAACTCGTTCCTCCTCCGACCAATCTTTTCTACACAAACAATATGCTTTGAACAATCAGAGCTTCTCGCGACCAGGAAGTCTCGTCTTAGAAGAACTCAGAAGAAGAAGATCCTGCGAATGCCGAAACAGAGGAAGAAACAATCACATAAAATTCGATGACGATGGAGAAGATTTCATTGTTGTAAACTTCTACCGGTTTGTATCAATCGAAGATCCCGAAGCTGAGATTGAGAAGCACTTGTCTTTCTTAAAGGTCTGTCTTTTAAGTAGTGTGAATTGCCAAATTGTTCGAGAACAGTATTGAACTTGTTAGCGTTCCTTGTTCTTGGTTCAAAGTTTGAAGCTTTTCCTATGTTTTTTTTTTTTTTTTGTTTTTGCCTTACAGGATTTGAATATACGAGGTCGGATATATCTCAATGAACAAGGAATTAACGCGCAGGTACTAGTTATCATTTTGTAATTACGCATTTAGCTTTGATCACTCTTTTCATCAAACTATATGAGAATGGTTGCATATTTATGTGACTACTATATTAAGCTCTTGTTGTGTGTTAACTTTGGTAATTTTTGTTTTTTCTGCAGTACAGTGGACCATCTAAAGATGCTCTTGCATATGTTGAATGGTTGAAAGAAGATGATAGATTCTCGGATTTGCTTGTTCAGATTTCTCCTGCTATTAATGGGCATGCGTTCCCTAAGTTGAAGCTACAGAACAAACCTTCCTTAGTCCAGGCAAGCTACATAACACCACTTTAAATCTATGGTTCAGTGGGAATAGTTTTACTTATAGTGCGTGATAATAATGCAATATCTTGAAATATGGTGTAAGATTACTTAACATTAGTTGTCTTTCTTTCTTTTTTCCTATAGTACGAGGGGGGAATTTCACACCTTCCCCTACTTGATCCACCGATGCGAGCAAAACCTTTAGAACCATCTGAATGGAAAAGGAAACTGAATGACTTAACGGATGGGGATGAAGCTTCAACTAGTGGTAGAAGCTGCATATTATTGGATGTCAGAAATGGTATATCTTTTNATCGTCAACTTAAAGGGATGTTGCTGTTCAAACTGCATTACTGCTCCCAGACTTAGACCTGTCTTGCAGGGAGTAAAGAGATATGAAAAATGGCATGTATATCGTGATTCAGAAGTGCAAAATGCGCCATTGNTGATCACTCTTTTCATCAAACTATATGAGAATGGTTGCATATTTATGTGACTACTATATTAAGCTCTTGTTGTGTGTTAACTTTGGTAATTTTTGTTTTTTCTGCAGTACAGTGGACCATCTAAAGATGCTCTTGCATATGTTGAATGGTTGAAAGAAGATGATAGATTCTCGGATTTGCTTGTTCAGATTTCTCCTGCTATTAATGGGCATGCGTTCCCTAAGTTGAAGCTACAGAACAAACCTTCCTTAGTCCAGGCAAGCTACATAACACCACTTTAAATCTATGGTTCAGTGGGAATAGTTTTACTTATAGTGCGTGATAATAATGCAATATCTTGAAATATGGTGTAAGATTACTTAACATTAGTTGTCTTTCTTTCTTTTTTCCTATAGTACGAGGGGGGAATTTCACACCTTCCCCTACTTGATCCACCGATGCGAGCAAAACCTTTAGAACCATCTGAATGGAAAAGGAAACTGAATGACTTAACGGATGGGGATGAAGCTTCAACTAGTGGTAGAAGCTGCATATTATTGGATGTCAGAAATGGTATATCTTTTTTTCCTTTCTATCTGTTTACAGTAACAATACAGTCTTGATTTCTCTTATTATCTAGTATCTACATGACTGTTTGTGATTCTTAACATATTTGCTCAACTTAAACCTACTGGTATTTCGAGATGATAGACACTTTATTTGAAAAGGTTTTGAGTGGGATGTTGGTCATTTTCGTGGGGCACCTAGACCTGAAGTTGATTGCTTTCGGAACACTTCTTTTGGTCTCTCTGATGAAAAGGTACTATTCATCCTTAACTGTGGCAGCTGAAAATTTCTTATTTACAACCTGTAGCTTAAGATAAAGTGATCAGACAAGTTGCTTCTGTAGGTTACATAATATAAATTACTGAAGGTACAGATATCTAACCGTGAATAATTTTGATCATGCTTCTACACTATAGGAAGCTCCTTCAGACCCTTTGATAAATGTTGACAAGGAAAAGACAGATATACTGATGTACTGTACTGGAGGTATACGTTGCGATGTATATTCAGCAGTTTTGAGGTAGCACTGCGGCTTCTACTACTGCATTGTCTTACTAACATCTCCTCGAAATTTTTTTTCCCAAATAACTTTCTTGTGAGAAGTCAAATTTCTTTTCAGACAACGGGGTTTCAAGAACCTGTATACACTGAAGGGTGGAGTTTCCCATTATCTTAAAGAAGAAGGCACTGCTGAATGGGTTGGAAATCTGTTTGTGTTTGACTCTCGTCTCTCTCTCCCACCAGCTACCTACGGTAACAACGCCGTGGATGAAGCCAGAGAAACTCCAGTAACACCTGTGGATACAAGTTTTGCAAGATGCTACATTTGTGATTCTCAAATTCAGGAATTAAGACATCGGAACTGTGCTAACCTTGACTGCAATCGACTTTTCTTGTGAGTTGCATTATGGTTTCTGCTTCATCTTTATGTCTATTAGCAGATAGTGTATGATTTACAAAATTTTGATTTTGATGGACCTGGTAACTGGTAAGTTGCCATTGTTTTACTAAACTTACCTCTATCTTCGGTTCAGATGCTGTGCAGAATGTATCGTCCACTTAAAGGGATGTTGCTGTTCAAACTGCATTACTGCTCCCAGACTTAGACCTGTCTTGCAGGGAGTAAAGAGATATGAAAAATGGCATGTATATCGTGATTCAGAAGTGCAAAATGCGCCATTGATTTGATCAGATGAGAAACAGCAGAAGAGTGCTGAAGCAGAAGCTAAAGAAGTTAATCAAAAGCCTGTTCAAGGAAGAACTACTAGTCATTCTTTGAGGTTCTTCGGGTGTGAAACTTGTCAGAACTCAATTTTCATTTCAACATGTACAAACAAAGCTTGCAGCAATTCACAACTTAATATACCAGCTGTAATTGCAGTACAATGCAAACTGTATAATGCAACAATATGGTGCTTGTTACTAGCAAAATAGAAAAAATAAATGTAGTGATTATTTTAGACAAATCCNGACCCTTTGATAAATGTTGACAAGGAAAAGACAGATATACTGATGTACTGTACTGGAGGTATACGTTGCGATGTATATTCAGCAGTTTTGAGGTAGCACTGCGGCTTCTACTACTGCATTGTCTTACTAACATCTCCTCGAAATTTTTTTTCCCAAATAACTTTCTTGTGAGAAGTCAAATTTCTTTTCAGACAACGGGGTTTCAAGAACCTGTATACACTGAAGGGTGGAGTTTCCCATTATCTTAAAGAAGAAGGCACTGCTGAATGGGTTGGAAATCTGTTTGTGTTTGACTCTCGTCTCTCTCTCCCACCAGCTACCTACGGTAACAACGCCGTGGATGAAGCCAGAGAAACTCCAGTAACACCTGTGGATACAAGTTTTGCAAGATGCTACATTTGTGATTCTCAAATTCAGGAATTAAGACATCGGAACTGTGCTAACCTTGACTGCAATCGACTTTTCTTGTGAGTTGCATTATGGTTTCTGCTTCATCTTTATGTCTATTAGCAGATAGTGTATGATTTACAAAATTTTGATTTTGATGGACCTGGTAACTGGTAAGTTGCCATTGTTTTACTAAACTTACCTCTATCTTCGGTTCAGATGCTGTGCAGAATGTATCGTCCACTTAAAGGGATGTTGCTGTTCAAACTGCATTACTGCTCCCAGACTTAGACCTGTCTTGCAGGGAGTAAAGAGATATGAAAAATGGCATGTATATCGTGATTCAGAAGTGCAAAATGCGCCATTGATTTGATCAGATGAGAAACAGCAGAAGAGTGCTGAAGCAGAAGCTAAAGAAGTTAATCAAAAGCCTGTTCAAGGAAGAACTACTAGTCATTCTTTGAGGTTCTTCGGGTGTGAAACTTGTCAGAACTCAATTTTCATTTCAACATGTACAAACAAAGCTTGCAGCAATTCACAACTTAATATACCAGCTGTAATTGCAGTACAATGCAAACTGTATAATGCAACAATATGGTGCTTGTTACTAGCAAAATAGAAAAAATAAATGTAGTGATTATTTTAGACAAATCCGTCATTTAATATTTCTATAACTAACACACTCAACTTTCTCTGCTCTCACATTACATTGAGTTTTGATATTGCAGGCCTAGTGTAAATATGGTGGCTATGCTTTGATCAACTTTCTTGAAATGTCTTCAAACACTGGACAAGCTCAATACTCTTACCATCTGCGAGCTCCACCTGTTTGTGTAGCAATGTAATTTCTCAGAGAAGGAGACTGGGTAAGACCATCTGGTGCAACTGTGGTGTTCTGAGTTCCATTCTTCTGCTTCATCCTTCTGCGTGCTATGTAACTTCGTCTTGTTCAAAGGAATACTGGTCTCCGTACAACCAGTCAACCATATCAATAACAAATTTTGAAGGTGTTGAGTTGACCATTTTGCCTTGGTCAACGCTGGTTTCTTCTTAGTCTTGTTCTCACATTCATCAACCACAAGTGACAAAGGTCAATACAACCGCTAAGATTTCACATGGCTCGCTTACTCCTTCAGTGTCTTCTTTTCTTATATGTCCTCTTTTTTACAGGTTCAGAGAGGCCTCATTGATGTTCTCCTTGATCTCTAGATACTTCATTATAGCAGCTTGAATCTGCTTGTAGCACTTTATCCTTGGATGCTGAACAACGAAGAAACACAGTTTCATTGCCAAATGTGTCAGTTTATCGTGGATTATGCTTCAATTCACATATAGAACGCTAAACATAAAGTACTTTGATCCATCATGCAGAACGGAAGCTGCTTGCTCACCTTTATAATCTTCAAGATTGAAAAGAGTTGAGAACTCCTCATTTTGAGCCTATAACCAAGGAAAGAAACCAATTAGAAAGTAGTCGGTTTCTGAGACGCGATCATTTCAGCCCCATAGGCCATAAGAAGCTAGCAAACTCAATTTGCTTGGATATTGATTACAATCACCATATGCCTTTTGGTTATCAGAAAAGGATAAAAACCATGATGAAATAATATAAAAATACCACTATAACGATGGAAAAAGACGTAAGACTTGAATTTGCATCAATAATTGTTCTTGAACTTCAATGTTTTGGGAAATATCTTTACAAATGTGATCATACTTTGATATCTCTCTCTTTCCTAAACATGTCTTCATAGGAGCCAGTAATTGTCATCAGCTTTGGCAGTATGTCATCCTAAAACCAAGTATCAAGTAAAAGCCTAATGAGTCTTTGTCTCCAATATCATATAATAATCATGAACAACAATGATGACTAATCAATAGAAAGAATTTACTTTTCTTTTCATCTCTTTGAGCTAGCATGTCTTCAAGACCTGCCCGCTGAGCACCAAGATTTTCCAGTTGCCTCTGTGCAGAAAGGGAAGCAAAAATGTGAGAATAATAATTCGTATAAGCACTTTCCAAGTCCCTCCTAAAAGTATATACTCGCAGCTTCCAAAAGAGAGAGAGAGAATTATCTCTCACGGATCGCTCAATCTTCACATCACTGTCTCCAGCTTGTTTCAAATTGGCTGCAAATCGATTAAGCCTATCTTGCAAGTTCTTAGTCAGTGTGCTAGATTGAGGCCTAGTCCACCGAGTCCCAAACTGACTTTTGAACTGAGAGTCTTCAGTTGCTTCTTTCTGCAAAAGCTCTTCAGTGTGCACCAGCAGTTCCTGATTTACCCTGCTTCAAATCCCTAAGCTGCTGGAGTTCAGCTTCCAAGCCAGCTGGACCACCACTGATCTGAACAGCTTCTACATCTTCTTTAAGATCAACAGGAAGAGCAGAATTACCATCCACAGCAAGAATAGAATCTGGAAGAATCCATCTCTTTGAGCCTAACTCGAGTTAGTTCGCTAGCTTGCTGTAATCTCTCCGCCTGAGTTTTAATTACAATCATCGACCATCTCAGTGTATCTAGAGAGAGCCTTTGCACTGCTGTCTGGAACAAGGATTGCAAACATTTTATCCTTGCTTGCATCCAATATCTTCAGTCATGTTCATTGGCTTAACCATTGAGAAGGCGGGAAGTGGAGACAAAGAAGAAGAAGGAGAAGGAACTCTCATGAGGTACACTCTGTCGTACGTTTTCCTTGACAGCCTATCCAAATATGACATTAATGCTCGACTCTAGTGTATTCATCGCTTCTATAAGCTGAGCAGGGGCTCCCCTTGAAGACTTCTTTGCTTCTGCCAGACGGCTGGCTCCGCTCCTCAGCCGTGCAATTTCCGCTTTCTCGTGCAACTCTTTTCCATACCTAAAACAAGCTTCACTATAGAAGAGCGCTGCCTTTCTCGACAATGTTCCTTCAATGGTGAAGCGGTTAGCGCAGCGAAAGCTTCCTCATAAAATATATGCCAACCTGATCATAAGCAAACAAGAAGTGTAAATTCAATCGACTCTGTCACTTACTCACAGTTTAGTAAAACAGATGCTCCACCAAAAACTAAGCACGTTTATAGCATATGTGCTCATAACCAAGTCCTGTTATCTTGTATTTTAAGTAACCCGCCATCGCGTGACCATTTCTTTTGTAATAAAAAAAATATATATATATATAAGTTTTATTTGTTTGCTAGACTTTTGTTAGGATCATGTTTTAAAATTGTATGATTGTATTGTATAATTGTATTTTGATTTTAAATTTTAGATTTAATCTTCAATATACTGTATAATTAATAACTTGTCTTTTTACTTAATCATAATTTAATTGAATTAATTAGATATGTTCAATATTTTAATATTGATAGAGTGTGTGTAATATTAGAATGAAGGTCTAAGGCCCATTGTGACAATAAACTTTTGCTTACATTTTAACCCTCTTGATTATATTTTTCTTTATCAGGTTTTTCATAACTAACAAAAAAATAAATTATGTTGGATAAAATATAAAATTATATATTTTTTTTTAGTTTTATATAATAACATTGAGATATTTGTTGTTCTATTTGCTTTAAGTATATAAAATTATAATTTCCATTTGGAGTTTGCTTTAAGTTTATAAAAGTTATAATTTTCATGCGAATTTCTATTTGCTTTTAAGTATAGAAAAATTAGAAAATTTATAATTTTTAATTAATAAATTTGAAATCGATTATGTAGAATATTAGATGTTTATTTTTGTAGAAAAAATTGAGATATTTTAATGTTAAAGGAAGACATAAAAGGTACTTTAGAGATATTTTGGGAATATATTGTTAAATGTAAAGATTGTGTAAGTATAAACCAAAATTCGTTTAAGAAATAGAAATAGAAATTAATTAGTAGAGATATTTTTGGAAAATCGATTTTTGTATATTATGAAGATAATCGATTTTGATTTCTAATTTTCCATATTTTACTTTACTTGTTGTGCAATTTTTTAGTGATCAATTATGTAAATAAGTTAGTGACCAATTATGTAAATAAGTTTTTAAATAAGTTAAATTCCAAAGGTATAAACATAAAATGTACTTCAAAAATGTATATATAGATACATATGATAGCTATGTAAAATATTATATTGTATTTCATATTACTAAACTTCATATTTGTTGTCAAAAAAAAAAAAAACTTCATATTATAGTATGTAAACCATATTGGCATAGACAGCAATTAATGTAGCTGTCACAATGATTGAAAACTACAAATGCTAAAAATTCAGTTTTGCAGGTGGCGGTGATATGCTGCTGCTGTTATTGTGCTCCTTCATTCAAATCCTGAAATACAAATTAAATTTTTGGTGTTAACAAAAATATATATTTGTATTATCAAGAGTTAGCAATTGTAAAACAGATCTTACCCCGAGGTGGGATTGTTAGAAGCTGGGGTCATTCGCTGCCTTATCACAAAATACCAATAGTCGCCCTGAGAGAAAAATTGGCTTTGTGGCAACTCGGCATTGGCTGGATCACGATCGTAGAAACGGAAATTTCGAATCAGAGAGTTTGGCAGTTGAACATGGTCCGGTAGGGCATACTTCAAAATCAGAAAGATTGTGAAAATCTATGGCTCCGTTGGAGCAAATCGAAGACACAAATACCTCTAAGGATTTCCCACCATTTTTGTGAAACTTAAAAAAATGTGAATATTAAACAAACATCAGACATGACAATTATTTTCAAATAAATGGCGAATCAATCAAAAAATATCTAACCTATGAAACTTGCAAAACAAAGTCCAAACCAGTCGATTCAAATATCACCAACCTCTTCGAAATTAGAGAAGAATCGTTACTAAAAATTACCTGGATCTTCGTAATCTGAGCTTTGTAAAGAAACTATATGTTGAAATGTTAATTACATTTTCTTTCTTTTTTATTTATATATCCAAAATGCACTAGTTAATTTCGTTACACTATTTGTTTTTCTACTTTTTAAAATATTAATAAATACATCTAATAAATTGAGTAGATCAATTTTCGATTCAAATTTATATTTCAAAAATGTAAAAATAAATGACAATGATATTCCTCATAAAAAAATTGAATTTTTAAAGTTTTTCAGAAACTTAAATTTTAAAAATATGAGATGCAAAAAAAAAGATATAACTATTATATCAAAAAAAAAGTTATATGTGCACCATGTTAATTTTAGTTCTGGATCTGATATAATATTTGAGGGTGTGAAACTTGTTAGAACTCAATTTTCATTTCAACATGTACAAACAAAGCTTGCAGCAATTCACAACGTAATATACCAGCTGTAATTGCAGCACAATGCAAACTGTATAATGCAACAAGATGGTACTTGTTACTAGCAAAATAGAAAAAAGAAATGTAGTGATTATTTTAGACAAATCCGTCATTTAATATTTTCTATAACTAACACACTCAACTTTCTCTGCTCTCACATTACATTGAGTTTTGATATTGCAGGCCTAGTGAAATATGGTGGCTATGCTTTGATCAACTTTCTTGAAATGTCTTCAAACACTGGACAAGCTCAAAACTCTACCATCTGCGAGCTCCACCTGTTTGTGTAGCAATATAATTTCTCAGAGAAGGAGACTGGGTAAGACCATCTGGTGCAACTGTGGTGTTCTGAGTTCCATTCTTCTGCTTCATCCTTCTGCGTGCTATGTAACCTCTGATCCAAGGAGTAACATCCTCGTTGGTCTTTATCATAATGAAGAAGATGATGCGGTAGATGATAATCATGCTAAGAATCACACTGAGGTTAATCCATTTTGATCGGTTCACGTCGATCTGGAAGACGTTCTCCAGAACGTATTCACCTGAAATCTTGAAAGCACTCCCCTGGCTGTCAAACATCAAGCCTCTCAGATCATTCTGGTACTGACCCTGGAGAACAAGCAAAACAAGAAAATATTAGCTCTCTGCTATTATTATCACATGATGATGAGCTGATATGAAACTTTTTCTTGTTTCAACAATATTACTTGTAGAGCCCAGAAGTGAAAGCTGATGTATGACATTGGATAACGCCAGAAAGGTTTGGGGATGTCATTTGGAAGCCTGAAGAATCCAGAAACCAGCATGAAGATGCCCTGAAACAGAAGTAGAGACAAACAGATTTAGGAAGAGCGTCTCGTCTGCTTTAGAAAGTGAAACAGAATGAATGTGTTTGGGAGCGCACCTGGATTCCAGCTCCTATGATGATACCCATGAGGAAGTTGGGAACAATACTAGCTATGGCCATCATTAAGCTCTCCACAACGGTGACACTTCCATAAAGGCAGAGAACAAAGAAGAGGTAGTGAGTGAATCCTGGATGCAGACCCACCATGAAGTAACATATTGTCCCGGAGATGAAAGTTATCATGATCAGAAATGGTGTTGCAGATAATGTGTTGGCTATCACAAACGCAGCTACTCCGTAGTGCCCGTTTAGTCTCTCTCTTTGGAATACCTGCAATCAGTTTCAGTTTTAACAAAACCGTTTGGTTCCATTCGCAAGAAAAATTGCAGGAGTGGCTAAACTAACCTTCATGTCTTCAACAAAAGAAGGAAATCCACCAATTGACATGAAGGTTACAAATCCAAAGACAAAAGACGCGCATGAGCCCCGTGCCTGATTTCACAAACAGCAAAAAGACGGATATGGTGAGAGGTAAGGTAAAAACTTGTTCAAGTTTGTGTTTGAGTTGCTCTCCAATAGATGATGATATTAGCAAATACCAGAATGGCGCTGTAGCTTGTCCCAACGTTCAGATATATGGTTCCAATGCAGACGGTGACCAAGATGTAAATAAGAAGTCTGAGCCAGTAATATCCAAAGTCCCTTGACATGTTGATGAAGGATCGCTTAGTTAAAGTATAGGTCTGCAGAAGGAAACTAGCCTGACTGCCACCAGAGTCAAGAATAGTCCCTTTCTGTAAACAAAAAAAAAATGAGGAAACGGGTTTAGAGAAACCAGTGACACGTCCTAACATCAAACACGTCCTAAAAGGATTACTTAGTACTTACAAATTGGGATATCTCCTCAACTTTAGCCTTTGCTGTGTAGTAGTGGTCAGAAGTGTGGTAATAGTCAATCAAGAGCCTAATAGCTTCAGTTGTGGTAATTTTCTCCAACGGATCGTCGCTTGCTTCGAACTGGAAAGTAGAACAACAAGTCCATCAGCAAATGAGTCTTGCAGAGAATTGAAATCAGTTAAAAGGGGAAGGTTTTTATGTACCCTTAGCTTCATAGAACCTTTCAAAGTGGCTCTAACTTTGTCAAAGTCTGAGTTTATGCATCTCAGGAAATGATCAGAAGGGTTCCTTAAAGCAGGACATGGAAACCCGGCTTGTGCAAAGAACTGCAATCAAAAGCAAAAAAAACACGGATTAGATTGTAAGATTTCTTCAGAGAAACCATACAGTATTTTCTTTCGGTTTGGTTTCCTTGCCTCATATGCATCTGAAGCTTGACCAAAGTAAACAGTTTTGCCTCCAGAAAGCAGATACAACCGATCAAACAACTCGAAAACCTCACTGCTCGGTTGATGGATCGATGCTATTACCGTCCTTCCGTCTCGTGATAGGGCACGCAATGTCTGAGTCACAAAGAAAGCAGACGCACTACACACAAAAAAAAACAACAGGCATCAAGCTTGATAAATAGTAACAGTTAGCAGAATCTGAAAATTGAATAAGCTGTCTTTTTACCTATCAAGACCACTTGTTGGCTCGTCGAGAAAGAGTAAACGAGGTCTCATGAGAATCTCAAGAGCAATACTGACTCTTCTCTTCTCTCCACCACTAATTCCACGCAAATGCCAGTTTCCTATAACAGTATCTGCACAATCCTGAAGACCCATCTCTATGATTGTCCTCTCCACAAGAGCACGCTTCTCCGACCGTAACATCTTGTCCGGAAGACGAACTCTCGCTGAATACCAAATAGTCTCTCTCACAGTTAACGTACCAATCAAGTTATCGTCTTGCGTCACATATGCCTGTAAATTATATAATAAGATTCGTCAAAATTGAAAAACACAACTTGTATATATACAAAGATTTACTTTATTTGTTTTCTCTTTTCCAACACACTATGAACAGCTAAGCTCCAAAATCCAAGAACATTCTAAATATATCATACCAAGACAAAAATAATGTAAGCGTAATAAAAATACTAACAGCTGTTCCAAAGGAGAGTTTGGTTTTGCGGCCGTTGAGAAGAACGGTGCCGGAGAGGAAAGCGTTAGCGGCGAGGCGGCTAGCGAGAGCGTCGAGCATAGTTGATTTGCCAGAGCCGGAAGGGCCCATGAGAGCCGTGAGAGATCCAGGTTCAGCGTAACCGGTAAGACCTTCAAGAACGTTTTGAGTCCCACCATCTCCCATAGTAACCATGACCGTCAGATCTTGCCACGTAAGCCTCGCAGAGACGTCTCCGACGAACTCCGTTGGAGCTTTCTCTCTCCATATAGCTTCACTCAACGGACTTAACCCACCAACCGGAAAATTCCCTCCGCCGGATGAAACCGGTACGGT
>NC_025701.1:8182857-8241170 GCF_000633955.1 Camelina sativa | reverse complement strand
AAAAAAAAAAAAAAAAAAAAAGCAGAATCCGAGAAAAAGGGGTTTTGTCTTAAGGAAATGGAAAAAGTGTGAACGTTGTTTGAACTCTGATAGATAAGAAAAGTTATTGAATCAAGTATAAGTAGAAGAAATTCAGAAGAAAAGAGTTTAGTAATGTAACAGAGTCATGAGAATATTGCATGAACAACAAACTTGGACTCGTTTCTATTCTCATGAACTTTGTTGAATGACTGAAACACAACAAACACTTCTCTTTCTCCTTCTTCTTTTCTTTTTTTTTTCTCTCTCTTTTTTATCTATATCATCTAACAAGATAATGAGTTTTCTTTTATTGATTTGTTTTTGGAAAAAAAGGGTTCTTGAATCGAACAAGAAATGAGATAGTTATGAAGACAGCAAAGAGATGGTTGGGAGAAGAATTGAATGAAAAATCTCAAAAGAAAAAATAAAAGTGGGGTCTAGTTTTTTGTTGATGTGGTGAATTTTCATCTTTTTTGGTTGTTGTTTGCATTTATTGTAGTCTGGTAGTCGATAGAAGTTTGCATTTAGTAATGAATAAGACCACCCCAAATCTGACCCTTTTTAAAGTTGTATATTTACTTTACTTCCCTACTATTTGACTGAAGATTTTTATTTTGTTGTTTTTTGTTCTAATAGATGATGAATTGTATATTTTTGATAACTAGTGCCTTAATGATATTGACAAGGGGTTACATAGATTAGTTAGTTATGACTTATGAAGGAAGTAACTTAGAAGAAAATATATGCTTTGATATGAGAGTTTGATATTGAAGTCTTTTTTTGTAGTTCATCATCCACTATATTTTTGGTCTAAGTAGTAGTAGTAGTAGACATATATGATACAACAAGAACCATAATAATTTGTCTTTTAATTATAAAACATGTGTGTGTAAATGCTGAAATATTGTTGACAGAAAAGTGCCGAAATATTAGAAAAGAGTACGAGTCTATTCTTCTTCATTTGTTGGTACTTGTTAAGGACCCTTTGATAGCATTCTATCGTAGGTCCATTTTATCATTAATGATAACAAAATTAAGTAAGTAAAAGTAATTATTGGAAACTATAGGTATAGGCTTTTGAATGATTGTAGATTTTGAAGTTGTTTTTAGTTTTAGCTTTCTCAAAATTTCATTTTTTAGTCAATGGGAATTGTGGGAAAAGTGGTTTTCATAAAAAAAATATATATATATAGAAAATCTAACTTTTGATAGTTTTTGTCAGTTCTCAAAGAAAATCTAAATCTATGCTTCATTGGTTGACTTACTTTTTTCCATCTTTAGTTTAAATTTTTTCATGCAAAATCTAAAAACCATAAACCAAAACCACTTTAAAACTTGCATACATTCATGGCTTAATTATATATTTCAATTGGTAAGACTTTCGATTTTTGTTAGTCAACTAAAACATACATATTTCTCATGGATTTCACTGACTAAATATTATTCCAACATATATGATTGAGTTAATATGCACAGGGAAAAAAGCACTTGGCCAAAACACCCTTTATTTCTGTAATTGTATCAACTAATAAAACGACTTCCTCTACCGTAAGATCAATCGGGACCCAACAACTGAAGCACAAAAAGGATGGGAAGATGTCAATGAATGGCTGGATGTGCAACAATCCCAGGAATTAACGAATGAATGCAATAACAATATGCCTAGGCCTCCACGAAACGAACATCGCAGTACTCAGTGGAACTCCCCACCAGCAGGATGGCTAAAGTGCAACTTTGACAGTGGTTTCATACAAGGACGAAATTTCACGAACACAGGATGGCTAATTCGTGATATGAACGGAGATGTAATACAATCGGAATGTTCGAAACTGAAACCATCGTCCTCAGCATTAGAAGCGGAGGCATTGGGCTTCCTCCATGTCCTACAATTGATCTGGGCTCACGGCTTACGACATGTTTGGTTTGAAAGTGACAATTTGGAGTTGGTTAAGCTAATCAATACAAATGGTGATCACAACAAACTGGGTACTCTACTCTATGATATTCGTTTTTGGACGACAAAGCTTCCTCTATGCTCTTTGGATCATGTAAACAGAGAAAGGAACTCAGCAGCTGACAAGTTATCTCAATATGCTACAAGCATCGACACTATGTATTTAAGGTTTACGTCACCACCTGCTTGGCTGACAAACTATTTGTATTATCCTTTCACAATTTAATAAAATCAGATGTTAAAAAAAAAAAAAAAATGGTAGTTTTGATAAATAAATATTCTAACAGTATGATTAGACATTCATCCTTGATGATTCAGATTCAGACAGCAGAGACAGGCATTTATGTACCTTTGCTATAAAAACAAATGTGTCCCTTTGATTTTCCAAAGATTCATCATGACAGAACCAAGAGATACTCAAAGAAAGTTATATTTGGGCTAAAATGTTTATAAAATTCTACTAGGTCAAGGCATGTGTGAACAAAAGAGTCAAAGCCCAAAAAACAAAATGGAACGTATAGTAATGGATCTTGAGGCCCAATAATTGAAACTTTCGTTTTTTCCAAAGGTATTTTGAAACCGTGCTTTTTTTTCTTTGAACTATTGAATCCGTGTTTACTGTGAGGAAAAAAGAAACAAATACTATGTATCTGGTGACAAAAATAGCTTTTACTTAACTTTTGTTCTTTTTCTAATAAGAAAAATAATTCAATAATAATTCAATATATACAGACTAATTCTCAAGCAAACTAAAGTCAATATCACCGCAAAGACGAGAAAATTGAGGTGATAAGTTATTGTATTCGTTACAAAAATAAAATAAAAAATGATTGATTATTAGAAACGAGGAAAACGACAAGAAGAGACCAAAACACGTGACTCAATTCTAAAGAAACCAGTAGAGAGAGAGACATTAACAGAATTAAATGTTATTGACTTATTTAGTTCTTGATATTTTATCTGTTAAATTATCAGAGTACTCATGTGATGTTATGTCGTGTTTTAAATTGCCACAGACATTAACGACCAAATTTACGGGAGTCATATCAAGATTTTGGTGGAAGTCTAATGGTAAGGTTAGAGGCATCATTGGGTAGCTTGGGATAAAATGTGCAAGGATAAGTGTGATAGGGGTTTGGGGTTTCGAGCTTTGGAAGAATTTAATGATGCAATGTTGGCTAAGCAGTATTGGAGACTGATTCATTACCCGAATTCTTTAATGGCTCGGGTGATGCGTGGTTGTTACTTCCGGAGAAAACATCCATTACGGGCAACTAAACCATATTCTCTATCCTTTGCGTGGAGGAGTATTTTTTCTGTTAAGGGACTAGTGGAATGAGGGGCACGATGGATAGTAAGCTCGGATAGTGATATATCGGTTTGGCGGGATCCTTGGATACCAGACCACCAGCCAAGACCAACGTCTGGTAGGGGAAGAACCCTACATCCTAATTTGAAGGTTAATCATTTAATTAATCCCCTTACGATGGATTGGCATTTGCCCATACTAGAGGAGTATATGGATCCTGCGGATATTCCGCTTATACAGAGTTTGCCGGTTAGTAAGTCATTTCGTTCGGATAGATTGATTTGGCATTATACTAAGTCTGGTAAGTATTCTGTGAGATCTGGTTATAGGCTAGCACGGGAATTACAGAAGGAAGTCGAATTTGGGCCAACATGTACAGTTTTACGGGCACAAGCTTGGAAACTTGAAGTCCCTTCAAAGGTTCAACATTTTTTCTGGCAGGTGGCGTCTGGTAGTCTTCCTGTAAAGGAACGGATCGCTCATCGGGGTGTACGTTGTGATGTTACGTGTCAACGGTGCGGTTTTGTGGTGGAGTCTATTAATCACGCTCTTTTTGAGTGTGTACGATCCCGGTTGGTTTGGGAGTTATCGCCGATACATATACCGACGTCTGGCTTTCCTCATGGATCCGTGTATTCAAATTTAGATTTCATATATTCTAAGGTCTTATCAAGCTCCGGGGGTTCGACTATTGGATATTTGTTGCCTTGGATGCTTTGGACAATTTGGAAAGACAGGAATAAAAAGGTTTTTCAAGGAGTAGAGGCTGAGCCAATGGATATTATAAATCAGGCGACAAACGACAAACTTTTGTGGGAGGAGGCGAAGTCCTTTTCTATGAATTTCTTGCCTCTCCAGCCAGCTCCGGAGGATAGGGTTATTTCTGTTCGTTGTAAGGTTGATGGTTCCTGGAAAGGTTCTAACCCTTTAGAGGGCTTGGGATGGTGGTTTGGTACTCATGATGACAAGACGCTACTTTTGGGAGCTCGCAGTCTTCGTCGTAGTCCTTCTTCCCTTCACTCGGAGTTTAATGCCTTACTTTGGGCTATGGAGTCTCTTCGGGCGGCGGGGATTGATTGTCAGAATTTTGAGTCAGATAGCGCTGAGCTGGTGGCGATGGTGCAGGCTCCGGATGACTGGCCAGCTTTTTCGCATTTATTGGAAGATTTTCATTCCCTCAGATCATCTTACTTTTCCTTCACCCTGACCCAGATCCCGCGAACGTCAAATGTCCAAGCAGACTGTCTTGCTCGCTCCTCTAGACCTTTAGCTTCTGAAGTCTCATTTGTAAACTCCTTTATTCCAGTTTGGTCAACCAACCTTGGAGTCACTTTTTAATTTATTTTAATGTTAGGTTGAAAAAAAAAAAATTATCAGAGTGTAAATAGTAAATTAAAAACATGCAATACATGACGAGTGTAATTTATCAAATCCAATTTTGTTTTCGTATGTGTAAAGTGAAAGAAAAAGATAAAAAAAAAAAAAAGGAAAAGACAAGATAAGGAAGAGGACAAAATAGAAAGAGAGAGAGAGAGAAGCAAAACGCGAGAGATCGACGCAGCCTTGCTTCATCGACAACATGTGGCGACCAGATTAATTCATCACTCTCTTTCACACACAGTTACTGTCTGCCTGTGGTTTCTTCTTTTTTCATTCTGTCAAAATTTAACACTAGTAAAAGATACACTGTTTGTTTCTTCTAAAAGTCTTTTATTACTATGTCGCCCACACACACAAAAAAATGATGATACTGTAAACCTTTGGATAAAATGCTTACTAACCTTTTTCCTTAGACCACATACGTTCGTTGTATATACATAAGGTATTAGAGCAAGCTCATCGGTAATACTACAATGAGTGTTTTTAATAAAAGACAAAAAAAGAATTAAAAAGCTAGGAATAGAGATCTCGTGACTCGCAGTAGATAAAACAAGATACTCTCAATTTAAAAACAAAAATAATTAATTAAATTAGATAGTTTTGTATTAAAATATTAATAAAATCAATATATCATCGCAATTTTGAAGGTTCACCGATGGACATGTCTTTAATAACTAATTTTTTTCCTTATTTTTGCGGTACTACTAACTACCTTTTTTTTTTTAATATTGAAAAGTAGTTTGTAAAGCTTGGCATGATGCCATGATCTACAAAGTTTTATGCATATTCTGGCTTCTAATATGCTACATACATATATATATTATATATCTCATAAATGTGGAGAAAATATTATTATTTAAGTTCATATAAAAGTGAATTTAACCAAAATTAATATATATGTAATACATATATAATGTATCACTTTTTCTGGTTGTAAATTCAAAAGGTGATGAATAATGAAAATCTGAAAACGGAAAATTTATTAAGAAAAAGTGGCAAAAAAATCAGTATCTATGTTTAGCTATTTTGCTTTGACTTTAACATTTTAACAGCAGTTCAATAAAAGAAAATAGCTTTTCCGAGTTTTATTTTGAAAAAAATTTGGATTTTTACTTTTTAATGAGTCTTAACCAACTATTACACGATAGTTTATTTTAGAAACATGTTCACTTTGAGGAGGTTTGACCAAAGAAAAAAAAAAAAGTTCACTGTGAAGGTATTGAAAATAAATTAACTAAGAAAAGTAAAAAAAGATTAACGATAAGATCTTAAAAGGGGGAGAGAAGAGAGAGACAGGTGAATTGCTGAATTAACAACAACATAAAATAGATTTACACGATAAGAGTGAAAAAAAGACAGAGGAGAGAGAGAGAGAGAAGCTTTTTTGGTCGTGTTCGTTTTTTCTTTTCTTCTTGCAAATAATATAATAAATAGAGAGAAGCAAGTCATACTCACAAAAACCTTCATTCAAACTCTCTGCTACTTCTTGTTTTTTTTTTCTTTTCCCCCAAAAGATTCTCCTCATAGGTTTCATCTAAAATTCAGTAAACTCATATCTTCGGTTTCTTGTTTTTTTTTTTCCTTAAAATTTTCTAAGAGAGGTGTTTTTAGTCAAACAAGACAAAACAACCATAATTAAGCTGTTGTTAAAATAGAATAATTTTAATCTAAAAGTAAGAGATGGAGGGAGAGAGAATGTGGTGGAGGTCATCATCGTCGACGAAACTCCGATCAAATCTTGAAAATTTTCTTTTAGGAATCACTCCAAAGCCTCCTTGTTTCTCTTTATCACAGGTAACCTTATTGTTTCCTTTTTACCTTTTTTTGTAACATCTTCTTCTTCTTCTTCTTCTTTTTTACCTTTATTAATGAAAAAAACTACGACAGTAATTATTTTTGTTTGTAATTCTCTTTCTATTGGTGTGATTTCTTTTCTAGCTTCCGAGAATCCTCCACGTCAAGCATATATACTCAGATTTAGTCCTAATTAATCTCGTGTTTTTTTAATTACATATCGACAGAATCAATAAATTATTAAAAATACAATTTTGAGTGTTTTCATGGCATTTCGTGTAGTTTTCTTTCACCACGTGGAAACCTTGCGACAGCATTTTGCCATTTTGTGTGTTGAAAATGAAATATTA
This sequence comes from Camelina sativa, assembly GCF_000633955.1. NCBI lineage: Eukaryota > Viridiplantae > Streptophyta > Magnoliopsida > Brassicales > Brassicaceae > Camelina > Camelina sativa. The sequence goes on along the minus strand of NC_025701.1, from coordinate 8,234,362 downwards.
AAAAAAAAATCAAATTATTTTTGTCTTATAGTGAAATAGGTTTGAATATTCTGGATTGCTAAGGTATATCCTGTGAATGTGTCTTCTTCATCTTTATACCATTAGATGACTATCGCTTTCAGCAATTAACTATTGTAATTATATGTGTGTTTACTGTTTAATTAACTGCTCGTGTGGTGAATTTATTACTATTAACAGTGTTGAATTATAATGCTTTTTTTGTAAGTGGGTTTGATAAATGATTATCATTATCACTAAACACATGCATGGGACTTTACTTTATACTAATAACTTTGATCTTTTTGTTGTTGTTATTATTTTGCAGAGCTGCGAGAACGATTTGAACAGTTTTTGGATCCAAGAAAGCAAAGATGAGATTGAATGTTTCAAGCTTAGTGATCTTTGGGACTGTCTTGATGAGCTGAGCGCTTATGGACTCGGAACAAAGGTTGATTTAAACAATGGTGAATCCGTTATGCAGTACTATGTCCCGTATCTATCCGCCATTCAACTCTATACTAACAACAACAAATCTTCACCCTTTTCCAGGTTTGACTTTCCCACTTATTCTTATTTTTTTCCTTTTAGTTTTATCAATTGGGGACAATAGTGTTCTGAAGCAACGTGAGATGGTTTTTGTAGGAACCAGAGTGATGTGGTTGATTGTGAGAGTGAATGTTGGAGTGATGATAGTGAGATTGACAAGTTTTCAAGGTCACTGAGCAGTGTTTCTAGCAAAATATGGGATTCTGTTTCTGAGGATTCTGGTTATGAAATCGATGGCGTTTCTTCGTTGATGCGTGATAAGGCGCTCGGTTCCATTGATTTTCAGTACTTTGAGTCCGCTAGACCGCACTTGCGGGTTCCTCTTACTACCAAGGTTTGCCTTCATTTCCTTTCTAGTGATCCCATTCACTTAAATTAGTCGAAATGACCTAATGAAGTAACTTAATTAGAGTTGTCTCTCTTACATTTGGTTTGTTTTAGGTTAAAGAATTGGCTGAGAAGTATCCAGGACTTATGACTTTAAGGAACGTTGATTTGTCTCCGGCAAGTTGGATGGCCATTGCTTGGTAAGTATAGAAACTGATCTGCTTATTTGATATGCAAGTGTGTTCTGCCCTCAACGAGACAATGATGATGAAATTTTCAACTTTTGTTACGAATTTAGGTATCCGATCTACCATATTCCATCTCGGAAGATGGATAAAGACTTATCGACTTGTTTCTTGAGTTATCATACGCTATCTTCGGCTTTCCAAGGTAGACACTTATGTTCATGCATGGTATAATCCTTAAGAGTGTTGTACAAACTATTAGCTAATTAGCCTAAAAGACATGTTTTGATACAAAGTGCTGAGACGTCTAGCTTTTGATGTTCGGTTTCTTAGGTAATTTGGTAGAGGGAGATGATGAAATAAATGAAACCATGGAAGAAGAAGAAACTTTGTGCTGTGAGGACGAATCAATGACCAAGAGAGCCTCCTTTTGGTTTAGTTTCCTACAAGTTGCAAGGAGATTTGTGGGGGAATCAAGAATCATGTGACCGCGAACGTCTACTTTATCTCCGTAGTGCAGCGGATTCGTGGCTGAAACAGCTTAATGTTCATGATCACAATGACCATATCTTCTTCTCCATGAACAAGAGCTTGTAGGTTCAAAAAGACAAGACTCTGTTTTTTTTTTTTTTTTTTTTAAATCTGTTTTTAGTTTTTTACTACTCTTAGTATACATAGCAACTCGCCAATGTAGAGGTTTGTTTTGTGAGGGACTATGGGAAATGAAACTTGCGAGTTGTGTCTCCTCATGTTTTTTCTTGCTCTTTCTAGGATCTGTTTTATGCTTTCTGACCAAATAACTTTGTTGTCGGAACAAATCTTGTCAGATGTTTTTTTTTTCTCTGTAGATTGGTTCGTCGTTACAGACGAAGAAGGATCGAATACACTTTGCATTTGCTAATTCTAAACAAAACAAATTAACCTTTCTTTTTACCAAAAATGTTTAAAGAGAACCAAAAGATCATATAGTTGAGTGTTTTCCCATGAATTATAGCGGTCTCCACGTTTGGGTTATTAGAATTGGCTTATGCACGTGACTGATATCATGAAAAAAAACATGAAAAAAAACTTATAAGAGAATACCATTTCTATAGTTTTTTCTATATCTTTATATAATAAAGTAAGATTTTTTTTGGAGAAGCTCTAAAAAATTGTCATGTGATACTCTCTTCTTGCAACATGTGTCATTTTCTCTTTAATATATTTAGTGTTTTTTTCAATTGACTTTTTTATATGATATAAATTATATTATTTATATTTAAGATAATATATAAATTTGATATTATACATTACAAGATTTTCAATTTATTCTTTTATTTGTGTAGCATATTATCCAATATTTATTAAATTTATAGAAACAATTAACATGATATGATTATTACATTATTTTATAATTTGATTCTAATTAAAACAAACTAAACTATAGATTAATATATATATATATATAATTTATAAATATTTAAAATATATAGTTTATAAACATTTAGAGAGAAATAACTAAAGTATATGTATTTTAAAGAAAAAAATGGATATATATATATATTTATAATTTCTTTAGCTTGCAACTCATATCATATATTACTATGAGGCATCATTTATCAATATTGTATATAACTACCATAACATTGTAATTTTCAATAATTTTCTAGTAATTCAAGAATAATTTTTCATTGTAAATTTTCATCATATTCTAACTCTCACATAAAATTTTAAATTTTATAATATCAAATTTTGTTTAACTAAAATATCTTAATTTTTTTCTCATTTATGTGATTTTTGTAGGTTTGAAACAAATAAGTAAAGTCAAAATTTTGGACCATTTGTGAAAAGGCGAAATGAAGAATGTCTAAGGCACATTACATATTCTTATTTTTAGAAGAGACAAAAGGTATTTTATATTTTTTTACCTCTCGTTTTTACTTTTTGTTCATGTTTTGAAATTAGTAAATGTTTGATTCTTTTGATATTTGATAAAATTTTAATATAAAAATTATAAATTCTAGATAATAATTCACCAAATCTAATAGATTTTTAGTTTCCAGTTAATCTATTAACATTGTACTTTGTTTTTTTTATCTATTTGATAGAAAATGTTTTTAAGCAATTATGTTGTTTTTATTTTCTTTTAGTACATACGTTTTAAAGACAGACCGTAACTTATAGAATATTAAATATAATTTAATTTTATCTGAGTTTTGTTTTTAATACAATATATATAATTATTGAATATAATGTGATTTTTTAAATAAATTAGAACATATTTTATCCTTATTTTTAAATTAGTCTATCATAACTTAATTTGGCTTCAATTTTTACTTTAAAAGTATAAAAACTAATAGATTTTATAATAGACTAATTTATATTAGTTAAAAATAAGTTAAAAAATTATATTCGGATATCCAACATATACTTTTATAGATTTGCCTTTAAGTCAGCTTTTATTTATATTCGGATATCCAACATGTATTTTTTTTTTTACTTTCCGTTTTTAACACGCTATGTTTTTAAAACATGACACATACTTTATAAATAACTTCATTATTTGAAAAATTACGGGCAGAAAAATGTTTCTTTAATTACAATTTTGGTCACTCACTTGGTTTGCTAATTTGAACAAAAATTTGGTGATCTTAAATATCATTATTATCATATACTTTGACTACATACTAGGTTTTTTTTGTGGTACCTTTATATTGCAAAAGCAATGGAAGGGCATCTCTCATTCATACATTTTTTTTTTTTTCAAAACATTATTAAAAATAAATCTAATTTTAATTGAGTTTTAATTATTAAAAAAAGGACGTGGTTGAATATGTTGTTTAAGGCAACAAAAAAAAAAGAAAAATTAGAATTTGGTTGGAAGTTGGAATCGCGGTTCCAGAGATGGATGATGGGCTAATCCCACAGTTTTCTCTTTCTCCTCCTCCTCCTTTGTTCTCTATACACTGACATGAACAACTTCTTCAACGCCTCGATTCTTTCTCCTCTTCCCCTCAGCTTGTTTCCTTCTCAAGAAACCCTCACCTCCACAAACACACATTTTCCTCGTCAGCTCAGAAGTTCCTGGAGATGTTTTCGTTTGCGTGTTTCGTGTTCCTCCTCTCTGGCTTTTTCCTGGGAATTCTCGCCGTCTTAGCCGCGGAAGCTGCTGGCTTTATGTATCTTCTTAAGCGATTGAATCGTAAGAGAGATCAAATTGAGTCAAAACCCGCTTCTTCTGATGATGATCCATCATCTACCACCAATCTTCCTCCTCGCCAACCCACCGATTTCTCTATCAACAAACAGGTGATCGATCTCAATTCTCAATCTCTCCTTTAAGGGTTTTGTATTTCCGTTGAGAAAGGTTCATCCTTTAAGAAAAAAAAAATGAATTCTGGGTTTATAATTTCGGAATGTGTGCATGTTTCTTCCGTTTCGTTTTGATGAATCTGTTTCTGGCAATTTTTGGATGTCTTTCTCAGAATTCTCTGTTTTTGTATGTTTTAATAATAACATAGGGAATGGTATATATTTTGGAGTTGGATGAGGTTCTAAAGAACTGGATGATGAAAGAAAAGTTACCAAAAGAGAACAAGAGGAAGAGAGACTTCTTGGAAATTCATCCCCTTCGTAAATTTGCTAGGATCAAAGATCACAAGCTCATCTTGTCGGAGCCTGATGGCACTCTCACCATTGTTTCTTTAAAAGGTTGCTCTATAGAAGCTGTTTCAGGCTCTGATCTCCCTACTAGGAAATGGTACTGTCTCTTTCGTTTATAACCCTTCAGGTCCTTAAATCAAATATATGAAGCTTGATTGTTCTAATGTTTTCACCATTTTTGTTTTTAAAGGGCCAAAAGATATCCTATAAAAGTTGAAAGCAAGATTTCTCCAGACTTGTATAAGGGAAACCAAGTCTTTTACATCTATCTCGAGACTTCTTGGGAAAAGGAGTCATGGTGTAAAGCCCTTCGTCTTGCTGCTTGCGAAAATCAAGAAAGGTTTATTTGGTACTCCACCAAACTGAAGGAAGATTTCCGTAGTTATGTGACGTCTCTTAATGTGGCATATCCTTCTTTTTTGAAACCATCGCTTGGGTTTAGCTTTGAGTCACCTGACAGAGGGAATAGAACGGATGGTTCTTCCTCAAAGGTTCGCTTGTTCTTGAGGAAATTTTCTAGAAAGCGATCACATCGTGAAGACAGAAAAACTTATTCACAACGTGGAAGCAGCTCAGGGAGGAGCCTTTCAGGGAAAAGAATGGGAGATTACATCACAGATGAATCTGATGTGCCTATTTTTTCACGTTCTGTGAGTCATAGCAGTCATGTTTCTGGGGTTTCTGGGGTTTCAGATGGAGACTCTGAGGACAAGGTTGACATGGATGAAGGAACATTAGCCTGGAATTTGCTAATCTCTAGGCTATTTTTCGATCTCAAACGTAAAACAGGAGTGAAGAATTCAGTGCAAGCACGAATCCAGGTCTGCACTTTTCTAGATTCTGAAACCTTTTATGAACTGATTCTATAACCAACCAAAGATGTAACTTTTGTGGTTTTCAAACAGCGGGTGTTATCCAACATGAGGACTCCAAGCTACATAGGTGCACTAATCTGTTCCGATGTTGACACTGGAAACCTCCCACCTCATATACATGCCACACGGGTTCTTCCAATGGAGATGAGTGGTGTGTGGGCATTCGAACTGGATATCGAATACTCTGGTGAAGCGGTGATTGACGTTGAAACACGTGTTGACATCCGCGAGGTGGATCTACAAAAAGGCATAACCGACACAAGATTGCAGACAAGTTCTGCAGGGGAAGTCCCATCAAACTTCGCTGCAGGTGTTGAAGATTTTGAAAAGCAATTAGTCATCCCTGCGGAAACTGTTAACGCTGGAGCCAATAAAGCAGGCTAGTTCATTGTTTACTGAATATGGATTAATGTAGTCTTCTCTTGTTTTACCCTCAGAGATCTTGCGAGTGACTCCTGTTCAAATGTATTTATCAGGATGATAGTTACGAAATGAATTTTCTTACCATCTTTTTGTTGGTTGCAGATGAATCCAAAGGCTCAAAAGGTACGAAGGCAGGTCCAAATGGTGTATCCAGATGGAAGTCTATTCTTAAGACAATTGCTGAACAAGTTTCCCAGGTTAATTCTCATTTTTCAAATGTCTACAAGACACTTTTTTTTACTGCTTGTTGGCTTAAAATAACCTTTGGCTGGGTTGTTATGTTATTTTTTCCAGCCATTCATGTCTCAATATGGTATCTTAGAGAAATCTCTGTATCTCAAATGTAGGTGCCTATCTCTTTGTCAATACGGGTGTCTTCTCTTCGAGGGACACTGCGGGTACACATGAAGCCGCCTCCTTCTGATCAATTATGGTTTGGATTCACGAGCATGCCGGATATAGAATTCGATCTCGCATCTTCTGTTGGGGAACACAAAATCACCAGCAGCCATGTTGCAATGTTCTTGATCAACCGGTTTAAGGTACACTTTCTTTCTTTCTCCTTTGGGGTTCTCTTCTGTTTGGCCTCTAGTGAACTTAGACCTGACAGACTGAGACTACATTATGATTCTGCAGACGGCAATACGAGAAGCGGTGGTTCTTCCCAACTGTGAAAGCCTGACAATTCCTTGGATGATTGCTGAAAAAGATGATTGGGTTCAACGCAAAGCCGCTCCATTCATGTGGCTGAATCAAGAAACCGATCACAATTGCTCCCAGGCAACAGAAACGAGATGTAAATCTGACAAGCCACCGACTTCTTCCTCCTGTGTTCAGTCTGAGAAAATGCAGAGAACTGCAAGCGCCACCCAGAGGCCGATGATTTCAGAAGCAGGAACTATATCATCTTCTTCCTCCTGTGCTCAGTCTGAGCTAGTGCAGAAAGCGGCCACTGCTTTCCAGAAACCGAATACTGAAGAAGCAGAGGCTATTATGTCTACACCATCGTCAAATTCCTCAACTGTAACTTTAGAGTGTGATAAGACCTTGGAAGAACTGAAAACTCCACTACTGCTATCCAGCAGCAGTGAAAAACAGGAGATGAATTCAAGAGGGAGCACCAGAGAGTCTTCTGCTGTTCAATCACCATCTAGGTCTATATTTTCAAGCGAAGATGATGATTCAAGGGGAAAGAAAGTGGGAAGACGAGCAAGGATGTTGGATCTGGGGAAGAAAATGGGGGAGAAGTTGGAAGAGAAAAGGCGTCACATGGAGGAAAAGAGTAGACAGATTGTTGAAAAGATGAGAGGACCTTCTTAACATGTGTAAAGTTTTTTGCAGGTTTCCAGATACAAAGACTGATTTTATAGAAGCAGAGGAAGTTAGGAATTGTTGTTACATGTACAGCGCTTTGAGAGAAAAGCCATAGATGTCTCCATTCTTATCAGATCATTGAAAATCTTTATTATTGTTTATAAGTACATTACAAGAAAAAAGCTTCTGGTGTGGACTCAAATTATACATAGGAAATTGCAGGGAGAAAAAAAAACCAAGAGAGACAAACAACACAAGCAAACACAGAGATTATTTATACAAAGAGAAAACCCTCTCCATATGAAGATTGGTCCGGTCTAGTAATCTTCCGGAGCCAATGGTTGGTGGATACTGTGGTGAGGAGTTTCGTTCACGCTGGGGATGACCATGTACTCATAGATAAGTGCCGCGAGAGCACCACCAATGAATGGTCCAACCCAATAGATCCAATGGTTACTCCATCTCCATCCTACTAGTGCTGGACCAAAGGCTCTTGCCGGATTCATAGAGGCCCCATCGAATGGTCCTCCCACCAAAATGTTTGCACCTACTATGAGCCCAATGGCTAGCGGCGCTATGATCCCAATACTCCCTCTCTTTGGATCGATTGCGGTCGAGTAGACGACGTACACCAATGCAAATGTAAGTATGATCTCCATTACTAGCCCATGAAGCTCACTAACTCCAGATGCTACATGGAAACCTACTGGTCTCTGCATTACAGATGATCACATTCAGTCATAAGCAGAGATATATATACAAAGTTCATGGTTCTACAACAACCGTACCAATCGAAAACCTGACTAGACGGTCATCATATACATAATTAGTAATATAGAAACTGATGAGAAGTACTATACCAAGCCATTAGTGGCAAGCCTCAGCAAGAGACAAGCGAGGATAGCACCAAGAAGCTGAGCAATCCAATAGTAGATAGCTCGGATCACTGAGATCCTGCCTCCGATTAGAGCAGCAAAAGTGACAGCGGGGTTAACGTGGCCACCGGAGACATTGATGGCTGCCGAAACAGCCGCGAACAAGGCCAATGCATGAGCTAACGCCACCAGAACTAACCCTCCCGGCGTGTTTGTCCCCGTGTGAGCCGCCGTGTCCCAATACAACTTGTCTGTCCAATAACACATATATATAGGTTCATATCACACATGCATGCATATATAGCTCCTACGATAATATTTATAATCATCAATGTCAGATGGTCATATTTTCTTTACTTGGTACAACAAAAATCCTGATTCAAACTGATGAATCTAAAAATGTTTACGTAACTAGAAAGTTTGTGAATGAGCTAGTGTTACTTCTCATTAATACTCTCTCAAGTAAAGATGATTGTAACAACACTATATGGCTGAAAATGTTCCCTTTTTGGGATGCTATAAGATACAAACCTAGAGCGAGGATGGAGCCTTCTCCAGCAAAGACGAAGACGAAAGTAGAAAGAAACTCAGCCAAAGTGGCTCTCATGGAGTCAGGGTGAGTCGCCTCGTCAGCTCTCCCGAATCCGTATGCCCTTCTAGCAGATGTTGCCATTTAAATCCCTTTAAATCAGAAAGTATCAAAATTAACCTCTGAAGGAAGAAGGAAGAAAAGGTAAGAGAAGAAGAATTGAAGAGCGAGAGAGAGGAGAGAGCTTAAAAGACGCGCAGTGGAAGTAATTAGGAGACAGATGTGGTACGAGAGTGTCTGAAGCTGAACACGTGGATCCTGTTCGTGTCTATCCATTCCTTGATCTTACCTCATCATTCAATCTGGACAGTTCCTTAATTACGATCCAAATATATACAACACTGGCACTCTGTATATGTGTACGTATATTATCCATGTTTTGCATGTGTGACAAGTGTGGATCAAGTTACAAAATTCTCTTCATCTTGATCCGGTTTCGGTTTTCCTCGTCATTTTTTTTTTGTCTTTTCGTGCGAGAGTTATGTTTCCACTTTTGTTGATAGAAAGAAAAAAGCTAGAGTCAACATCAAAATATTTTGTTGATGGAGCACACAAGCTACTAAATAGGAGAAGATTTCACCAATATTTCTTAATTGTATGAATACATAACTAGCTTCTATATCGTTATAATCATTTAAATGGATCATCCAATGCTAAATGGTCAAACAAACAGGACAGAGTACAAAAGCTATTAAGGTACCGAATGAAGTTTATTAAAATCATTTTATTAATTAATATAACGTTTTAAGCACTTAAACTGGTACAAATAAAAACTTCAACACAACGAAAATACTAATCATATCACTTATAGTTAATTGATATATATATATATATATATATATATATATATATATATATATATAATTCGGAGGTGCCAATGCTTTGACGGCCATCTTCAAAGATGGATGTACAATATGACAGAGAGGTTTTAAAGTATGTAAGCTATAATTAAAACGCAATACCAATTTATCAAGATATTTTATTAATCTTTGATATTTTGAATCCATATATAAAACTTACAATACCAGAATACCACTCATTATATAGTAATTTGTTTCATTTAATTTTATTTTGGAGCCAATGCTTATAATGCGTTGACGGCCAACTTTAAACCGGTGGTACAATCCTCGGGAGTATACGTTCCGATGAAATAGTTATAACCGTAATGAAGTTGGATCTTATCGTCACCTGAGTAATACTCTTCCGCTCCATCGTTCGCTTGACAAGTTTCATAACCCGTTCGGTTTACCACAACCATATTGAATCTCTGATAATCGTACTTGAATTCTGCAATGTGTCACCATAAATGTACCAATATAATTAAATCTAATGTCTTATAAGATTAAAGTTACCCCAGTAAACTATGAATATATAGATATCTTACCCAAAAAAAAAAAAACTATGGATAGATTTGTTTATCAATCACGTTACGTACTATGAATAATTTTAAGATCATTGATAGATACATACCGAGGATATCACCAGCATAAAAGGTTTTGCCTTGTGCCCAACTGTCCATCGGAATAACCGGGTCCCAACCGTCTTCTCCTCCCACAATGTAAGTGGTCGGTCTTCGGGCATGGGTCACGGCATTGGCTAGAATCAAGCATAACACTGTCATGACAATAGTTATTGGAACTGTAGCCTCAACATAGGAAACGTGCCTAGATGATTGAGCCATTTGGTAATGTATCCACTATCCAGGTGATCCCTTGCAATTTCAAGAACAGTCTGTATATGTAAGAACTTATAGGTGTTTACTAGGGTCACCAAATTAAAACCTTTAACATATTGACCCAAATGGTTTTAATTTGGTCAAGTAGTCAACACCTTTAAATTCTTAATATAGATTGTTTCGTAGATTACCTTCCTTTTTTATTAAATTCGTAGGTTTCCTTCCTTTTTTCTATTTTTTTTTCTATTGTAACATGCTTTTGGTTTGCACCAAATATAAACATTTGAAGAATAACATTATGTACTGTATATATATAAAATATATCATACCACTAACCAGGACATGTAATAGAGTATCTTAGTACTGTTGGTCATGTCATAACCTGAAATTAAAATCTAAAACGTGTGCACTTTGCGTTTATATACAAATCATTATGAGTAAAAAAAATTAACTACTTTCCTCATGAACAATTTCATGGACAACTAAAAGTTTAATTTATATATGCACGTACAACATTATAATGTACCAAAAATATCACAAGCATAAAAGGTTTTGCCTCTTGCCTGGCCAGTTTTCCCCACTAACAACCAAGTCCCACCCGTCTCTATCTCCGTCCACAAAGGTGGTTGGGTTTCGGGCATGGACCATACCGCATGCCACAAACAAGCATAACATCGTTATGATTCTAGGTGACGCTCGAGCCGTTAGGGTCAATATGGGTTAAAAAGATATCCGGGAACTATGCAATAAACATTGTATATCCATGAATAGATGCTAATTAGTTAGACCTTTGGTGTTTAATATGTAACTGCTAACCGGCACTTACAAGTGCCCTATGCAAAACATAAAAACATGTCCTTTTATATATTACCAAAAAATTATAACCAATAGTATATAAGACTTTATGTCTAATGTTTTGAAATTTTATTAACACAAGCTAAAGCCAAAGCATTAGATTTGATGAAACTATTTATCTAATAGTTTAGTAAAGCAAACTATTAACCTCAAAAGAGAAAAAAAAAAAAATCAAAATTACACTTATATTAAAACCCATATTTTTATAAATAATGCTTTAAATTTTTTGATGTCCTAATCCTTGTCCTATGGGTCGGTCCAGTGTAACTGATAGATAAAAAGTACATAATTTCGTAGATTGTTCTTTAAAATGGAGGAGACATATGTATAAACATCACAAAAAGGTACGTAACCAGCCTAATGGATTACGCAATTGATTAACAGTTATATAGATCGAGGTCAAGTAAAAAGGGACATTCTAATCGGTACGTTTCGGTTTGTACCGGTTTGTTGGGAGACAGACACCTGAGAACTTTTTACTCTGTTTCACTTTTACACAGTTATCGTTTTTCCCAAATTTCTCGAGTGCTAAAGCGCGTGTGTTCAAGCGCGTGAGCTTACGCTATTCTCGCGACTCTCTCTCTCTCTCTCTCACCATTGTTTCCTTTTAGGGTTTTCTTCAGCTTTGCAAAAAAAAAAAAAAAAAAAAAAAAAATCCAGAAGCGATCTTCATGAACTAACACGGTTGATAACCCTAATTTTTATCCTCTTTCGATTTCACCGACCTTCGATTTCGATTTGGTGTTGTTAATCCTCAATCTCGGTACCTCCCGAGCCTTAAAAAAAAACCCCTAGAGAAACCCTAATTTTTGGTTGTCAGGGGAATATGTCTTCTGACCATATATCAGGTGGTGGAGCTTCGAAGACGAAGACAAAGACGAAGCATAAGAACTGGAGCTCGAATCACAACCGATCCAAGCCAATGGTGGTTTCTAGACCGGAGCGATCGGTTCCTCTTGTGTCTCCCTCGAACTCTTTCGCGTCAGAGGACGATCATCACATGTTAAAGATAAGTCTGAGCTCGATTTCTAAGCTTGAGGTTAGGAACTTGAAGCGGAAGCTTAACGCTGAGCTAGATGAGGTTAGGATCTTGATCAAACGGCTCGATCCCCAACCCCAAGGTGGGATCATTGGGTCTGTGGCTAAAACTGGTGCTCCTGGGAGAAACAAGAAGGTGAAAACAGGGAATGGAGGAGGAGGTAAGAAAGGTGGCCCTGGCCCTGGAGCTGCTGATAAAGGTATGGTTCAGGTTTTCAAGAACTGTAACACTTTGCTTACGAAACTGATGAAGCATAAGTGTGGTTGGGTATTCAATGTTCCAGTTGATGTTAAAGGACTTGGTTTGCATGATTATCACACTATTGTTGAACAACCTATGGATTTGGGTTCAGTGAAGACTAAGTTGGAGAAGAAATTGTATAACTCGCCGTTAGATTTTGCTGAAGATGTCAGGCTTACCTTTAACAATGCTATCTTGTATAATCCGGTTGGGCATGACGTGCATCAGTTTGCTGAGGTTTTATTGGCCATGTTTGAAGAGAAATGGGTGGCCATTGAAATGCAGTATGATAATCTTCATCGGAAGTTCAAACCAACTCGTGATATCGAGTTCTCTGCTCCTGTTTCAACCGTTGCTCCTACTGTAGTAGAGCCATTACCTGCTCCTACACCTTCTCCGTCTCCTCCTCCTCCTCCTCCACCAGCTCCTGTACTTGATAATAGGAATTGGGAGAGAGACGAATCTATGACGATCCCAGTGGAACCTGAAACTGTCACCACTGCTCCCGAGAAGCCTGAAGAAGAGGAAGAGGAGGCACCTGCTAATAACAGCAGGGACCTGACGTTGGAAGAGAAACGGAGACTCAGTGAAGAGCTTCAGGACTTGCCTTTTGACAAACTTGAGATAGTTGTTCAGATTATAAAGAAGAGCAATCCGGAGCTCTCTCAACAAGATGATGAGATTGAGCTGGATATTGATAGCCTTGATATCAACACACTCTGGGAGCTTTATAGATTTGTGACTGGGTATAACGATAGCTTGAGCAAGAAAAAGGAGCAGCATCAGGGATTTGGTTCAGAAAGAGATGCTGAATCTGTTCACAATATTATCCATGAACCAGTAAGATTCCCATATCTAATTGTTTATTCATGTCCTCTGCTCTTACTGATTTTGGCTGATAGCTTTATTTCTTCTTTTGTATTCACAGACCACTCTAGTAACTGGCACCGAAACATCAAGAGTTACTGAATCAGGTAAGGTTTTTTAGCTCACAATATACCAAATTCGGATGTAACAGTATTTATGTAACTACACACACAGAGAAGAAGAAGCAGGGAAATAATGATCTTTCCATATTCTTTTGTTTTGACATGTAAAAACCAGGAAAAGCAATTCGGACGTCATCTCCTGCTCGCCAAGAAAACAACGCAAGTGGATCAAGTAGTTCTAACAGTTCTAGTAGTGACTCAGGATCTGGCTCTAGTGGTAAATGTTGAAACTTTCTGTCATCTCTTTTACCATATCACCATCACAATTCACAACTCACTTAACTTTTCTTTTGATATGCATGCAGATTCTGACAGTGACAGCTCCTCAGGCCGTGAATCAGATACTGGTAATTAGGCTAGTCAGCGTCGTCATGCTGTTTGATCTCTTTCAATAGCACAGTTAGATTTTTTTCTAAGTCGATAACTCTTCCCAAACGGATTGATTTCTGTATTAGGATTTTTACTGTACAGAAAATATGAATTAACTTTTCAGATGTGTTAATCTCCTGCCTTTTTATCTAATCAACCATACTTGTCCCATGCTTAGTTGGAACAATTTTATTGTCTAAAGCAGCCAAAGAATCTAGACGGAACCGAAAGAAGAATTTGTTTTTTCCATATTAGTTACAAAGTTATTCTTGATATATATTCAAAAGCATCATATGGCCTCACCAATATAGAACTCCTTTTTTTCTTTACAATATCTCCCACTCAGAATCTTCTGATACAATTGGCACATTTGACTGTGAGCTTTTGGAGTCTGGAGATGTAGTAGCATGTTCTTTAGTGTTTACAAGATCACAACCCATGTCTGCGTCTCCGAACCATATTGCAAGCTGCTCATATTCCTTCTCTCTTCTCTTTTTGGTAGTTAAAGCATCCATTAGCTTTCTCTGATGATTATGGTAAAGAAGAAACATATTAGGAATAAGGAGATTGGGAAAGCAGTATTCAATCTTATGACACATAGATAGATCATGCATATCTATTCAACTTTCATAAGATGGAACTAAAATTGTTGCCCCATGGTCGGAAACTAGCTGTTGCTGTAGAAAGTACGTACACAAACACATCTATGTGTCTGTGTATATGTGTGAGAGGAAGAGAGAGAGAGAGAGGACCACCTTGAATGATCTGAGTTTCTCACTCCTGTCACGCGTTGCATATAGCAGATTGTCGTCAAAATCTGAGGGGTCTTCTCGAGTTGTCATGTCAAACAAATCAATGGTATCCAAGGGACCAACATCGAAGTCTTCAATGCAGAACTCATCTTGATTAACTACACAATAAGAGTTGAACGTGATGAAACTAACAAAACTGCAGAGAATAGCAATTCCACCAAGACTTGTATAAAAAAGATGAGAGAACAGCCACAAACCTTTCATAGAGTTGCTGCTAAAGGACCTAGTGTTGGCCACACTGTCTTGAACAGGTGTAGCTTGAATCTCTGTAGCGAATGGGGTTATATTTGAGACACCCGTAGAAATCCCAGAGAGAGATACAAAAGCATCATCATTACATGTTATTCCAGTCATAGATTGAGATGCACGAGAAGATATGGGATCTTTGTGGCAAAGGGAAGTGCCAGCTGTCTGATCATCATCACAAAGCTCTTCAAACTTCTCATCAATCAACACAGAGTCTGCTAACTTCTCATCAATCAGCACAGAGTCTTCAAACTTCTCACCAATCAACACAGAGTCTTCAAACTTCTCATCAATCAAAACAGAGTCTTCAAACTTCTCATCAATTAACACAGAGTCTTCAAACTTCTCATCAATCAACACAGAGTCTGATAACTTCTCCTTTAAACTATCCCCCTCCATTGGTTCCTCTGGTTCATCCTTTACAGAATCATTTGATTCTAAAGAAACCTTACCCTGTCCAACATAACAAGAACCAAAGAGAGACTTCACTTACCTCTACTCTACATCTTTTTAAACACTCAGAGAGAGACTACGGAAGTAGCAAAAAGTACCTGAGAAACAAAAGTGTCCTTATCCACAAGAATCGTTTCCAATCTACGGTAGACTTTACCATACCAAGCTCTTCCTTTGGAATCTCTACTCATAGCTCACAACAACGACAATATATACTTACTACTGAAAAGAACAAGTACCAAAAAAATCTCCCAATAAAAACATCGTAATATTATATCTAAAGTCTAAACGCAAAGTCGCAAACGATTGATAACAGGGAAGGAAGGCTTCTCAATCGAAAACGAGATACTATATGTTAAGACAAGATGTCGAAAACGTATGAAAGAATCTAAACAGTTTGGTCTGAAAAGTTTTAACCTTTTTCTTTTTTTATGACGAAAGAATGTACAATTTCGACCGAATTCGTGATCAAAGGCACCAAGAACAGCAGAAATGGAAAGTGAATTTCTCAGGGAGACGGACGGCTGCCCCAGAGCATAGAGAAATCAAAGAAAACCCTAATATACCAAAATTAAGAACAGATGTATAGATGAAAAATCAAACAAAAGGAAACAGAGAGATAGATAGACCCGAGGAAAGGTATAAGACTTACGAAGAAGGTAACCAGAAAACAATAACACCCCGACCGAGCCTTATTTTTTTTTTTTTTTCTTCCTTCGTTATATATTTATATTATTATAAAAACAAGGGTTCTTCTTAATAATTGTGTTTTCTTTTCTTATCTCTTTAATTATTATTAAATCTATTCACAAAACAAAATCTATTAAAATTAATTAACCCTAGATTTTGAGCCAATAATAATCCGATAATAATTTTGATGATCTAGGCAAAAATATGATACAAAATTCGACAAGTTTTTTTTTTTTTTTTTTTTAATAAAGAAGATACAACTGCAAATAAAAATAAAAAGAAAGATTTTTTTTTTTTTTTTTTTTGCAAACAAAGGAAATTATGAAAAAAAATGACAAAGGGACAAATAATTAAAAAAGTACAAATCAGGCAAAAGAGCCACGACACTTGTCTGAACCACAGAGACAAATCTGACTGCCTCTGTAAAGCATCCCATCTTCTCCAATACGCTCAGTAGATGAAACTCCATAGTCATATGTCAACTCAGTCATTGGAGGGATATGCTTCATTGCAAAAAGCCCTATGCGAACATATCTACCAACCTTGTTTTCAAATTCAATAGGTTGCCAGAAGACATTTGGCGAGCAGCTGTGATTCATGAACCGAGCAACGTTTCCTTTCTCCTTTGCACTTATCAAGACTTGCGTCGGCAGATTATAAACCTCAGGGACCCTTTCCGATACATCCTCACGCACTAGCTCAGGTTCGTAGTTCCATCTGAACTTTTCGTAAACCCGAGATGAGTCAAACAAATAGTTGTCGCCGTCTTCTACTTCTTCTTTTGTCTTCCTCACACCAGCAAACTCGCATATAAAGGTTCCGGCTCGGATTGGATCCCAAGAACGTAAGCCCCAACCACAATTTGTTGTCTTGAACACTTCCATGTGGAGCTTCAAACCGGTTTGAACCAATCGGTTTTTGCAGTCGTTGGGGCAGGGACAAGATTCACCACACTCGTAAATCATTGGTTTACGACAAACCAAAATGGAGTTATGGTATGGTGATTTGCCACCATTTTTTTGCATGCACATGCAGCTTAAGTTATCAATACATGACTGACCTTGACAATTCTGGCATCCAAGTTCAAGTTCTTGGCCATCGATATGGATATTGGTCACCATACTTGAGTAGTCCTGAGATGTGATGTAAACAAAGTCTTCAGGCATCGCGTTGTCATCTTCATCGACATCGTTAAACAGCGGGACCCGTAAAAGCTCTTTTCCCAAAGACATATCTTGGTTTACGAAACCATGCTGCCTCAATGTACTCATGCCACGAGTTCTCAAATCTTCAGCTAATTTCCAGTTTGCATAACCAGAATTAGGTTGGTCTGGTTTCCTCTCCATTCTAAACCTGTACTCCATACAACCAGTTTCTGCTGTCACTTCAGATGTCTCAGAAACTCGATAAAGTCCATCGTAGATATATATCTTTTTACCATTATCACAGGGGTCGGCTTTGCCTCGGATGACTCTAACGTCCGTCTCTTTTATTCTACTTGTTTCTAGTGCCTCGTTCCCCTTGTTCAATTTTTGATCACGAGGTAAACTCTTCTTTCCGCCATGTCCGGAGTATATCAACCATTGAAGATCCTCCGTTTGGTTATCGTACAGTCGTGATGATGTCACCACACTTATTGCAAGACGTTCCTTTGAGCCATCTTCTGCTGCCGTTGTCATATAGTCAATGCCAGCGACGGTTTTTGTGTGAAGCCCAACTAAACACATTTCGCCCCAATAGTAGAAAATATCACCTATATGTACTCCAGGAACTGGACCAATCCTCTTTGTCATGTTAGTCCGGACCTTCATAGTCCTGCAATTAGCGTCAGCGGTTGTAAGGATGCCTTTTCCGAGTTTCTCTTGGCAAAATTTTCTTCTTACCGCGTCAAACCTCATCAGAACTGACTCCACTAATGCACGGTTTCCGTTATCATTCTCTCCTTCAGTTATTCCTGAATCAAAGTTTTTAATGTCAGGAATCTTTCTGCTGTTTGGATCTTCTGTTTTTGGCTTCTTCGTTGAGGGCGTCGGATTTTTGTTTTTGGAACCCTTTGGTCGGCCAGGTCGTCGTTTTTCTGGAGCAGTACTTGAACCAGCAGCCACATCAATGGAGTAGTCATTAATGCCACAAGATGGATTAATGGAGTAGTCATTAATGCCACAAGATGGAGCAGTACTTGAACCAGCATTTTTGGAACCCTTTGGTCGGCCAGGTCGTCGTTTTTCTGGAGCAGTACTTGAGCCAGCAGCCACATCAATGGAGCAGTCATTAATGGCACAAGATGGTCTAATGATCTGCAGAGGGGTGATCATTAACGGAGCAGGAAGGTCGGTGGTTGTAGTGTAGGTTCCATCCTTCAACTCCTGACAAGATTCTAGTTTTGTTGGAGCAACACTTGGACCGGTATCTGCGTCATCGGAGTATTCGTTGAAGTCAGCAGATGTTGGTCTAATAATTTGAATGGGCATGATCAGTAGAGGAGGGGGAAGGCCGGTACTAGGACCATCCTGATGAAACTCCTTAGAATCATCAAAGGGAGTAATTCTTGAGGCCATTGTTGCCGTAGCGGGTTCCTATATTATACAAATAGAAAAAGTTGAAGATTAATAAAATATGGTTGTGTTTTTTTAAAATAATAATAATAATAAAGAAAAAATAAACAGTTATTAAGACTAATAAATGAAAGAGTCTCTCACTCACACTAATAGTCCTCTTTAAAATCTCTTTTTATTAGTAGTCTATAAACGCAAAGCTTTCTTAAGAATTATGGAACCCTAACATGATAATCAAGTGTAAAACTCGGTGATATATATATATGCTATTGAAACAAAGACACAACAAGTAACATTTCTAAAGTTTTTTTTTAAATGGCTCAAGGCAACAAGGGGTAAAATCTCAAATCCGACACCAACAAAAACAAAAATAACATAAAAAAAAATTATTTACTAGTATGATCTTTCATCCCGATAACCATTAATCAAACAAATAAACAAAACAAAATCACAGCTTAATAAAAAATAAAAATGAGAAATGGTTGAAAAGTGTATGTATATATATAATCATCAACATGAACTGTATATAAAACAATGAAATAGTGAACAACAAATTAAATTGAACCAGTAAATACCTTAACAAGCCGAGAAAAGAGATAGGTTACAAAAACAAGGAGCGGTATAGAACAAGAAGCGAGAGACAAAAGGAGAAGAGGAGAATTATAAATGAAAAATGGCTGAAAAGTATCAAACTGTAAAATTGTTTTTTTTTTCTTGATGTATGAGAGTGTGGTAGAGAGTAATGAAAACCTCTATTTAAAATAATCTTAGGATGATGTGTAAAGATAAACAAGAGCCGTTAGATGAATATAGATGAATCTTCACCGTAGAAAGTTTTAGTCATTAATAACCCTAGATTTTTTTCTATTATTCAATGTATTTAAAAATTTACTCATTAATGCTTTTGGCACATTTGTCTGAAAAAGTCATTAACATTAATGGAAAATATCTTTATTTTCTTTTTAAAATAATATTTTTTAACATATGTGTAATTTATTCAACTATTTTTAAAAGGTTGAATGGATACACCTAATGAACTATATGATTAAATGTTTGGTTGTCTTAATATATGACTTTTAGAAGATTGTTATTTAAAAAGATAGAAAGTACTTTATTATTATCTTTGAATAATCTAAAAAGAGTAGTATATTTGTATGGGATCATAGATAGCAAAGTCATTATGGTTTAAAAAAGATATTCCACATTTTTAGTTTTAGACACAAATTAAAAGGCAAACGATAAGCACACAACAAATGTCAATGGACTTATGGACCCAAATACTCAAGCCATGTTTCTGTTATGTGGATTAAAGCTTGCATTATAAATTAACAAAGCCATCGTTATGTGATTTGTCATGACATATCACTCAGGACAAATATATTATCGCATGTACATTATCTATGAGTACCAAGCGCTTGTTGCAGTTCTTTATATACATGGACTTTTTACAAACCAATTTGGCTTAAATACACACACACACACATATATATATATATGTGATGAAGTTGTTGAATGGATATATTAATATTTTGCTGCACTGACAAAAGTGAAGAATATAGGTAGAATTTTTTTTTTTGTCACAATATTTTGAAGACAACTGAGGTTAAAACACATATATCCTGCAAAGATGATGAGATACATTCCTATGGGAAAACGGTCATAGAGATACAGTACTTTCTTAGTAGAATACAAATGAAATAACAAATGGACCAAAAATGGATTTGGACCTCGTTAATATATAGAGAAGAAACTATCGATAGTTTTCTTATAATCTTATAACAAATGGACCAAGAATGGATTTGGACCTCCCTAACATAATTTTTTGTATTGTAAATACCTAACATGTAGAGCTGGATCAGAATTAACAAGGTAAAATAGGCTCAATTAGAAAAAAAAATATTTGAAGTATAGGATATAAGACAAGGGCTGTACTGAAACATATGGACTTTAGAAGATTTTGTGGAATTTAGGGGATGTTGAAACATGTATTTTAAAGGATTTAAGATGTTTTTTTAGAAAAAAATTACATGTTATTCAATTTGTGATTTTCAAAATCACTACCAAATCTAGTGTTATTGAATCTGAGATTTCTATAAAATCACAGGAAAGAATAGTCGTTTCCTTTGTATTTTGTTCTTGGCTTCGCTCTCTTGTTCTTCAATCTAAAAACATAATTGGTGAAGATATGGGTTCGCTCACCATCTCGTTTAAGGAAGCTCTATTCAGTTTGTAAGCTTAGTTTTCTAGCAGTGGTCTATGCTTTGTGGAAAGAGAGAGGAACTCCCGACTTCATTTCTCCACATGCAAACCAACTGCATTACTAGTTAATTTGGATATTAAACGAGCAAAACTTGCCGGCTTGGATCTGAGTTCTTCAAAGCAGGAACTCTTCTACCACAGCAACTCTAAACGTCTTAGAAACCTTCTTAACCACTTGGTTTTGGTTTCGTTTCTTTCAACAGTAAATGGTATTCACGATGAGTTCCACAATTCTTTTTGTTGCTTCACAAGGGTAATTCTATATTCACTACTTGTCTTTTCTTTCATCTTTTTCATCTTTGCTTTGCACTGTAACTAACTTTTGAAATGTTGTCCCTTGTGGAAAGAAGTAAGATGAATTATTATTAAAAAAAAAAAATCTATGTAATTGGGTTTCAAATGGAGATCGATCTACTTTCCATTTCGAATTGAATCCAGATTCCGATTCTCCAACCTATTATGTATCTTTCATATTTTTATCCAAAATCCTCCATTGTTTTTGTTTGTTATATATTACGTACAAACATGATCACAAAAGGGATATTGATTTATTTAGTTTTCAGTTCAGCAGACATCGTTTATATAATATAGTCGCACATCGTTTTCAAATTGGTCCCGAAGTATAGAACAAGAAACTTAAAGGCCTTCAATCGAAGCAGACTTCAAAAACCCCTAGAAAAGAAAACAACGCCAAGTAATAAATTGAGTCAAAAGTAACAGAGTAAAAACCTAGTACATATGAGATGACGAATATTTTATGCTTAACACAAATAAGGAAGGACCAAGATTGATAATATTCCTCTGGAAACGAATCTATATAGATATGTCATCATCAAGATTCACGTTTGTCTATGTGACGACCTTTCATTATGGTGTAATTAAGTGCGTCGAACATAATCAATCTCCTCCGAAAACACTCAATGCCATTAGGTGATCATTCAGTCACAACATTACATGCAATACCATATATCGGAAGCTTATAGAAGGAATGCATACATACTCATGCTCAGGCTGTATCACTGCTTAGACGTACGTAGCTAGTTGCTCGTGTTTTGCATTGTCATCTCAAGAAAATCTAGGTTCGATTTCTCGCTTAAATCGTTTGTTTCTTTCTCGGATTTGATAATAAGAATTGAGATTTTTGTTTCTTTTAATTAAAAGCAATATTCTTATCCGATCCTAAGAATCTGGTGCAGCTGGAGATGGATTTTGTGATGATGATACTCAAGTGCGTTATGCTACATAGTTAATCTTGTATATAAGTATAACTGGTGGAGGAAGTTGACAATTGTATTTATAGAGCCCGGTGTTGGTATTTCTCAATTCTCAACTTTGTTCTTTTTATATGTATTTAGGATTTTTCATCGGAGTTATTGGAAATTATCTTTGTAAAGTGACTTGTCTTGTAACGAGTTTAATTTGTTCATTTTAAGAACAAATGTGAGAAATCTCTTAAATTCGAAATGCTATACCATAGTCCAAGACAATAAGTCATTTACTCTAAGAAAAGTATCCTCCGGCCGGTGTAACACGTTGCCCCCTCTACTCTAAGAAAACTTGTGGCTCGGACGGTTTTTTACTCAACTTGGAAACATAAGAATCTACATAACTCCCAACTAATCCCACCGGCTATACCAAGATCATTGACCGTGAGATCATAAACTTTATCAATACAAGACGACATCGGAAAAGATTTCGGAATCTAATGACCTGCTGGCTCATTTGAAGACTTACACAAGTCACAAGTGCAACAAAAGTTTAGTTGCTTTTTTATCTTTTTGTTGCCAAGGAACTAAGGTTTAGGTAAACAACATGTAAATCCTAACTTTTCACTTAGCAAAAAAACAGGTGCGATACAAAATAGTCATGCACACTACGTATTAAAAAAGAGAGAGATTTAGTATATGATAAAAGACATTAATTAACTGAAAACAAAATTTCTTAAAGTTATCAAAAATACAAGAAGAAACATGTGTATTAAATAATAGTAATGCACACGTATAAAAAAAAACGTATATATGTTACCACATTAAAAGATAAACTCATGCATACATACTTTAACTTGTGTTCATATTATATTAGTAAGGATACAAAAATAAGATATTTTACCAAACAAATATAACAATTATGACATGAACTTTCTTCATCTCTGTCGTTTAAGCTAACTATGGATATGCATGCGTATATATATATAGCTCATTTTCATAAATATATTTAACATGCATGTGAGCTTAAAACTTAAATTGATTTGATTTTGGAAATAGAAGAAATAAAGCAAACTAACCAGGACATACTATATATGTACATCTGGGTTTACGAAGTTATGTTGTTGTTGTCACCATTACCAGTTATGTTGGATCTTGCTCTTGCTTCATAGACATCCAACATAAATTAACAACTCCTTTAAACTTTAAAAGGGTATCCAATTATATGTTTAAATCCTTTTATTCCTTTTACCAGTGGAAGGATGTTTCATGACAAACTACAATGAATAATGGCCTGAGTCCGATAATAGGCCCAAATTCCAATAGATGGGCCTCAAATCCAGGTCCAAAAAAATTGCCCTTGTTTTGCTATATAGTCGAATCCTCGTGCTCTCTCTCGTTGGGACAACCGCGGATTGTTGTTTTTGGTTTCCTAAAGAAAGACGGACGGTGGTAGCTTTTGAGACCTTTGAGTTTCTCCGTTGGACATTAAGGTTGTGTGTTTCGGCCAGACCCGTCGGAGGAGAATCTCAAAACTAGGGTTTACTTGTTCTGTTTTCCTGATCTGAGGTACAACGAGTCCTTTTGGTGGCGTTGAGGCAGCAGCTCAAGCTTTAGCTAGACTTGTCGGAGGATTGTTACATACACTGATTGAATCTCAGATTAGGATTCTACTTGTATCTCCTTTTAAAGGACTGTTCTTCCGGAGGTGAAAGAATTATGGCTGATAATAATAAGTACAATGTTGAGGAAGCAGAGGCTTTGGCCAAGAGAGCCTTGGTACACAACTCTATCTCTATCCCGGTTTCAATACTTTCTCCTTTTTTTATTTTTTTTTGAAAAGAGAGATTTTTAATTGTTGGGTTTTGTAAAATTTGTTTGCTTTCTTCAGCATTTACCAATTGCACAGGCGACGCCGATCTATGAGCAGCTTTTGTCTCTTTATCCCACTTCTGTAAGTTCCCAATGAGTTTGCTTCCGCGTATTTTTGGGTTTGGGGGTTAATTGTGCTTAAAAGTTTCCGGATTTATTGTGAGCTCCTCTGTAGGCGAGATATTGGAAGCAGTATGTGGAGGCACAGATGGCTGTAAACAATGATGATGCTACGAAGCAGATATTTAGTCGTTGTCTGTTGAATTGCCTTCAAGTTCCTCTTTGGTATGAGATCCTTTCCCTTTTCCTTTTAGCTCGTTGATAAGAGAGAGTCAATATAAGATCTTTTTCCTAGTCATTGTTTTGTTGTAACTCAAACATCTTATTTGTCTTAGGCAATGTTACATTCGGTTCATCAGAAAGGTTTATGACAAGAAGGGAGCAGAGGGTCAAGATGAGACCACAAAGGCGTTCGAGTTCATGCTTAACTATATTGGTATTGCTTCTCTTCAGGAGTTTGGCTTTACTTTGTTTTTTTCATCTTTTCAATCTTGTGTACATGTCCGATAAGTAAAGGGAAAATTTTCGCTTGTGAGTAATGGAAACAGTTATGTGTACTGTGTAGTGATCAATTTTATGCTTGATATAGTTCCCAACTCTTGTATACCTTTGTCTTGACATAATTGTATAAGTAAGACTCTTGTGAGTTGATTTCACATTAGATTCTCCAGTAATGCTGATTTCTTTTAAAGGCATGGAAATAATAGTTTGGAATAAATGCTGACTGTAAAGGATATGCGTGTTACGTTGATTAAGGTAGATAGAAGCACGTCGTGTCGCAAATTGAGGTGTTCATAATACTTGAAATCCTGAAAAACTCTGTCCAATCGTCTAGCTCTATTAATAAACTTCTCGTTGCATCCATTTAGCGCTCTAGTTTCTCTTGAATATGCCAACACAGAAGATAACTTGGGCACTACTGATGCTCGTTTATTTCGTTGCTTGATCTCCAGGGACAGACATAGCATCTGGACCTATATGGACCGAGTACATTACCTTTTTAAAATCTCTTCCGGTTCGTTATATCATTCTCACTTTGTCCTTGATACCTTTTTTATTGCAGAGAAACTAATAGATTCTCCTGCAGGCTCTTAACTCCTACGAAGATTCGCAACGACTCCGAAAAGTGTATCAGAGAGCTATATTAACTCCTACCCACCACGTTGAACAACTTTGGAAAGATTATGAGAACTTCGAAAATTCGGTTAACCGTCAATTGGTAAACTTCTAAGAAAACTTAAAATTGTGTGGTTTCTTATTTTCATGAATTTTTAGTGTATTAGCAGCAGGTTCGAAATCCTTTCTCTTTATTTAATTGATTGATGATCTTATTTAATCATGTGAGCAGGCAAAAGGACTTATAAATGAGTGTCAGCCAAAATTTAACAGCGCAAGAGCTGTATATAGGGAGCGCAAGAAGTACATTGAAGAAATTGATTGGAACATGCTTGCTGTCCCACCAACAGGATCTTCCAAGGTAAGAATTTCTCATCCATTTCTTTCTTCATCTTTCTGGATTCGACGATGTTGGATATATTGAATCATAAATTGGCTAAAAGGACAGTATGAGCATAAAATAACGTTATGAGATCAGGTTATTAAGATAGGAAATACATATTGAGCTATAAGTTCTTTCAGATTTCGATTGAGCATCATTTGCTCACTATGGTACTTTGCTCTGTCTTATGGTTTTATGCAGGAAGAAATTCAGTGGGTGGCCTGGAAAAAGTTTTTATCCTTTGAAAAGTAAACCCCCAAAATATCATCTTACTTTTTTACTTTAATTTACTTTTCATTCAGTAATGACATACATTTTTACGTAGCTGCTTAGCCATTTTTCATCACAAAGCTAGATATTATAGGGCAACGGTTAACTGGTCCCTTGGAATAATTTTGGTTCTGTTCGGTGTACAACTAATGATGAGACTTTTTTAAAAATCTTGTTCTGTCTCTTATTTTGCTGAATAATTTTAATCATAATAGGAACTAGAAACCTGAAGTGAATATTATCCAGTTGCATTCAACTAGTGATGATTAGGTCTTATGCATATTATTCTTTAACAAGTCCTTTTAAGTTATAACAAGCTTCTAATACAATTGTAACTTTCAGAGGAAACCCTCAAAGGATTGACACGGCCTCGTCAACGAAGCGGATTATATATGTCTATGAACAGGTATAGGAGAGTCAGTGATATGCTCTTGCTGAAGTTCAGGAGTATTTAATTTCTTAATTAGCTGATTATTACATTGATTTTACAGTGTCTGATGTGTTTATATCACTATCCCGATGTATGGTATGACTATGCGGACTGGCACGTAAAATCTGGTTCTGCAGATGCCGCAATCAAAGTATTTCAGCGAGCCCTTAAAGCCATTCCTGGTAATTCTAATCTATCCTTTATTTCTGTTTGTCTAGGAACTATTAGTTGCTTTGTGGAGGTTTGACTACGACTCTTTTGCTAACCTGCTGGCTTAAAGTTTTAATCTTATCTTCTATCTACTCTTATGAAGTATATTCTCTCTGTTCTCTGCATTCTGCGAGTCTTTTATGTATTTTTGTGTCTACATTGCCCACTCTCTTATGTCAGATTCAGAACTGTTGAAATATGCTTATGCCGAGATGGAGGAATCACGTGGAGCAATTCAGGTTCTTATTCTTGCTGCTTGCTTCTCATGTTCTAGCTATATTAATTGTTCTCGTACTCTCTGCTTATAGTTTTATGATTTTGCAGTCAGCGAAGAAATTATATGAAAGCATTTTGGGAGCTAGCACAAACTCTTTGGCACATATACAAGTAAGTACACTGAACTTAGGACTGCTAAGATTGGCATAAAAAAGCATATCTATGCTTTTCATAGTTACACGTGACTATTATATTTTTCCACCATACTCATGATATTTGTTGCTTTTCTCCATTTATATCCTCACGTATAATTATTTTCACTTTTTAGATTGTTTCTTTTCTCTCGAAACTTTCTCATATGATATACTTTTATATTCTTTTGCAGTTTCTTCGCTTTCTCCGGAGGGCCGAGGGTGTTGAAGCTGCTCGCAAGTACTTTTTAGATGCTAGAAAATCTCCTAGCTGCACATATCATGTGTACATTGCTTTTGCTACGATGGTCTTTTGTCTTGACAAGGATCCAAAGGTGGATTTTCTTTCCCACTATGTGGTATATGTGTTATTTGGAACTGCTTTTATTGTTTGGTCTTGTTGGTATATGAATAATTGATTATGAAGTAAGTAGTGGTCGCTCAGTCAAGTTCACAACCCACTCGTCTTATTTTGTTTGGTTATTGATGCACTTAATCTCCTAATTTGTTCGCGAAGTACTTTTATTTCTCGTATATTCATCTTTGTCTTGATTTGTTCGAATCTTTAACAGAAAAACTAACACGTCATTCTCGCAAGACAAATATATAATTGTAGCATCTGACTTCAATTCAGTTTCACAATAAAATTGCTTATGTTTGTATACTTATGCAGGTTGCTCATAAGATCTTTGAGGAGGGATTGAAACTCTATATGAGTGAACCTGTTTACATCCTTGAGTGAGGGTCGCTGCAACCTTACTATTTCATTTCTTGAACATATACTTGAACCTCTTCTTTTATAATGAGAGACTTTAGGGCTTTCTCAGATAAAATATCCTCAAAATGTTTTTATCTCCCAAAGTTACCTGAAACAGAATTTTAACCCTTCTGGTTTTGCTTTGCATTATAGGTATGCAGATTTCTTGACTAGATTGAATGATGATAGAAATATCAGAGCTCTATTTGAGCGGGCATTAAGCACATTACCAGCTGAAGAATCTGCTGAGGTACGCTGATACTGATGTTTTCTTCCTCAAAGCCACTAAATAAAGCGGTTTTTGTTCTCAAGCATGAAAAGAGACACACGGACAATAACCAACCTGCTAATGATATAACATAGCAACTGATTTGATTATAGCATTTCTGAATGCTTAAATATGATAATGGTTTAGCAATTAGAGGTGTAATCTTGATTTACATCAGAGCCTTGGGAACAGTGCTGGGGATGACTGGCATTTAAAATTGATCTGAAGTAGTCGAATATTATTGCCTAGTTAACATGTATTACTGTTGAAAATCCTAATATAATAAAGACGCCAACTGGGGGCAGTAGGTTACACCCTAGTGCTAATTGCTTTCTATTATTAACTTTTTTCCTGCCATATGTTTTGCAGGTCTGGAAAAGATTCATACAGTTCGAGCAAACATATGGAGATCTTGCTAGCATTCTAAAGGTAGTCAACTCAGAGTGTTGTCAACGTATAGTAGGAAAGCAAATATAGCCGCCTGTGTTTAAGCATTTTTTTATAGTTTCTTTTGGTTGACTCCGTTGTGACTTATGATGACAAGTTTGTTGAAGAGTCCCATTATATATGTCTATTGCATTCTGGCTTATGATTGCATGGAAGATCCTATAAAATGCTGACAGTTTCAAATTATTGCTAGAATAGTCTAGGACAGAGTGCACATCATAAAAGAGAAATTTGATAAACTATGATGGGCCCAGTATCAAGTGATGTTTTCTCTGAGATATTTCTTTACTATTAAAACCTTGTTGTAGGTTGAGCAGAGAAGGAAAGAAGCACTTTCTGGAAAAGGGGAAGAGGGATCTACTCCTCTAGAGAGTTCACTTCAAGATGTTATTTCTCGGTACAGTTACATGGATCTTTGGCCATGCAGTTCTAAGGAGCTTGATCATTCAGCCAGACAAGAGGTATGTCACTTGCAATAATCACAATAAGCCCGAATTGCTACTGATGATGCAGCTAGTAAGTACAAGTTCTAATTCTAACCGATCAATGTGTTCACTATAATAGTTGCTTGTGAAGAATCTGGATAAGAAAGTGGGGAAGACAAATCTACCTCATGGTCCTGCAGCTATAGGTCTGTAATTTTTTAAGTTTTCTGGGTTATCGATTATGAACTTTGGTGATGGCTGAAGTAATTAAACCGCCTTGTGGGCTGACAGGTACTGTAGCTTCTTCGTCGAAAGTTGTTTATCCAGATACATCTCAGATGGTTGTTTATGACCCGACAAAGAAATCAGGTATGTGATTACCACTTTGCAGTTTGGAGCATCATTTGGCTGCATGATGAATTGAATTGAGCTAAATCTGAACCATTCATGATTTGACTGTAGATTTGGCTAGTTCTGCAAACCCAATGGCAGCTTCTGCTTCGAACACCTTCCCAAATATTGTGACTTCGACTACAACTGCAACTGCAACTCATGGATCAGCCAACACATTTGACGAAATACCAAAGACTACTCCACCTGCATTGTTAGCGTTTTTAGCTAACTTGCCTATTGTTGACGGTAAGTCTCTTTAAATCAACTTAAGTTGTTCGAATTGAGCACCTGAATATGTTTCCACTAACCAGCTTGTTTATCACTATCCTCTCAATTATCAGGTCCAACACCCAATGTGGATGTTGTTCTGTCGATATGTTTGCAGAGTGACTTACCAACAGGTCAAAATGTAAAGCAGAGTTTCGCTGCTAAAGGCAATGCTTCAAGTCAAAACGATCCCTCGGGTCCAACCCGCAGTGGGTCTCAAAGATTATCAAGAGACAGAAGAGCTACAAAGAGAAAAGATTCAGACAGTAAGTTATCTTTGCTTATGTTTATGTTCAAATATAGATAATTTTATGGCTCATGGAAGTGAATCATTTATGACATCACTCAAATGGTTGAGACTTAGTAGCTGCAGATGAATATAATTTCTCCCTTAGAACGACCATTGTAAATGATTGTTACTTGTCTTACTCTTTATCTATATCTCTCTATTAACAGGGCAAGAAGAAGGGGATACAGCAACTGTACAAAGCCAGCCTCTGCCCACAGATGTTTTCAGACTTAGGCAGATGCGTAAAGCTCGTGGGATCTCAACATCATCGCAGACACCAACTGGTTCCACGTCGTATGGTAGTGGCTTCTCTGGCGAGCTTTCCGGTAGCACTGGTTAAAATATACTGAGATGGGCAAATTCATGCTTCTCTTAGTCTTGTAAATAATTTTTCTCCGAACAATTTCAACTTATGAAATAACAAATTCATGATGCTTCTCTTTTTTTTTGTAATTTATTTCTCCCAATAATTCAACTTATGAAATAAAAATAAGCCTCTTTGGATATATACAGTATATGTTTCTCAAATTTTCTCAATGATAGTTAAATTTGTATTAGTGGCCTGGCAGCTTGTTTCTAAACCTTCATACATATGTCCCTTCTGTTTCAGCAATGATTCTCAAAGAACTAATAAACTATGAACATGCAAAATCCAATACTACTGATCTGAACCTGAAGTGCTTCTTACAAAATCTTTTAAATCAGTCAAAAGTTTCACCACATCTCTCATGGATGGTCTGTTCTCCGGCCTCTTGTCTGTGCACCTTAGAGCCAAGTCTGTAACTTGGATTGCTTGTTCCCTAAGCTTGGTATCCAAAAGCTCATCCACAAGTGTTGGATCAACTATTGGACCAGCAGTATCATCGTCATCTTCATAGCTACTTAATACAGATCTGACCCAGCTCACGATATTGGTACCCTCCGGGAAAGATCTATCCACTGCTCTCTTTCCTGTGACCAGCTCGAGCAAAACAACTCCATAACTGTAAACATCTGATTCCTTGCTCCTCACTGTCTTGTAAGCGTTTTCTGTTTGATAGAAGAAAAAAAAGTTCAGAGCAAGAATAAGCTAACAGTGAACAAAATGCAAAAGTGTTATGCTGAGAAGTAAGCGTACCTGGTGCAATGTACCCAGTTGTGCCTGTAACGGTGGCAGTTGAAACCGTTGAGTCATCTAGAATCCGAGACAATCCAAAATCTCCAATATGAGGCTCCATATCCAAGTCCATCAGTATGTTCTCTGGTTTGATGTCGCGGTGAATGATTGGTGGATGACAATCATGGTGTAGATAAGCCAGTCCGTGTGCAATCCCAAGGGCTATGTTGAACCGTGCAGACCAGTCAAGAACGGCTTCTCCTTGATTACGCCTGTGCAAAACGTCATACAGGTTTCCATTTGGCATGTACTGATACAGCATTAAGCCATCTTCTTTCCTCATCCAAAATCTTTCTAACCGAATGAGATTTCTGTGCCTGACTAGCCCGATTGTTTCAATCTCCCTCTTCATATTTTGGTTTGCGCGTACGTGTTCCGCAAAGTTGAGTTTCTTCACAGCGTATTCTTCGCCTGACCCTAAAGAGGCTCTGTAAACAACTCCATGGGCTCCTCTTCCAATAATGTACTTGTCATCTAGATTGTCAGTGACTGCAAGAACTTTGTTCAGCAACAAGGAGAGACCTTCTTCCTCGGCGAGTATATTATTAGCATCTTCTTTCTTGGCTCCTCTTTTGCAGCAGTAGAAAACCAAAACCAGCGCAAAAAGCAAAACCAATACAGATAGAAAGGACCCAGCTGCTATAAGGGCGATCTTCCAGGTGCTAAGTTTGGCTTGACCTTTGCAAGATTTAAACTCGTTGCGGGTTATGGCACTTGCTGAGTAAGGAGGTTGAATGCATAGGTCTGGATTTCCAGAAAGCATTGAAGAGTTTGATATCAGATTTGCCGGTATTGGACCCTTGAACTGATTATACGAGACGTCAACTTGACTCAAAAACGTAAGCCTTTGAAGAACAGATAAAGACCCCGTCAACTTGTTGTTTGATATGTTGAGTCGTTCAAGATTGACAAGATCCCCCAATGCGGTTGGAATCTCACCTGTAAAGCCGTTGCCACTAAGGTCTAAGCCATAGCGTAAACTCTTTAACAAGCCAACCGATGAAGGAATCTCACCTCCAAAAGCATTTCGAGCTATCCGCAGATCTGAGAGGCGGTCAAGCTCAGCCAAGAACAGTGGAATAGCTCCTAAAAATTTGTTTTCACTGAGAACTAAAGTGGACAAGCTTTTCCAGCTTCTGAAGCTCGATGGAACAGAACCGTTCAATGAGTTTGACCCTACATCAAAGTACAGCATTCTCGCACAACCTGATAGCTGGGATGGCAGAGGACCTTCCAGATGATTATGTGAAAGATTCAACTCTCCGAGTCTTTGCAGATTTCCCAGTTCTGGAGGTATCAGACCCGTGAGTTTGTTTCGAGAAAGGTCAATGGTAATGAGATTCTTACAGCTTCCTAAGCTGCGCGGGATGGATCTTTTGAAGTTGTTGCTTTTGAGGTTCACATAGGAAAGACTATGACACTCAGGAAAATCCGGAAGAAGACCTGTAAGCTTGTTTTCTTCAAGTCTGACTCTCTCGAGGGTCTTACACTGAAGAATAGAAGCTGGTATCGTACCATGAAGTTGATTAGAACCCAAGACGAAAATTCTCAACTTCTGTCCGTGGCAGAGATAGGGTGGTATCTCCCCTGTAAAACGGTTACCAAGAAGGTCCACCTCCTCTAAGCTTTGATTCATTCCTAACGTCATTGGTATCTCTCCATAAAAGCTGTTGTGAAACAGCGTAAGATTCTTAAGGTGCTTCAGCTGAGTTACTTCAACTGGTAATTCCCCGGTGAGAGTGTTGTTATAAACGAGCACCTGTTTCAGACTCTGAATCTTCCATATGCTAATAGGAACCTCACCGGACAGCTTATTCACAAAAAGCTCCAGGTTTTGTAGCTTCTTTAGCTTTCCCAATGCAGGAGGTATCTCACCTTGAAGCTGGTTGTTGTTCAGCTTCAAGGTTTCTAAGCTGCTGCAGTTCCCAAGCTCTTGAGGGATACTACCCGAGAGACGGTTATCAGAAAGGTCAATAGATAAAACCTTGTTCAACATACCCAAGGATGATGGTATTGTACCTGTTAAGTTGCAGTTGATAATGGATAGAGAGTGAAGGCTACTACAATTGCCAATTTCAGGTGGAACACCACCTTGGAAACCGTTGTAAGACAGATCTAAATTCACCAACTTCTTGCAATTGCTAGAACCGAAGTGAAGCCTCCCTCCAAGACTGTTGTTATTGACAAACAAGTCACCAAGATTCTCGAGTAGATTGAGACTCACAGGCAAAGAACCGTTTAACTTGTTCCCATTCAAAGCCAGATACTTCAGCTTACTGCAGTTCCCTATCGACTCAGGAATGGCACCAGACAAGTCATTACGAGTCAGACTCAGAGCTACGAGCTTTACCAATTGACCAACACTTGGAGGAATCAAGCCACTAAGAGTATTACGATCAAGATAGAGATTCTTCAAGTTCTTCAAGCTACCAAAGATATCAGGAACTTCTCCGGAAAAGCCATTGTTAGACAAATCCAAAAACTCAAGTGAAGTACAGTTCCTTAAACTAGAAGGCAATACACCAGAGAGACTGTTGTTACTTAGATCCAGAATCACCAAGCTCTTAAGCTCCCCAATCTCAGAACCTAATTGGCCTGAAACCCCAGAAGAAGGCAAATCAAGCATCTCGACATTACCAGAACTACCACAACTGACACCAAACCAGTTACCACATGGGGTGGTTTCAGATGTGTTCTTCTTCCACGTAGAAGCTACTTTAAGTGGGACTTTATCAAAATGCTCGAGAAGCGAGAGTAAAGCCAAACCCTCAGAGTTTAAACAGGAGACAAAAGAATCCGTACGGAAGTAGACAAAGAGACAACAAAGCAGAGTAATTTGGACTAACCCTAGATTCCTCATTTGAGATTAAAAGCTCAAGATACGTACCTAGACCTCAAAATTTGAAACAACAACACTCGTACGACCTCACCAACCCTGAACCCAGAATGAGAAAAATAAAAAAGGAGAGAGCTTTGATTTGATGAATGGGTTTGTTGAGCGGAATCGATTCAGGCATTATTTAAGAAAAGATCTGAGAGATGGGTTTGGTTTTGAGATCATTGAAAAAGGAGAACACTCAAAAAAAAAAAAAGGCGCCTTTTTTAGCTCACTCGTCAGAGATTGCGAACCTGACTTCAACGCTGTTTCGTATTAACTCGGAGACTGTCATCTTCTTTTGTGATGTTTTAATTACATTTTTTAATTTAATTTTCCACGTTTTTTTGTTATTAGTTTCCAATTCTTAAACACACCATTAAAAAAAAAAGTGACTTAAAGATAAATTTTGATTGTTCTTGTTGATAAATTATTAAGATAGTGTGGAGCACTCATCAGTATTATAAACTCTAAAACTACTTGTAATTGTATATAAATCTCTTTTTTTTTCTCTCTCTCTCTTTTATGGTATTATGTTTCTATCATGATTGATTTTGAAAATTTTCATCATTTTGGGATTACTCTTACTAAAACAGTATTAACACGCATTCTCATCTTTTTATCATCTTTTCTAATTGTTTAATTCATTCAATTCAACCAACAACAACTCAATCATTCGATGTGCACAGTGCACCATAACATATTTGTAATTTCTTATTCTTAATTCCATTTGGGCACATGGCAATATGGCATTAAAGAAGTCAAAAGAAGTCCCAAACGAACGAAGAGAATAATTACATTCTTTTATTAATGATATTCGTTTGTCCACTCTAACAAGTTGCATTTTGAAAATAATCATATTCTCTCCATTCTATTTCTTAAAGGTTCTGCCTAGATTACCTATGTTTTTAGCTTTTGGGTTCATCCTCTTTCCAAAGTTAAAATTAGTTGTTTTGTTTGTTTGTTTTCTTAGTTGGTGTATCTTTTCCGGGGATTTATACTCGTCCGCCGGCTTTGTTTCCCTTTTTTGGGCTTTAGACTCCGGAGAAATCTTGTTTTCCGCCGGCTTAAGTTGTATTTCACAATGTATTCCACCAAGTTTTATTAATATTACCAGATGACAAAAAAAAAAAAAAAAGTACTGGTTGGTCGTCAGTTTTGTAGGTCCCAAATGGACTTAAATAAGAAGAAACTTCTATACACATGTTTCCATCACCAAACCCTAGGATGTTGAAAAATGAAACTGACTTCAATGGATTTTCACATTAGATTACAATGAGGTTTGCAAATTACACATTTTAGTCACACAAGTTCACAAGGGCCAACTAAACCCTAAGATTTCAGTTTCCCTAAACACACACATTTCTTTGACATCTAGAAACAAGAGAAACATGACTTTAGCCATAACCTGCCATTACATATACCATAAGAAAGCAAATCAAGACCAATGTAAAAAGTACCAAGAGACTCACACTCACTCACACTGCCACAGATTCTCTACAGCTTAACCACTGGATAAACACACCTAATTAATCCGGGTGTCACAGTTTTATTCTCACTGCAAATTCCATCTCAAACTTTATAGTTTCAGAAACACAAACTCTGCAATCGCAGAAACGCCTCCAATCCTCTCGAGTGTTTTGCTGTTTGGTTCTTCATCAACTCCTATCGCCATTATAGCTTGTTTCCTCACAACTGTTCTTCCAACACTCATGAAATTCACATTCACGTTTTGTTCCCCAAGTATGTTACCAACCTGTCCAATCATCCCTGGTTGATCCACTTGCCTGCACAGTATCAGATTCCCTTCAAGGCTCACATCCACAGCAAATGATCCCACGCAAGTTAAATGCGGCACTCCGTACTTCACCTTCCCTTCGATACTTATATCTCCAGACTCAGAGACGGCACCAGCAAAATTCGACTCCACATTCAGAATCTGAACTTGGATAGAATCAATAGGGTACTCTGGTGATGTATCAACCACCATTCGTTCCTCACTGATACGAAGACCCTTTTGCTTAGCTATGAAATCAGCATTCACCAGGTTGACGTATGAATCTGAGATCGGTTCAATGATTCCTTTTGTGATCATCGCACGGAGTAGTCTTGTGTCCAAATCATCTCGGTCACGAGCTGACCGATACACAACCTTGATGGACTGTACTCCTTTACCTCCAGATACTAACTGCACAGCTAACCTCCCAATCTTCTCAGCTAAGACAATGTAAGGAGTCAACTCAGACAAGACCTCAGGAGCCACCATTGGAGCATTGACTGCAGTAGCTGATAACTCTCCTTTCAATGCCCCTGCAACCGCCTCTGCTATCTCAATGGCTACACCTTCCTATAAATATCAAGAACCATTGATCTCATTAACTAGAACAATATTTCGCGTAGAGAGATGAATTTACTCGTTAAGTAATATCAAGAAGATCAAGAAGTGATACCTGAGCTTCTTTTGTGCTAGCTCCAAGATGAGGTGTGACAGTAACATTTTCATGTTGAATTAATTTACTGTCTTTCGACGGTGGCTCCTCACAGAACACATCTAATGCTGCCTGAGCAACGATTCCAGCATCGAGAGCTCTAACGAGAGCATCCTCATCGATAACACCGCCTCTAGCGACATTAACGAGACGAACACCTTTCTTCATCTTAGAGAAGGTTTCGTCGTTGAAGACCTTCTTCGTGGCCGGAGTTAAAGGCATGTGCAAAGACACGAAATCGGCTGTGGAGATAGCTTGGTCGAAAGAGACAAGATCGACACCGAGAGCTCTGGCTCTGTCAGCTGGCGCGTAAGGGTCGTGAGAGATAACGTTCATGCCTAAACCCTTGGCTCGTCTCGCCACCTCAGTACCGACTTTACCGAAACCCATCACGGCCAAGGTTTTTCCGACGAGTGATACGCCGACGTACTTGCTCCTCTCCCATTTTCCTGCAAACTCCACGGATGAGTCAACTCAAAAATGATTTACAAGACAAGACTTACAAAAGAACTCATTTATTAATTAAAAACAGACAAAATTACTTAGAAGAAATAGTCATATTTTTCATCTCTACACTTTATGTCTCGATCGTGTAATTGATGTTTTGACTGACTATTCCACATTAACAGTACCGGAAACAAATAATTAAGTCTTATCAATTATATAAATTATAATACATGCTTATTTTAAAATGACCCACTTGTGTATTTTGTGTATTAAAATATCCTACAAAGTCTGCATTATTGTAATTAGTCAAGTTGCTCCTACACACCGAATCAATTAAGGGTGATTAAAAAACTGTAATAATAAAAATAATAACGAATTTTAGTAGTCATGATAATTTCAATTTCCAGAATGGGTGGAACTCATGAGAGTTGTGTGGCGCGTCAAATTAGTATAAATTCGTGATTTTAGAAACTAGACTCCAATAATTAATTTGTGCACTGTGGTTGGTAAATGATGAATGACTCGGAGGAAAGTAATATTGCAGACAGTACAAATATGGGGACCATATTTTACTTTGACAAGTTTATTTTGTTTTGGTGTTTGTTTTTTTTTTCCCATCTTACTTGGAGAGGAATATGATTTATCTATTTTTGAAAAAGACTAGAAATTATACAAATACATACGATCGTGAGAAGAGGAATAGTCACGTTTGGATATTTTTGTTTCTACTTACGTAAACAAATTTAATTTCTACTGCTAATAAGACTTTTCAGTTCTAGAGTGACATAATTGCCACTTCTATCTCTACAATTATTGCGTAACTCCAACTAATATTGAACAATAATTACAAAACTAGACCAACGCCACTAAGTTGTAATAATTCAGATGGACCATGGCTCTCAAAGATGACAAGATCTGATGACCAAAAACCAAGTATAAAAGTATTTCATACTAGTATATAACTATATATTAAATATTAACGAATTATCTAAAACATGTTAGATTAGTTTCTTCTCGTGATGAAATGTATAAGCTAGCTTCAAATTAATAAAAGAAATAAATCTAGATCTAGTTTGGTACAAAGTGTCAATCAATGTCTCAATATCATTTAAACATAATAAAAATGGCTAAATCAAGATTTTGTATGCAGGAACATACCGGCTTTAATAGAAGCGTCGGCCTGAGCGACGTTACGTGCCATAGAAGCAAGCAAAGCTATTCCATGTTCGGCGGCAGCAACTGTATTAGCCGTGGGAGCATTAACAACCAAACAGCCGTGCTCCGTTGCAGCCTGCAGATCAACATTGTCAATCCCAACTCCGGCTCTTCCCACCACTTTCAACCTCCCCTTCGCCGCCTCAAACACTTCCCTCGTCACTTTAGTTCCGCTTCTCACGATCAGAGCGTCACTCTCCGCCACTTTCTTCTTCAGATCCTCAGGGGAAAGCTCGTAAGAGCAGTCAACGTCGCCGAAGTCCCGGAGAAGATTCAGGCCGGCTTCTCCGAGTTTCTCGGCGACTAAGATCCTCGGCTTTGGAAGCGTTGGAATGTCTTGATCAGAATCAGATCCGACGGAGGAGAATTTGTTATCCTCTGTTAACGTCGTTTGCTCTACGGTTTTCAAGGCGGCGCTTGTTGCCGTTAACTTGACGTTAGTTGCGTAGCGGCGGTGGAGGGAGGTAGGGAGGAGGGAGAATCTAGAAGAGGGCGACGGTGAAGGAGATGTCCACCGTGTGTTGACGGCTTTGACGGATGAACACGAAGATGAAATTGCCATGATTCTGTTTTTTTTGTTTTACTCTGTTTAAGGGTGAGTTTGTGAGTGTGTGAAGAAGGGCTAAAGTGGTTGGTTATTAAATAGAGAGCTTATTACTAGAGGTGATTGATAAATTTTAGATTAATCTTTTTTATTTTGCAGTCAAAATTAATACTAAGGGCCTAACTACCAAAAATTGCATGAGATATGTCGTTCAATTGTTTGGTAAGAAGCAGTGTTCAAGAAAGCGGTCTAGGCATGGACCCAGAGTATGGCGATTTTGTCTAGCTAGGTTGCATCATTGTCGCAATAAAATATATCATATTAAAATAAGCATTCATATAACTAATTATATCCATTTTTAAAAATGTTGAAATTTGGTGACCGATTTTATTTTTAAACGATGTGTTGTAATCAAATATTTTTAACACGTGAAAATATAACTGTTAATATAATTGTAATTGTTGATATAATCTTTACACTAAAATATGCACATTGTCGTCTACTTTTGTTTTTTTTTTATCATCTATATTAGTATTATAGTATGTTAATAATCATCATCATGTGCATCCTTATTAATAAACGAAAAATAATTGACGACCAATCTTTTCTGTGATACTCCCACTAAAATGATGGAGTTTCTAAAAGCATCTTTAACCATTTAACTTTATTGTTTTTTATTTTGCAGAAAAATTAGATTCGCACTTTTCTATTTTTCCACATTACTATTAATAATAATATACACAAAATTAGTTGATATACAAGTGTATAAAAAAGAAATCGATAAAAGAACAACGACCTTGCAAAGTACAATAAACAAGACATGAGAATATTGAATGGTTCACTACACCAATCAGATGATACTGATACCTCAACTTATAAATCCTCTTCCCATCCCATCAAGCTGCTGTCTGCAGCTCCATCCGTTCAACCACAAACCTAGAATACCGCAAACACCATTCAAGAACCAGTATAAAAACTCTGCAAAAAGGACCTTCTAGCATCATCGCAGAAACTGGGCTACTTTCCACTTCTGGTATCCCCAACACCCTCAAATGCTCTCTTCCATCCTCTATCTAACAATCAGAACGTGATATCTATACCCTTATGGACCTGGAAATATTGGTGACAGTACTACCAGAAAGATCATCAAAGGTAATCAACACTTGTGGGTTCTACAGTCAATCTCAAACATCAAGTAGTTAATGAAATTTCTAGTGCTAAAGCATCAAGTGTTTAATATCCGATGAAGTAACTCCTGTTATTGCAACAAAATCAGAAAAGTAGGTAGTATATTTGATATGTAGAGGTGATCAGAACTAAATACAGAGTAATGTTAGAAGTAAAACATGATCTGCTCTTACATCACTGTAAAAGCAGACTCAAGGTTTTATAACAGAAGCGTATTCCAGAGTGAGCAATATACACAAACATTCCCATCACGTTCATGGATTAATAGTATCAAATCAACATGTTGATAAAAGTAGATTCCAAACACATTTTGTTTGTTTGTTAGGTTCGTTAAATTACCCTCTGGCTTTAAGCTCAGCGAGTCTCCTGGATAAATCATCCTCCTCAACTTTCTCTTCAGTCTTGGTAGGAATAGCATGACCAGCAGGCTGAGGCAGTCCAACAGAAACTTCAAGACCGTAATCATCTGCTACTTGCTGCATCAAGCTGTTAACTTCTCCCTCTGGAGTCGACAATGAAGTCGAGCCAGCCATTGCATTCTCCATGAACTCAGCTTGAACTTCCATGTTCACAAACTGTTTCTCAAACGAGTCCATTGTCTCTGACATCTTCTGTAAGTTGCCTGTTGCAATGAACCAACATATCAGAAGATGAGAACCTGAGTTGCTACAGTACAATGTAATCACTCAGTCTATCTTCTTCTCCCTCCATACTAAACTAAACTTAACAAAAGAGAGCAATCTCTGTAACCACACACACACTACTTCAATTCAAGCTATTTCATCAAAAGCAACCCATAAAGGTATAATTTTTCAAATCTATACTATAATGCTGAGAGCACCAAAAATGTCAGTAAATTGGATTGTGAAAGTACCGGTGGCAAGAGAAGATTCGAGGGATTTGACAATGTTAGTCATAGATTTGGTGATGGTGGCCATCTTGGCCTGAGTATCAAGGCGAGCAACAACAGCGTCCAAGCGAGAGGAGAGACGAAGGTAGTTCATCTGCTCGCTGCGCTTGCGAATAGCGTTCTCGGCATAGATCCGAGCACCATCCATGTTACCTTTCTCAATGGCTTTCTTCACCTTGAGCTTCTCCGACTTCTCCTCTTTCTCGCACTTCCTCGATTGCCTCTGCAGAGACTTTGACGTGAATTTCAATTCAAAGATTTGGTTCATCAGCTTGTCCGTATTACCCATATCGATCACCTTTTTTCCAAAAATAGTCGATTCTTTGATCAATCGGCAGAAATGAGCAGATCGGAATAATTTAGGGTTCTTTCGAATTTGGGATAAGCTCTGAAGGAATCAATGTCCAAAATGCCATATATTGGCCAAAAAAAGCTAGAATGCCATATCACATTTATTTATTTATTTTTTTAATTTATTTAAATCAAAATATTTGGAAAATACCAAAAACCTTTTAACCTAATATTCATTCAATTTTTTTCCTTTCAGTTTTCTCTCTCTCCCTCGCCGAGATCTAAAAAACAGAGAGATTTTTTTTTTTGAATGTTCTTAGATTTCTCTTCTAATCGTTGGTGATGAAGAGAAAGTGAAATCTAAGAAAAGGATGATGATTTGCAGTGGATATAAGGATTTGCGGTGAAGGAGGAAGTGAAGAGGAACAACAAAGATGGTGTAAAACGAGTTGGTGATGAAGAAGGAAGATCTGGATGAGTAAATGGACGGTGGAGGAAGCCATGGAGAGGTTAAAATCGGGGGTTGATGGCGGAGGAAGTAATGAGGAAGAGTAATCTGACGACGGCGGCGCTAGGGTTTAGAATAATTAGTTGGTTTCATGACAGTTGTACCTACTGTATAGATCATTTGTACTAGTTGTACTTTTATATATTAGTTGTACCAATTGTTCTATTCTCTATCAGTTGTACTCATTATAATATTATATCTTAGTTGTACCAATTGTATTAATTGTCCTATTGTACCAGTTGTCCAATTTTCTCTCAGTTGTTCTAGTTGTATTTCGTCTCTGATTTCATTAAGGGTAATTTAGGAATATCACATTTTTTATGGCACGCAGATTAAACACTGGCATGCCAGATTTTTTCTTCTTGTTTTATGGCATTTTGGCCTCTGTCCCACTCTGAAGCGTGTTTCTTCCGCAGGAAATGATTTGATTTGATTACTTTTTTAAACGAGGAAGCTTCTTCTTTCCTATATATCGAATTGGACTGACTGGTTCAATTATTCGGTTATATCCGGTTTAGTTTATTAAATTACACAATTTTTTTTGACTTTTTCTGTAGTTTCAATCAAAAATTAATGAAACTATTATCTGGTATAAAATATAGTAATACTTTTAAACTAGATTAAAGATCCGTGCTAGAGCACGGCTTGAAATTCATTTTATTTATATTATAATTTTTATAGAAAATATAATTTATCTGATTTTTTAAAAAGTTGTTTTTAGATAAAACATTTTCTAATAAAATCATATGCTAAATATGAAGGCTTGAAAAAAGATACATATTTTGTAAGTTTTATATTGTTAATGATTCTAGATAAGTACTCGTGCTATAACACTGGTTAAATTTTATTTCGTAATCTATCTTGTAAACTACTATTTAACTTGTAACCAATCAACCTATCAATTTTGTAATCTATCTTTAGTTAACATTGTGGTCTATTGATAAAATCTGTGGAAAATAAATTTGTAATATTGTGTTTAAAGATCTTTGAAAACAACGTGATATACAGTAAAACCTCTATAAATTAATAATGTTGGGATCAAGACATTTTATTAATTTATAGTGATATTAATTTATCTATAAATTAATAATTATTAATTTATAGATATATTTTTAATTGTTTAAATTATTTAAAATTATGAATTGGAACAACTATAACGAAATAAGATTAAACTTTCGAATGTTATAAATTTTATGGTTTAGGAATTGAACTTGTAATATTTAGAAAGCATTATTGACAATAAATTACTAATACTATAGACAAATTGACTTATACACATGACATACATAAATTCAAATTTATGAAAATAATACCAATTCTCCTATTTTTATAATCTGTCAAATTATCAAATTGTAAATAATGAATATCTAAAAATTAAAATTTAAAATTTAATTATTTGTATGACATGTTATAAAATATTTTAGAGATATCATTATAGTTTGAAAATATAACATTACAATTGTTCTATAGAAATGAGTTTAGAAGAAACATACACTATTATATATATATATATATTTATATTTACATGATTATTAATTTATGATATTATTGGGACCATATTTTACATGGAGATTTCAAAAAAATTATTATCTTATTATCTTATCGAATATTGTTAATTTTTACACTGGCCCGACTTGGGACCAACAAAATTTATTAATTTATAGTATTTATTAATTTATAGAGTATTAATTTATAGAGGTTTTACTGTATGATTAAAATCTTCCAAAAATACAGTTTGGAATATCCATGATTTTATTTATTACCATTAATATATCAATTATCAATTTGGAATATCCCTAAATATTTAGGTGTAACCGATTAATATTAATACATATAGATTAATTTATAACCTATCTATAATTTATTTATAACCATTTGTAATCATTTATTAAAAATATAAATTTTACAAAAACTATGTTGTGTATTTTCCTTTTATTAATAGTTAAAAAGGAGATTCGTGTGATTTGTACTGCATTTATCGTTTTTCTACCGCTTGGATAATCTCAAGAGTTAATTTTGACCGAAGAAAAAAAAAAAGTTGGGTTGTAAATAGTCTTTAATATGGAAAAATAATACTAAAGATTATAATGTTGAGAACTATTTTTGTTCAAGTATTTTTATTATAATATTGTTCTTGCAGAAAGAAAAACAATGTGCAATGGAATGATACTGTAATTTGGGGGAAAAAAATAATGATTAAGGAGTACTAATGATATTTATACATTTGCCCCCATCACATAACAGTGGCACCTCCACCATTGACCAATGGAGTGCGGATACATATGTCACCGTCCACTGATATTTTACCGGTCTAATAAAAAACATCACCGCTTGTATCTCTAACAAATACTTTAGAATCAGGACAAAAACATTATAGTATTGTTTAGACATTAACTTATATGATTTGTTCCTTCGTTTTGGTCTCCAAGGAACAAAAATAAATAAAAAATAAAAATAAAACTGTAATTACAGTTTTGTCCTTTTAGAGAGAGAAAAAGGTGAATGCGTTTTTTTTCTTCTATCGTTCCTCCATTTTCTACAGAGAGATATCTAGAGAGAGAAATATAATCATCGATCAAGTTGCTTCTTCAATCGCGAGAAGGAAAAAAAAAAATCCATGAAGAAAACTATGGAATGGAATGTGAATCAAGGGATTTGGTTATGGTGATGTCGCGATCTTCGATTCGATTTGGCGATTGAAAAGTTCGAAGCTCAGATTTCAAGCTCGGCTTTTTTTTTNTTAATAGAAACTAATTCAAGATTTCTCATATAGTTTTGTGTTATTCATTCTTAATTTTATTCTATTATTATCCAAGAACAAGTTTAGTTCAGAATCAAGAAAACAAAAGTAATCGACCGTTGGCTTTTGAACCATCCCAAATTTCACAGTTTAGGCTTCTCACCGTAACAAGTTATGTTGTTAGCTTGAGTCCACAAAACTTCAATGCCAAGATTGCTCATAACTATAAGATATATAATCATGTGTGAATTCACATGCTTTCAGCAAAGAAGCTCTCTTCATGTCTTATGTCTATATGGTGAAACAAAATGGATATGAAATCAAAATCTATTAAATTTTTAGTTTTTTTTTTTTTTTTTTTTTTTTTTAATTCCTTCATCTCTGTTGGATTATATAACTTGAAAAGATAAAATGAACGGTGGTGACGTTACCTCTTCCTCCGCCGCTACTAGTGGTCCTCCTCCGTCTTTAGACTGGAGATTCTCTCAGGTCTTCGGTGAGCGAACCGCCGGTGAAGAAGTCCAGGAAGGTAATTATTATCTACGCCCTGGTAGATTGCGAATTATTATATTGCTTCTCCTTTTTGTTTTTTAATTCGTTTTAGATCCTTGAGGAGTTAA
The DNA here is from genome assembly GCF_000633955.1 of Camelina sativa. NCBI lineage: Eukaryota > Viridiplantae > Streptophyta > Magnoliopsida > Brassicales > Brassicaceae > Camelina > Camelina sativa. The sequence goes on along the minus strand of NC_025701.1, from coordinate 8,189,623 downwards.
GGGTTTGATTTGTGGTTTGGATCTGATTTGGATGATATGGATTAGTGAGTATTATTTATTCCTCTACTGTGACTTTGATTGCACTGTTTAGTAGGGTTTCTAAGTTCTATGACATTTGGATTCTTAGGGATTATGATATCAGAGCATCTCCATTCCCTTAACTCTTAAGTGACTCTTGTGAAGTTGGATGCTCTCAGTTTTGTTCAAGTTTTCAGCTGTTTTGTTGATTTGAATCATCTTGTATGGTAATGATAGTGTTAAGTTGAGTTTTGAGGGTAACCTAGATTGAAGCTTTTGTCTGTTCAATGCACATAGCCATGGATACTGTATCCACTGGTAGAATGCTTTCTCAACTCTAAAAAAACAGCTAAGAAAATCACATGAGGAAATTGTGTTTTTGAGCGACAAGTGTGAAGTGTTATCAGTGGTCACAATTTTTGGTTCATGAATTGGATTTTGTAATATTGAGTTGGTCTATATCTGCTCTCTTCTGGCTGATAAGACTGCGGGAGTCTGACGATGTCACTAGGTTGTCTTCAGAGATACTTTCCATATGAGATAAATTTAATCTGCTCTCATGTTATTGTATGTAGTCTTCTTTATCGGTTTATGTTCTCTATGTTATGTAGAAGAATATACTAGCTGCATTTCGAGGCTATTATGTTTTTAGCTTCTTGTATTTAGTGGTGACGTCTGATGTAACGATTCTGTTTGCACTATTTTCTTCCGCAGTTGACATCATTTCAGCCATCGAATTTGATAAAAGTGGAGACCATCTTGCAACTGGTGACCGTGGGGGCCGAGTAGTTCTTTTTGAGAGGACAGATACTAGAGATGTGAGGTTCTTTTTCGTCATTTATGCAATCTTCTTTCAAAAAATGTTGTATGCTGTAATGCATTATTGTGCATTGTTACTTGCCAGCATGGAGGGTCCAGGAGAGATCTTGAGCAGACAGATTACGCAGTCAGGCATCCTGAGTTTCGATATAAAACAGAATTTCAGAGTCATGAACCAGAGGTACATTATAATAATTTATCACCATATTTTATTTTTGAGTAAGTTTTGTTCCTTATGCTACTCTATTAAGCTTGCTCTTCAATCTGTTTCAGTTTGACTACCTCAAGAGTTTGGAGATAGAGGAGAAAATAAACAAAATTAGATGGTGTCAGCCAGCAAATGGTGCATTGTTTCTGCTTTCCACAAACGATAAAACCATCAAATATTGGAAGGTGCGACATCTAGATGTACCTTTACATCATATGACTACAAATTATAGGCGATTTCTAGCAATTCCTTTCTGACTAAGTTAATTTTCGCAATCTTGTTTCATATGCTTTATAGTGTAGTAATATATATATAGCGTCACGTATGAAAATGGTCTAGAAACTGCTAAATTATGCTTTCAAGACTCCATGCAAGAAAGAGAAATAGTTTTTGTTTATTTACTCTTATAATTTGACTTTTCATTCATTTGGGATCAAACAGGTACAAGAGAAGAAGATCAAGAAAATTTCTGAAATGAATATTGATCCATCGAAAGCAGAAAGTTCAAGTAGCCCTCCTCAACTAGTTGCTAATGGATTACCTGCCGATAAAGCACATGGCTACCTGAGCAATGACTTTTCTTTCCCGCCAGGAGGCATCCCATCTCTGCGTTTGCCTGTGGTAGTTGTACTCGATGCAATATTTTTTTCCTTTTCTATTGGGTGTCAATTGAAGTGAGTTCTAGTTTCAGGATTCTGGAAACTAAATGCATATAGATATCAAGCCTGTACACTATTTTACTGGAAATTGTGGATATTTTCGTCATGTTATTGATCCTGCTACTTGAGTTGTGAAACGTAGGGAATTAACTTGTGGCCTTGTTCCTTTTGTTGTAACCAAAACTCAGTACCAACTTACTGTCATGCATTAGTCAATTAGTACTTTGCTTGAATTAATGGGTCTTTCTGCATATTTAGGTTACTAGCCAGGAGACCAACCTTGTGGCTAGATGCCGAAGAGTGTATGCTCATGCTCATGATTACCATATTAATTCAATCTCTAATAGCAGGTAATCGTTTTCCTAAGTTTTCCCTCAAGTTATATGTTTAACTCATGATGTTTACCTTTCAGCATGGATTGCATTGTTTTGTTCCTTCAATAATTTATCATTCCCCTAATTTTTATAGTGATGGAGAAACCTTTATTTCGGCTGATGATCTGCGAGTAAATCTCTGGAATTTGGAAATCAGCAACCAGAGTTTCAATATTGTTGATGTTAAGCCCACAAACATGGAAGACCTAACTGGTATGCTATTTTGCTTATTCTGTTAGAAGTTATTCTATATGGTCTTAACATTGATTTATATGTCAAGAACCTCTTTGCTTTGAATGTGTTCTTTTCACGTTTACTGCTTGTTGAGCATGCTTCTAAATGATACATGGTCTCTGCAGAGGTAATTACATCAGCTGAGTTCCATCCTATCCATTGTAACATGCTCGCATATAGTAGTTCAAAAGGCTCCATCCGTTTGATTGATATGCGGCAATCAGCTCTATGTGATTCTCATACAAAATTGTAAGTTCTGTTCTCCTTAGCCTTTATTGAAAAAGGTAGTCTTTTTTCGGACATGAGCAGGTTTTGTTATGTGGTTAACTCATGTACAGTTCGAAGTAAGAAGTAGGTTATTCCAGTCTTCCTCTAGTCTTATCAGAAAGGACTTAGAATTGAAGATTATTAGGGTAAATTTCAGACCACTGACCATTGTTGCTTCATATCACAGATTTGAAGAACCAGAAGCACCTGGGTCAAGATCATTTTTCACAGAGATAATTGCCTCAATTTCAGATATTAAATTCTCAAAAGATGGGAGATACATACTTAGTCGCGATTACATGACGCTCAAGGTTTGAAATCATCGGGTTCCCATGTGTATAGTTTTCTGATTGTGGGCCAATATAGGTCTATTCTTCATTTTTTTTTTAAATATCTTCTGCCCTTTTCGATGTTTCAGCTGTGGGACATAAACATGGATTCTGGTCCAGTCGCATCTTACCAGGTTCATGAACATCTGAGACCCAGGGTAAGAGCTTTTTTTTGTGGCTTCTCTTATTTTGATGATCCTGTCTTGGAAACTAACCACATTATGTTTCACCGGTTACAGCTATGCGATCTATATGAAAATGACTCCATCTTTGATAAATTCGAGTGTTGTCTGAGTGGCGATGGATTGAGGGTAGCAACAGGTTCCTACAGGTTTGCTGCTTGTCTTCTGGTCATTACTATACTTTTCTATCGTGTATAAGAGAAGAACAAATGGCCAATTTTATTAAGCTTAATTTTCTAATGAACCAGCAATTTATTCCGCGTATTTGGAGCATCTCAAGGAAGTACTGAAGCTGCAACTTTGGAAGCTAGCAAAAACCCGATGAGGTAAATCAGAAATCAGAGAACATTGATAGCGAACCTTACGTCATAGAAGTATGTATTGATCAATTGCATCAATGGTCTATAATTAGGAGGCAAATCCAGACACCTGCGAGACCTTCCAGATCTATCGGCAGTATGACACGCGTGGTTAGACGAGGTTAGTAGTCGGAGTAACTGCAAAACCTTTTCCAACTTTTACTGTTTTCATGTGGAGTAAAAACTTGTATTATGGACGCAGGATCAGAGAGTCCCGGAACAGAGGCGAATGGGAACGCATATGATTTCACAACTAAGTTGCTTCATATGGCTTGGCACCCAACAGAAAACTCAATTGCTTGTGCAGCAGCAAACAGCTTGTACATGTACTATGCATGATTTGGAGAGAGAAAGAGAGAAGACAAAAACATGGAACCAGCTTGCTCCATTTTAACTTTCTCCTTTTTCAGGCTCTCTCTTCCCTCTTTCTCTTTCTCTTTCTATCTCTCTCTTTTAACTACCAAAGTCATGATGTAACCAGAAAAGGTGTAGTAGTAACAGAATTATGCTGTGACCAAAGACCAAAGCCTGACCAGTCACTGCAATTGGAGTCCACGAAAGAAGCAACAGTAATCTTTTCAGGAGTTAGAAGGTAAATTGTTGGGTTGGGAAAGAAAAGAAGAAGAGACCTTTTTTAACAGAAGGGTAATGTCTGAAATATCCGAACCACCCCTCCTACTTAGGTTGTCTTTTTTTGGGTTGCAGAAGGATAATTTTATTTTAATTTTTTTAGTTTCTATTACTCTCTTTTTTTCTTCTTATTTTTAAGAAACAGCATATGGTGTGTGGGATTTTTTTTAAGTATGAGACCATTGGGAGGGATGTGCTTCAAATTTGTTTATTGATTCTTTTGTCATATCTTCTTCTTCTTGAACACCACATATGGCTTTTGCTACTTGTCTATTTTTCAATTGTATCTTTCAGACACCCCTTTTGTGATTTTTAACTTTTACCCACAATAAAAAGAAAGGAGCTATCTCCTCAATTCTGTTATCATCGAATACAGTTTGCGATGCGCTTTGTCTAGCAAGTAACTAGAGTGTTATCATCGACTACAATGGTTTTAATATAAAGGACGTGATAAATATATAAATGCCTACGGAGCAACATACGTAACTAATTTGATATCTGCATAAGAAAATGAAACCATTCAACCAAGTGAAATGAGTCATCACTGTAATGGATGTTCGTGGTGCTACATATCTACAACGAAAAGTATAGTATATATTATATTCCTTTTTTTTTTCTGTATCCTTATACTAATGTTCTAAAGACATGAGGAAGAGGAATGAAAGAAACCTTTTTTTTTTATGCGGATCTACTGATAACGTCCGATAGAAATATGTATTATTCTATAGAGATATAGGGATTACACCACACATTGTTTTGTTGTCATGTTGAGACTTGTTTGGTTAGAATACCTTTTTAATTGTTATAGAAGAAATCTAATACAGACGATTATTGAAAAGATGTGGCCAGCAAAGAAAAGATGACGATCATTAACCCCAAGAATATTCTTTTTGGCATAGATTTGTCACTCAAGATTCCTCCCAACCTTCCTCGCTAGTGCCTTCCGATGGAATTCCAATAATATTATGATTGATCCAATGTTTGAGGTTAAATTTCCTGGTTTTTAACTTTATTGATAAAGTGTGTGACCTCACCTAATCGATAAAGCAACTAATCCGTTCCCATGCACATTCATATTTTCATTCCAATTGTCAATTGGCCATTGTTGGAGCTAGAAACAACAATTAGAAGAATAAGTTTGTAAAATGAGATCTGGGCAGACTTTCGGTACAAGTCGACTTAGAACTATGAAAAACAACGAACTGGACTTTTGTATTCACTTTTTCTATTGATTCGCTCTGAGCTTGATTACATGTGTTGTGTCCTTCACATTCATCTGCTATTTAAACTAAAATTCCTCGAAACCCTTCCTGAACGTCTCGCTGCAATCTCGGCTCCCCAATCCCGATTTCTTCTCCAGGTTGACTTCATCCTCCTGCTCGGGTTTTCCTCCATGGGCCCTTACTGGGCCTCTTTTCCTGGCCTGCGCGTACGCCCTAATGGGCTTATTTGGTGGGCCTTATGATCGTCGAAACCCAACACCAACAATTGCCCCCCAGCCTTTTAACCTATTTTTGGGAGGGTTGAAAGGCGAATATCCAGAGAATCTTTCATGTCGTTTCGGTTTCGCGATCTTCCTCGGGGAAGGCTCAATGAATCTCGGCTTCCGAGATCTTCGTGATGATTACCCCTCTCTCCTAAGATCCAACGGTGGAGCCGAAAGGTTTGAACGGTTTAGATTAGAGGAGAGAGAGATTCGTGGGATTACAAAGAACGACGTCAATTATGACCTATAAGTCATAAATCACACGTCTCGGGGTATATGGAACTCTCCTAGGCCGGCTTACGGACAGCAGGAAATGTTCCCCGGGCACTTAATTTGTGAACTCTGTAGAATTCACTAAAAATTTGCTATTTGGGGATGAAGTCCTTTGAGGTTTTCCAAATTGGGTAGTGAAATCTTATTTGCTTTCACGTGAGGTCGTGGGGTGCGGACTGTTAGCTAGAGCTGTGTTGACCTTGTTGTTTTTTTTTTGTTTTTGATGAAGTGTTCGAAAAAGCTTGAAACGGTTGCAAGACAGTGCGAAATTCGCATGTGCTGTTTGGTGTCGTAGGTACGTTTATTTGTAGGCAATTTCGTCGCGCCGTTAGAAAGAGTTATTGTTTGTTGATTTGGTATATTTGGTAACGGTGCACCAGGTCATGGTAAAATTCGCGTTTTATTTGGAAAGATTTTGCGGAGCGGATCGAGTTGGGAAGGTGGCTGCGCTCAGGATATTGAGCTGCCTACGTACCCCGTAAGGGGATCAAGCCAGGTCGTAGTTCGATTATTATGGATACCTCTTAGAAGTATTTTTTGAGGTTCATGACGTTCCAAGGCCGGAGCTCGGCTTTACCGTTGCTCTCGTCTACGAGGCGATATACGCCATTGCGAACGACCTCGGTGATACGGAAAGGTCCTTCCCATTTCCTTCCCATTTTGCCGGCGTTCTTTTCTTTTCTGTGATCGAACATTCGACGGAGTACTCGGTCCCCGACGGCGAAACGCCGAGGTCGGATCTTCGAGTTATAGAAGCGAGCGATGGCATTCTGGTAATTTTGAACACGCACGTAGGCTTGTTCTCTCTTTTCGTCGATGACGTCGAGGTGATCGCGCAGCGCTTCGCTATTTTCCTCCTCATTCTCGGGGGAAACAGCTCGGCGAATACTGCCTATGGTAACTTCTGCCGGTATTACGGCCTCAATTC
>NC_025701.1:8178575-8181983 GCF_000633955.1 Camelina sativa | reverse complement strand
TAGAAACAACAATTAGAAGAATAAGTTTGTAAAATGAGATCTGGGCAGACTTTCGGTACAAATCGACTTAGAACTATGAAAAACAACGAACTGGACTTTTGTATTCACTTTTTCTATTGATTCGCTCTGAGCTTGATTACATGTGTTGTGTCCTTCACATTCATCTGCTATTTAAACTAAAATTCCTCGAAACCCTTCCTGAACGTCTCGCTGCAATCTCGGCTCCCCAATCCCGATTTCTTCTCCAGGTTGACTTCATCCTCCTGCTCGGTTTTTCCTCCATGGGCCCTTACTGGGCCTCTTTTCCTAGCCTGCGCGTACGCTCTAATGGGCTTATTTGGTGGGCCTTATGATCGTCGAAACCCAACACCAACAGCCATCAATATCTGAAAAATGTTTTTATTTTGATATAAACCAAAAGTACTTCTTACAACAAATAAATAAACAATATATTCATTGCAGATTTTATTTATTTATTTTATTTGGGTTGAGTCTTAAAAGAAAATAATCCTTTTTTTTGGCTAACAAATTTTATTTTCCTTTAAATAAGAAGAAAACGGATGAATAGGTGGAATATTCTTTTGATCTCATTTTCTTCCCGTGTCTTCTCAACTGCCTAAATCCCACTAAATAAAAACTTAACAAAAGCCAAACTAAAAATAAAATAAAAATAGTAATACCCACAAAATGAAACCAAGAGACGTCAACACCCGTCGGATCAGCATACCTATTCAATTCAATGATTTGACACTTATCAGATCCGACGGTTTAAAATAAACAGCGTATCATATCAGTATCAGATTAGGATTCTCATTAACCTTGAGTCTGAAGGTAAGTAATATTCCAATGGCATCTTCCTAGAAATATACCTATACGTCTCTCTCCTCTTCACCTTCTCCCACTCATATATATACATCTCGTTTTACTACTACTTAATCCATAATCACAAACACAGAGATCCAATAACAAAACAACACCAATAGAAAATTTCTCATTAGAAGATCATAATATAATGGCTAAGAAGAATAATATTGTGATCGTCTTCGATTTCGACAAGACAATCATCGATGTAGACAGTGATAACTGGGTCGTAGATGAACTTGGCTTCACTGATTTGTTCAACCAGCTTCTTCGAACAATGCCTTGGAACTCTCTCATGGTTTGTTCATCCATCTCTAACTCCTAATTAACTCTGTTTCCGTGTTTCGTTTTCTTGTGTTCATCGAAAATTCTCTTATTACATAACAGAATGGTATGATGAAGGAGCTTCATGATCATGGCAAAACCATTGAAGAGATCAAACAAGTCCTGAAAAGAATCCCTATTCATCCTCGTGTCATCCCTGCCATCAAAGCAGCTCATGCTTTAGGGTAAAACATCCACTTTTAATACATATTCTCTGATTCAAGAAAAGATATGGTACTGAATTATATGCATCATCCGACATTAGGTGCGAGCTGAGAATAGTGAGCGATGCTAACACGTTGTTCATCGAAACGATCATTGAACATCTCGGGATTAGAGAGTTTTTCTCTGAGATCAACACAAATCCTGGTATTGTAGATGATCAAGGAAGATTAGTAATCTCTCCTTACCATGACTTCACCAAATCTCCCCATGGTTNGAAGAAAACGGATGAATAGGTGGAATATTCTTTTGATCTCATTTTCTTCCCGTGTCTTCTCAACTGCCTAAATCCCACTAAATAAAAACTTAACAAAAGCCAAACTAAAAATAAAATAAAAATAGTAATACCCACAAAATGAAACCAAGAGACGTCAACACCCGTCGGATCAGCATACCTATTCAATTCAATGATTTGACACTTATCAGATCCGACGGTTTAAAATAAACAGCGTATCATATCAGTATCAGATTAGGATTCTCATTAACCTTGAGTCTGAAGGTAAGTAATATTCCAATGGCATCTTCCTAGAAATATACCTATACGTCTCTCTCCTCTTCACCTTCTCCCACTCATATATATACATCTCGTTTTACTACTACTTAATCCATAATCACAAACACAGAGATCCAATAACAAAACAACACCAATAGAAAATTTCTCATTAGAAGATCATAATATAATGGCTAAGAAGAATAATATTGTGATCGTCTTCGATTTCGACAAGACAATCATCGATGTAGACAGTGATAACTGGGTCGTAGATGAACTTGGCTTCACTGATTTGTTCAACCAGCTTCTTCGAACAATGCCTTGGAACTCTCTCATGGTTTGTTCATCCATCTCTAACTCCTAATTAACTCTGTTTCCGTGTTTCGTTTTCTTGTGTTCATCGAAAATTCTCTTATTACATAACAGAATGGTATGATGAAGGAGCTTCATGATCATGGCAAAACCATTGAAGAGATCAAACAAGTCCTGAGAAGAATCCCTATTCATCCTCGTGTCATCCCTGCCATCAAAGCAGCTCATGCTTTAGGGTAAAACATCCACTTTTAATACATATTCTCTGATTCAAGAAAAGATATGGTACTGAATTATATGCATCATCCGACATTAGGTGCGAGCTGAGAATAGTGAGCGATGCTAACACGTTGTTCATCGAAACGATCATTGAACATCTCGGGATTAGAGAGTTTTTCTCTGAGATCAACACAAATCCTGGTATTGTAGATGATCAAGGAAGATTAGTAATCTCTCCTTACCATGACTTCACCAAATCTCCCCATGGTTGCACTCGTTGCCCTCCTAACATGTGCAAGGTACTGTTACACTAAATTTCCATTAATTATTTCTTATATATAGATTTGATTTGATTAGTTCAATTCTATGATTTATTTTCTGAATTTTAATATCTGAGAAAGGAAGAAAAAAGTGATCGAGCCATTTGTCATGTAAAATATGTTATTTTTGATTCTGTTATGATAACATATGTCATGTACGCTGAGTCAAGTTGTTTCCAGTGCTAAATTAATATATTTTCATTTATATAGGGTTTGATAATTGAGAGGATTCAAGCTTCTCTAACTAAAGAAGGGAAGAAGATGAAGATGATCTATCTTGGAGATGGTGCTGGTGATTACTGTCCAAGTCTTGGACTCAAAGCTGAAGATTACATGATGCCGAGGAAGAATTTCCCGGTTTGGGATTTGATTAGTCAAAATCCCATGTTGGTTAAGGCTACGGTTAGAGATTGGACCGACGGAGAGGCAATGGAGAGGATATTGATGGAAATAATCAACGAGATTATTTCATTAGAGGAAGAAGAAGAGGAGGAGAAGATGTTGAGCTCTGATATTTGCAAGATATCTGTTGGGATTGTTCATGAACCTATGGTGCCTCTTGCTCTTCAAGTTCCTCTTAATTTGGTCAAGTAATTGATGCAAAGAAGTTGAAGAATCTTTTTTCGAAAATATATATACATATTCTTTATGCAATCGAGA
>NC_025701.1:8172146-8173797 GCF_000633955.1 Camelina sativa | reverse complement strand
AATCCCATGTTGGTTAAGGCTACGGTTAGAGATTGGACCGACGGAGAGGCAATGGAGAGGATATTGATGGAAATAATCAACGAGATTATTTCATTAGAGGAAGAAGAAGAGGAGGAGAAGATGTTGAGCTCTGATATTTGCAAGATATCTGTTGGGATTGTTCATGAACCTATGGTGCCTCTTGCTCTTCAAGTTCCTCTTAATTTGGTCAAGTAATTGATGCAAAGAAGTTGAAGAATCTTTTTTCGAAAATATATATACATATTCTTTATGCAATCGAGAAAAAACGTATTTAAGATGCCTATATAAAGTTGACTTGTTCATGCACGTACTGACGTACGTAGGGTGAATTCTTTTCGACTCTGATTGTAAGAGATTTACTTTACTTCGGAAGGCTAAAAGGCCTTGCTTCCGAAAGCTCGTGTTTAACTTGTGTTTTTCAATAGTGGAATATCGTAACATTATACATCCAGTAGCCAAAATGTTAGAGCTACAAGCTTTTCGCATAAAATAAATACTTTAATATATGAATAAAGTTATCGCTTCTTTATACACCTAAAATATTTAGATAAATGTTTTGAAAAAAAAAAGAAAAATTAAATGTTCGTTTTCAAACCTTAAACCGTGAAAATTGGTGGTATGCAATTAATGGTCCATGTCCAAAACTTTTGGCCTCACCTATTTACACTCTGTTAGCTCTATATATACTAAACCAAACCAGAGTTGAATATACCCGGCTTAAATACAAGTTTTCAAAACTATCAAATCAACCCTATACTAATGACCAAATGTTACAGTCCAGAGAATATTGATCGATAGATCTTGACATAAGTTTAGTGTAACGAAAATTCTTCGTTTAACTAAAAAAAACTTTTACGAATAGTTAGTAGTTCTATTCTTTAACATCATACCACTTCTTGTACGTATTTACGATTCCATGTTATAATGTTTAGTCATCATAAGGTCACAACGAGAAACACATACGTAATTAAATGCTCATAAACGTACAATCATGGTTATAATATTTAGTTTTCATAACGTTGAATCAAACGAACAATCATAGTCATAATGCGAAATAATCTAACAAATGACGATCATTTTCTTAGGGGTTTAAAAGACTGGTTTTTTCGTCGTTTTGGTTGTATAAATCTTCAGTTTTCCTAACAGCTGCGTGAGACAACACAGAAACCGTACCCGCCACGATGGCTATCGCGATATTGAGCTTAGCGTCGGTCAAGAAAAGGATCGAGAGAGTGAGAACGGACATGCCGATGAGTACAATACGGTGGTCGATCTCGCGGTCGAATACAGCGAGCGGTTCGTCACGGAGGAAGTACAGGAAAAGCCACGCACCTAGCAGGGCGAGTAGGATTAGGAGGGAGAAGGGGTTCCAAATCAGACTGAGGAACACGGAGAAGAGGAAGACTATGGTGTAGTTGGTCTGGAAGTAGACGGTGTTGGCTCTGACTCTGGAGATCACGGTGGCTAGTTTGCGCGGGAAGTTGAAGGAACGGAGGTCGAGCATTTGCTTCCAAGGGCGGCGTGTGGCGAGGCCGGATCTTACGTTGTGTTGGTTGTTGCCGCGGGTGATGTACTCGAGTTTGGGGGCTAAGTCGTTAGGCGACGTCGGATTTGTGCCGTAAGTTGTCAT
>NC_025701.1:8094492-8170942 GCF_000633955.1 Camelina sativa | reverse complement strand
GTTTGCGCGGGAAGTTGAAGGAACGGAGGTCGAGCATTTGCTTCCAAGGGCGGCGTGTGGCGAGGCCGGATCTTACGTTGTGTTGGTTGTTGCCGCGGGTGATGTACTCGAGTTTGGGGGCTAAGTCGTTAGGCGACGTCGGATTTGTGCCGTAAGTTGTCATGTTGTGTTTTTCTTATTCTTCCCTCTCTTTTGTGTGATATGGGAGAGAGATTACTTTTTGCTGCTAGCTAGTGTGTGATATGAGAAGAGAAAAGCTGTGTACAACTGAGAGGTTTTATATATAAATTTTTATCTAACAAAATTAAGCATCTTGTATATATATATATTTTTGTGAAATATGGGATACATTAAAAAGAAATACCCTAAAATAGCTAAAAATATGGGACACACTGTATAATTAAACACACTACTGCACCTTTGAAACCAATTGTTCGGAACATAATTGATGACTATTAAGAGTTTATTTCCAAACAGTACTGTACCTTTGAAACCAATTCATGACTGACTATTTTGATGATTAGCCAAAATTTTCTACATGCATGTTAAGAGTTTATTTCCAAACATAATTTGTAACATTTCTTTGCACTGGTTTGTTTTTATTTTTTATATGATGTAATTTGCAAGCTGATTTGTTATCAAGGTCAACATGTTATATATCGTCATTTTTCATTTATCAAAATTTTTATATTGTATTGGATTGGCTTGCTAATCGTACGTGATTGATCTATAAGATAAAAATGATAGGAAACAAAAGTAATAACACACTCATAAAACGACGTGAGAAAAACCACAATAAAGATTTTTAAAAGTGTATCAACTTACAATACGACGAGGTGAAAGGTGACACGGGAGGCAACAACAGGCCACGTTGGCATTGTCTCAATTTATAAAGTGAATACATCGGTGTGACACCAAGTGAGAAGGTGCCAGATGAGGGACTGTGTAATAAATAACAACAAGAGAACGAGGAGAAAAATGCAAAAGCCATGAAAGGCCAGACCAGAAAGAGATGAGACTTGCCGAGTTATTTTTCCTTGCATTATTGTACNATACCCGTTTCTTCGGGTACCCGTTATTTAAGGGTCGAGTATGAGTAAATTTTTTCTGTTACNTACACAATGAACAATTGAACATGGCTCGTTTAAGCCCACACCACTCCTCCAACTTGAAACACTAGATAATTATTATTTTATTAAACAGTAAACAGTCGAATATGATGATATGATTGTATGATATATAACAGTGATCGTATAATGATGTATTGATGTTTATGGTATCACGATTAGGCCTGGGCACTAATACCCGTTACCCATACTCAACCCGTTACTCGGCTCGTACCCGTCCTGAAGAAAAGGGTACCCGCAGCTTTAGGGTCGAGTAAAGGGTATTATAATTATANAGGTCGGAGAAAATTCAAGGGTACCCGTTCCGTGCCCAGCCCTAATCACGATGATGATGATGACGACGATAGTGATAAAGTACACTGAAGTAGTATTACTTAAAAAAAAAGGTGGGCTTGAATTTCTTTTCGGGCCTTTGGCCTTTTTAGTTTCTGTTTTTTTTTTAATAATAAACCTTTTAATTACATGATTACATGTATTGGTTCGTTTTCTCCATCGACGACATAGAATTGAATCCAGCTCAATTCGCCTCAGGGTTTATCAAAACCAGACCACACTCTCTAGGCGGAGGCGAAAACGAAAAGTATCAATAAACCCTAAACCCCTTTAATTGAAATTGAAAAGAGCGGCTCACACATCTCCCTTCATAATCTCTTTCTCTGCTACTAGAAGATGGCTCCAAACTCTACTAAGGTGATGAAGAGGCACAAGTCACAAGAGAAATTTGATAAGAAACGGGATGCTAAGAAGCACAAACGTGGTGCTAAGGAGGTTGTTTCGAATCATTCAGTAGAGGAGGATTCAGGTTTGTTGTTAAGCTCTCTCTCTCTTTCTTGGTTTGTTGTTTCTCTGCAACTGATTTCAAATTTAAGAAAAAACTCGTTTTTTTTTCTGGGGGTAATTGTATCATTAGATTCAGCTGAAGAAGAGTCCAACTCCATAGAGACTGAATCGGAACCAATCGTTTACAGAGAGCCATCACAGTACGATAATTTGTTGGCATCTCTCGGTTCATCTAACAAGGTTGTTGCTGATATGAACAAAAGAAGGTACTAACTGCTCATATTGTTCCTACTGTTATATGCCTTTGCTTCATTTGAACTTGGTAGGCTGAACTGTGTGTCATAGCATTTTGATTCTACATTCTTGTTCCTCTACTGAAGATTGTATATTTATTGGTTGCAAGGGAGATAATGATTCTCCAAATGTTTTCACAGGCAGAGAGAGGAGGAAGGTAAAAGCGATTCTGAAGGAGAAGAGGACGAAGAAGATGAGGAAAACAGTGGCCTTGAGGATTTAAGCTCTACTGATGGAGAGGATGATGAGATTCAAGGTAAAGTTTTTCCTTATTAGTATTGGTTATTATCTGTAGTGTCTATTACGCTGAACCTTCGCATACTCCTGTAAACTTGATTGTTGTCTCAAATTATTCGTAGCTACTCATCTCTCGCCTTTTTTGGTTTTTAAGTTTTCTTGCAATAGTTGCTTATTTTTCAGCCTTTTGATTTCAACTAGGCTTCTCTTTGTCTTTCTTAAAGGGGATGATCAGAAAAATCTCAAAGGTCTTTCTGAGGACATTACGCAGGAAAGCATTGATAATCAGAGCGAGGAAGAATCTTCTGACGACTGTGAAACGGACGAGGAGCATGAGTTGACTACCACCAATGGCCAATCCTTTGTAGATGCTTCTTCATCTATTAGGTAAATTTAATTGATATGGTTGTTCCTGTAAAGTTTTGTGTACAGTTTGACATGCTCGTTAATCCAATACATTTTTTTTCATACATATGTTTCTCAGCGCATTTAGTGAACACCTTAACCACAAATTATCCAGTGAAGAAGTGGAAACTTTACCAAAAGGCAAGTGGAAATTTAAATGGGAATCACCTGCCTTTGACATGCCAAATTGCAAATGGAAAGGAACGCGTGAAAATTTCCTTGATGTATGTACTCTATATAACCGTCGCCACAGAAAAAACATCTTTGCAAAATCTGCCTCCAAACCTAGTAGTTCTCAGTAGCACTAACTTTTGTATTTTGCAGGGTATTCAGAGTGATGCAACTTACGGCCTCAAGCCTAAGCTATATAAGCATTGGCTTCAATTATACAAGAAGTCTGGAGGCAAAGATTTTGACTCATCGAAAAGGAGAAAGTTCTTCTCCATTTGTACGTATTAGATTCTGGAAATCACGTAAAGTTCTTCTTGTTCCTTTTTATGGCTCTGTCTCTGATTATTGTTTTTGATTTTGTAGGCAACAGCTATCTGGATATATTACATTCTAACAAGAGACCCTTTTACGATAGAGGCTCTGAAGAAGACTCAAGTGCCATGGACGCGTACCTTATGCATTCTGTGCGTGCACACTTGTATTACTTTTTCTAAGATAATTATGAGGTTTCATTTCACGTAGCATTTCTTCAGGATTCATTGAAGTAGATTGTCTTATGCAGTTGAATCACATCTTTAAAACTAGAGATCTTGTGAAGAAGAATGACAGTAAAATAGGCAAACATCAAGAGACCTCTGAAGAGGAAGTTCTCTCTGATGATGGATTTCTGGACCAAGGATTTACTCGTCCAAAGGTGACCCTTCTGCTTTTCTTTTGCAAATGTCTAATGCGTTTAAATCTGTTGTAGCTCTAATTTGACAATTGGTCTTACGTTTATTGTAATTCCAGGTACTGATTCTATTACCATTGAGGAGCATCGCCTTTCGCGTTGTTAAGAGGCTCATACAACTAACTCCAGAATCTCTAAGGGTATATAAATTTATGAAATTCTGTCATCAGTTTTTCAATTGGCATCGACTGTGTAATTGTGTTGCCTTTACTACGTGGATAATCAAATTTTCTAGTTTCATAGTATTAAATGATTTCGAAAGAGTAGTGTATGTGCGTGTGTATTTTTTCTTCCGACATATGGGGTGAATGTAGAGGTTTTCTGCATTTATACTGTCTATGTTGCTGATAAATGTCTTGATCGCCTAATACCCTCTGTATCATTCATTGGTTTCAGGCTAATGTAGAACACCTTGACCGGTTTAATGATGAGTTTGGATGTGAAGAGGGTACTGATGACGGTGATGAGGAAGATAATACATCAAAAAATGGAAAACCAATGAAACAAAAGTCTTCAAAACCTTCTGATTGGCAAGCTCTTTTTGGTGAGACTAACAACGATGATGAGTTTATGTTAGGCATTAAGCATACAAGGTATATCTTTAGCATACATCCTCTATAAAGTTGCAGTGCATGCTTTTTGGTATAGAATTTGGTCGTTGTGCTGAGATTTGAATCATATTGTCAATTTCAGAAAGAGCATTAGGCTGTATGGTGATTTTTATTCCTCAGACATTATTATTGCTTCGCCTCTCAAGTTACAAATGGTAGGCAGCCTTGTCTATCCTCTCGTAAGATGATTCAGTTATGCAAATCTTCTTGGTTGTATCTCTAATTAATTTCACTCTTGTTAGGCCATTGGTCAAGCAGAAGAAAACAAGGAACGGGATGTTGATTATCTTTCCTCCATAGAGGTACTTGTGTTTATCATTGCTTGCAGAGGATATATTTAATAGATAGCTGACTGTTGATGGCAATGACAATAATGTTCGGTTTCATTAGTCTACTATTGCTTTATCTCTTAAACCTGGTCTATTACTGCCCGTGGTTGCAAATATTTGAATTTTTATTCTGCATCTCCTTCTTGAACTTGCTAATATTTCTTTCGTTGACATGTGGATAGGTTTTGGTTATCGATCATGCAGACATTATATCTATGCAGGTAGGTTGTGGGGTGAGTTTATGGGTTTCAAAGATAGGATACTATGAGTCTATTTCTGATATGCTCTTTTATAATGTTTCAGAATTGGTCGTTCCTTGCCACAGTCGTAGACCACTTAAATAAATTGCCATCAAAACAACACGGTACCAATGTCATGCGAATTCGGCCGTTGTACGTAGTTCTCCGGACTCACAGCTCTTTTTTCTAATTTGTATAGCAACCCATCTATGTCAGAATTTCTAAAAGAATCTTGTTATGTTTAGGTATCTGGATGGACATGCACAGTTCTTTCGGCAGTCAATAATTCTAAGTTCTTATTCAACCCCAGGTGTTGATCTGCCCTCTTGTTTTCACCTATGTGAAAATTTTATTTGTTCTTCGTTTTTTCCTATATTTCCATAACCCTTATTTATGGTGGAGTTTCCAATCTCGTACTAACCCAAATAATATTTGGTTTCAGAGATCAATTCTCTATTCAATCGCCGTTGCTTGAACTATAAAGGAAAGGTGGGCATTCATTTTTCAGCATATTTATCCCTAATATATTTCCTGCATTTTGGTTGTCCTTTTTTTTGTTGTTAGTGTTGTGAGGGGATTAGATTATTGATCGGATGGCTAGGCTAAATGATTATAACTGTGATGTGAATTGAATTTAATTAAAACTGTCCCATAATGGTTTTGGTTGAATCTATGCAGATAAAGCTGGCGTGTGAATACAAGGGTGTTCTTCAGAAAGTGTTACTCCCTGTCCGTCAGGTATAAAAACATATCTTTCTTAGACAATTAAAGTCTTAGACATCTTATCTCTGTGTGTGTGTTCCAGGTTTTTGAAAGATTTGATGCAGACTCTGTAACCCAAGTCGACGATGCACGTCTTGAACATTTTACCAAGAAGGTCCATTTTCTAATTTGTTTTGTGGCTTTGCCTATGTAGTAACTCGATTTTCATGAATAAAATATGTGAAGGATAGTTTTGTGCATTGTTGCATTTCTTTGTTCGTATACCATTGTAAGTAAGGTCATTGCATATATTATACCTTTTCAATTAATGTTTAATGCTAAGCACAATATTTACTGATTCATTCTTCTCTTGATTACAGATATTCCCAAAAATTAAAGATTCTGTTCAGGTACTCGCACCTTCCAAGGCTGAACTATATTTTGTTGCCCATACTTTAAGTTGCCAAAAAAAACATAGATAGATAACAACAAAGTTGGTCAGATAAAAGACCTTAACTTTATCACGTAAATTTGGGAGCTTGATTGTTGTATTGTAATCATACTCTGCAGGGAGGAGTAATGATCTTTATCCATTCTTACTTCGAGTTCGTCAGGCTTAGAAACTTTTTGAAGTCGCAGAATGCCTCTTTCTGTCTTCTTGGAGAGTGAGTTCATTTTTCCTGTTTTAAAGTTGCTGCTTCTCTGTAATCTGGTTTTCTTTCACTGGAAGGTAGTCAAACGTAACTTACTGTTTTCCAGTTATGCAAAAAATGTCGACATATCCCGCGCACGAGAACAGTTTTTCGTAGGGAGCCGAAAGATCATGCTTTACACTGAGAGAGCATACTTTTATCGGAGATACCAGGTTATTTTTTCTTCTTCTTAGATTAATTCCATCTTTGATCTTTTATTAGGTTCTATGATAAAAATTAGTATACTGACCAATATGGCTGATGTATGATTGTTTCTCGGGTTTCAGATCCGTGGTATAAAGAACTTAATCTTATATTCTCTTCCAGAGAGGAAGGAGTTTTACCCTCAGGTAATAGCATCTTAGTCGAATTATTAATTGCGACACAACTCTTATCAGGAGAAGGACAGTCGGATCTCATCATTTTAGCTTTAACTGCAGATAATGAACATGCTTGAAGAAGGACCACATGACATGATGTCCACTGCACTTTTTTCTCGTTTTGATCTGCTGGAGGTACTTAAACAATTCTCATTTTCAGTAGTTTCCTGATGGTTCCTCAAATATACACTTAAGATTTGTTTGAAGGCTAGCTTAACTTAACTCAGACTTGGTACAAAGAGTAATGATATAATATCTAAGTTGTAATGGCAAGTGTTCTTATGTGAGATGTGATGTTATTTGCAGCTGGAAAGGATCGTTGGCTCTTCTTCCGCAAAGAGAATGATCACTTCTGAGAAGAACATCTTTGCTTTCGCTTAAGAAACAAATAGTTACTGTCTATTTATTTTGGTGATCTTAATCGCCCAGTTTTGATTCTACCATTTTCTTTGTTCAGACATATATACATCAACCGGTTCAAACCTAATTAAATGAAAACTCAAATTCAAAGAACAAATTAATTTAGTTTCGTTTCCTTAAAATACGAAAACACCTTTAACTCAAATAGATACGGTCTATAACATTCAGTTTTCAATTGTATCTACTAGGCATGTCAATTAGGGCCGAAGCCCGTGGGCTGGCCCGGCCCAGCCCTGAAAAATATCGGATTCGGGCTTTCAAATTTATGTCCAAAAAAAATTGGGCCTTTCGGGCTAAGCCCGTTCGGGCTATAGAGTTTTTTAGGCTTAGCCCGGTCAGGCTCGAGTCGGCCCGAAAAGCCCTTAAATTAATAAAATAATTATTTTTTTATTTTTAATTTGTATGGAAAATATTATAAAAAAATAATTAATTGAGCTAAAACTCTAACCCTAATTTTTAACGGTGCCGCACTATAAATCTAAGAAACAAAACCTGTTTCCAGCTTACCAGCTTTCATCGTCTTTCAAGTTTCAATTCGTGAGTACACTATCTTTAGCAAGTTTGTTAGTTAAATTATGTGTTTAATCATGTTTGAATATATAAGTATATCGATGTGTACATGTATTGATTTAATTTGCCGGCCTCACTGAAAACTACAAACAATAGGGTTCCTTTTTAG
This sequence comes from Camelina sativa, assembly GCF_000633955.1. NCBI lineage: Eukaryota > Viridiplantae > Streptophyta > Magnoliopsida > Brassicales > Brassicaceae > Camelina > Camelina sativa. Next base: position 8,163,146 of record NC_025701.1, on the reverse strand, counting down.
ATCACATACGTTGAGGTTGAGTCGTTGGTGTTTTCTTTGAATTTTTAGTTATACGTATACTTCTTGAATATACATGAATTAATTAAAGAGACACTATTGCTTTTGTTTTTGGTGGAAGGCACTGTTTTGATGATTTCTTTCATTAAATGATTCTCTTGTTTCGATGATAGTATTTGAATCCTATTCTTTTGTTCCTTTTACAGGAGTTAAATAATATGGATATAGGTGAACACCATTTTTTTGCTTCACCCATATGGAAGCACTTCGATCTTCTTAGTAACAATGATGGTCAAAAGATGGTAAAATGCAAGTACTGTGACGTAATACTTACAATTGGAAAAGATTGTGGAACATCAACCATGCACCGTCATGCAGCCAGATGTAAGCAAAAACCACAAATCGGTGGTTGGATCAATGTGAAGGTAATATGTTGTTATTTATATTTACTTATTTTCAATAATTTATCCTTGTTAAAATTTAACAAATTTTAATTTTCTTTTATATGTAGAACTCGATGACAAAAAAAGATTTAAAAGACATTAATACCGAGAACGACATATAAGGCACCAAAGCATGCTCTACATCCTCGGTTCTTTTCGGATTTTATGTTTTACTTAATATAAGTTTAAAAATTTCTTTGTTTTTTAATATTTAAAATAATTTAATGAATACTATGGTCATTTTAATTTTGATTAGCTCATTTTATACATATATTCATTTTTTTCTAAAAGAATAAGTTTATTTTTGTTTTTTTAAAGAAAAGCCCGGAAAAGCCCGAAAAGCCCTGTTAGGGCTGGGCTCGGGCTTTGAAATATAGGCTCGAAAATATTTCGGGCCGGGCCGGGTCGGGCTCAAACATAAGCGGGCTTTACGGGTTTCGGGCCGGGCCGGGCCGGGCGAGCCCGATTGACACCCCTAGTATCTACATATATATAAAGTTAACTTTTCTCTCTTGGTTGGTAAAAATTAAAAGCAAACAAGTATGATTGGTAAAAAAGTAAATGTCAATGCTTTAAATAGTTTTAAAGTCTTAAAAACGTGTTACCAATCAAAGTCTCTATCTGCTTTTAATCACTTCCATGTTAACAGTTCTTGACTTCTTGTGAAAGATGAGAACAAGAGTTGGATAGATTTACATTTTGCTTCATGAACACAATGCTTATGACTTTATTTTAACCGCTGATTGATTTTTCGAGTTTTCGAAGGACAACAACAACAAAAAAAACCCACCAAGTTCAATTGTTTATACCATATCATTGCTAAATCCTATCTTTCCAAAACCATTGAAATATGTTTCGATCAACACAAAACACAAGAAATTAAAAAGTAAATAAAAAATTGGATGGTTAAAAAGCCCATGGTTATTGGGTCTTACTTACGGTAGTGCCGATCCTGATTAGGCCCACCGCCCAAAACTTTGATTGATTAGGTCGAGATCTTGAGTCTGTCTGTGCGATTTGTTTTCTCTCGGAAAAATATCTTTCTCCGTCCGACTCCGATCATGGATAGCTCAAAACCTTTTGATTCACTTCCAGATGATCTCCTCATCAAGATACTGTCGAAATTGCCAGCAAAATCAATAGGGAGGTGTCGTTGCGTGTCGAAGCTATGGAAGTCCTTGGCTCTAATGAGATCTGGATTCCACCGAGATGATTTCACCGACTTGTATCTAACCAGGAGGTCCAAAGCTACTTGTCGACGACTCTTAATTGGGGTAAAAAAACCACAAGACGGTGAGTGGAGCTTTTACTCAACTCTTCAGCCTCAGAATCATCCATGTAAGAAGTCTTCTCTTGTAGTATCATCCGCCGCAGATTTTCATATCAAGTTCTCTAAAGGCATAAGCAAATACAATTGTAGCTATACCTCTGGATTGATCTATTTCCATGATATGCGCATCCCAAGGGAAGATAAAGATGTAAAGCATGTGATATGTAACCCTCTCACAGGACAGTATATGATCTTACCTGAACTTAGAGGTGGTGTTTCCCATAGGTATTCGTATAGCTATTTAGGGTTTGATCCGATTGATAAGGAATTCAAGGTATTGTTCATGACTACTCGTGAATTTGTAGCTTCTAGTGGTACAGATCACTATATCTTAACACTGGGAACTGGGGAGTTGAGGTGGAGGAAGATCCAATGTCCTTTTACACATGAGCCTCTATGGGAAAGGGTTTGCATCAATGGGGTTTTGTATTACTTAGCTCTAGATACTAATGGATGGTCTTATGTGATAGTTTCCTTCGATGTTAGATCGGAGAAATTCAAGCTCGTTAACCTGAATTGCAGTTATGATCGCCGTTTTAATGGAATGATAAACTACAAGGGGAAATTATGTGGGATTTATTTGGATTATGATGATGATGGTGGATTTCCCGTTAAGTTGAGTATCAAGTTTCTAGAGAAGCGGGAATGGTCCAGCTATGTCTACTCTTTGTCGACTGATCAGAGTGAAATTGTTAATGTCAAAAGGAATCTATCCGTTGTTGGGGTGACTGCTTCTGGTGATATTGTTTTGTCGACGGATTCTGCGTCTAATCCATTTTATGTTTTCTACTTCAATCCGGAAAGGAACACTCTCCAAACTGTTGAAATGCAAGGTGTTGGAGATGATTGTGATTGGAGATACGCCTTTCTACAAGACTATGTAGAGGATATTAATGTTACTGGTGCAATGCAACTGAAGTCAGCCCCTTCACAACTAGGCCGAAACATTGTTCCCCAGAGGCCAAAACCACAACAACGCGGAGGTACGTCTCTTGACCTCTCCAAGTCTTCTCAATCTGTGAAAAACGAGGAGCAGAATATTGTTCCCGAGAGGCCAGAACCACAACGACGTAGGCATATGTCTCCTGACCTTTCCAAGTCTTTTCAATCTGTGAAGAGCAAGGAGCCTAACAAGTACGAATTATCAGCTGACCTGCTCATACGCTCTGCTGGCTTCGCTATTTTATTTTTTGTTTTGGTTTGTTTGTTTTTCGTTTTGTTTAGGTCTATCATTCTGCTGGCTTCTAGCTAAATTTGTAACATATGGACACATAAAGATCAAAAACGCCTAATCAATTGTCTGATTATTCATTTGTTATGATTACAAATTAACTGTGGATGGACAAATCAAGAAGCTGATTCTAAAGAATGAAACAAAAGACAATATTCATGGAGTTTGAAATAAGACAAGCTTTTGATATCCATAAAAGGTGATATGTTTGTTTCAACTCTCAAAAAAAATATTTTTTATGTGATTATGTGAATCTATATTAATCTAATTGTAAATGTAAACGAGAATGTTTTGTAAGTAATGCATGAAAACAAACTTTGTACTCTTCAAATCAGTTGGAACATAGATAATTTCGGTTTGTTTCTTAGTGTTTTATCTTCGTTTGAAAAAAAAAGACAAAGATAACGAGACTCAGAAAGTGCAGTGATCCTTTAAGACTTGCCTCGCGAGATCAAACGCTCCACTGTGCTTATAGATCAAATGCAGATTGTGTGCAGCTTCTTTGCGTAGGTCACAATTCACAGGCTTCCGCTCTTCCGCAACATTCGGATCCTCGTTTGGAAGTTTTGGCATCGGGTATTCTTTCTCGTAAATCGCTAAAACCTTCTCATAGTATGAAGCTGCAAGAGTCACTAGTCCTACGTGCTGATAGGCTCGAGCAACGTTATACAACGCCTCCTGACTGTTACTGCAGATTCTGAGATTGTTGTACAGAAATGCAAAGCCTTGAGCTAGACACTGATGTCGATTTTTGAGTCGAAAACCAAGGGCTAAGTTGATTAACGCAGCTCCTGAAAAGTATCAACGAAGGTGAACCTTCAATTTAACTAATTTCGGAAATTTGGGAAAGTGAAAGAGAACAATATGAACATACGTACCCACACAGAGGTTAATTAAAGGACTATCAGGCATTAGTTTATATGCTTCAAGGTATTCTCTTGCAGCATCTTGATGTCGGCTTGTCACAGTGAAGTGATGACCAGCAATTAGAATGGGCGGTACGCAATCTCTGTACTTACTCCTTAGATGATGCATGAACTTAGCTTCAGTTGATGCTCTTTTCCCTAATCTGCACACAATAATATGATATTAATTATGTAAAGTCCTAAACAAAACATGCTTACAATACTCTCCAAGTGAAATGCCGCTCTCTACCTTGAAATGACTCTGTAATAGCAGTTCCAGGCATTCAAACGATACGGATGTTGCTGGATGACAGATCTTACACAGTCAAACCACTGCTTTGGATCCATTGTATCACATGATATTTCTGTAAATATTATAAGAAGAAGGGGAGTTAAACGCAAGTAATAAACCCAGCTGTAAGATCTAAAAGACATGATTTATCAAGGTTGCGTTAGGTACTAGCTCCAAGTGACTGAAGTTCCTTTTTTATCTCAACAGGCAGCATTTTAGCATCCAATCTCCGAGCAAGATTAACTATCTCCAGAGCTTCCCAATATCTTTGCAGGGATGCCAACGCTTTGCACAACTACAAGACAAATAATTTTAGGAGTCACGAAAAACATAAAGCAACGATATTCAATATACTAGATAATGGTAAAAGAGAACAGTTAATTACATCCACGAAAAGACGGTGATACTCTACATCCTTGATAGCTTCTTCCTGAGTACAAAAGTCAAAGGATAAGCCCAGTCAATATAAAAGGGAAAAGCATATTTATGTTTCAAACAAAGAGGTCAGAATCGGCAATAATGGTATACAAACCAACAAAAAAAAATACAGCCTAGGCTGTCACCCACAATATGGAACCAAATTTGGGTAGGTTGAAACACAAACGTCTTCTGGTACAAGCTTTTATCAGGAAACAGGGGAAGGTGAAATTGTGTACACATTTATAGTTACCTCAGATTCACTGCAAATATCTTCGTTATGAGCTTTAATAGCAGCTCGTTCTCTAATTCTTTTTGTTTCATTTAACGTGGCCCTGATTTTGCGCCACTTTTTTGGTCCGCCTCTCAACCTTGCTCAACATGTTCCGGAAGAAAAGTTAATAATAATGTGCAGACAGGAATGACGAGCTTAAAGATTGTGGTGGATATATGTTATACTTACTGGGAAGATTGAGCATCTCTAGGACGTCGGCGTTTTTTGTTCCTTTGATGTTCTGAAAGAACCAAACGTTTTCTTTTCCCCTTGACCTAAGTTTTACATCAGGCCGAATGCAAATACAGAGTAAGTCCAGCATACAAAATAATTTTTAAGAAACGACTTTCTGCTATGTTAAATGATAAAACCCTAACAAAATGCTAGATGTTCAGGTGGATCCAAGTAGCTTTTCTTCAAGAAGCAGTAGTTATTTTTGTTCACAATTTCGTTTGCATTTTTATTATAGGAGAACGCATTCCAAAAGACTTCGATATAGGGATATTACCGTCCGCCGCCAAACCCACTTAAGAACCAACTGCAGTGCTGTATTGGCGAAGTCCTCAAGCATTTCCTCTGAATGATAGATCTGACAAAGATTCATCCTGATCTTTTTGTTTTTCCACCATGCCTTCAGTTTAGCAGTATCAGGATCTACACTTAGAGAAAGAACCATAGTTAGCAATCTTACTAACAGATGGCGCAACACAGGAGCATAATTGGATGCAAATAGCATAACTAACATTTGGAAACATAACGCCGAGGAAAAATTCGACACCAAGTAACACAATCATTATTCATTCACAAAATTTCGCATCAAAACTGTCAAAGTGTTGTTTAATGGAGTAAAGTACCATGAGGACCAAATCTTAGGTAAAATATGCACTCGCTTAGACAATGCAGGCAGAAAAGAGACTACAATTTTCTCTACTGACCTGGTTTTTCCGGAGGAGAAAGCACTAATACAGCTTCATTTCGTTTGCCATCTTCTAGGAGGAGTGAAGCCAGAGTTATGCGAACATCAACCGTATCACTGAGTTCATTCAAAGCTGAGGAATATTTCAGTTGGCAACAAATCAAATAGAAACAAATGAGAAATCGAAAAGACTATAGACGATACCATTTAAAATTTGCAAGACATACAAAATCATAAAGGATTGACTTTTGAGACTTCATAACATCCCATGCAATTAACTACGGACAGAACATAGTTCAATCCTTTTACACTTGAAAAGAGAGGGCTAAAGGTAGAACAAAAGTATCCACGAGCTCTTTCAATTTAGAAAACACATATACCCAACAACTTAATCAACCTCTTACTCAATGAAAATATGAAAGTACCTTTATAGTAGAAAATAATGGCCTGTTCTCGTTCTGCCAATGACATATAACAACAAGCAATCTTCACAAACAAATAGCCATTCTACAAGGAAAACCACAAAACTAGTTATCCAAAGGGTGAAGCAAAAGTGGTAAGAGAGGAAACAATGGAGCAGATTCCTTACATTCACAGGTTTGCTGATTGCTTTTAAATAGTATTTGAGAGCAGAGTGAAAATTCCCAATGTTTGTTAGTTCATCAGCCAAATTGGTAATGAGCTCTGGATGTTCAGATACAGCCTCCTGTGGTAGAATGCTTAACACAATCTGCAGATCAGGGAAGCAGCATCATTCACAAGAATAGAAACACAACATCTGATAGCAAGAAAGGAATTTTAATAGGTAGGTACAAAATCACACATTGAAAAGGTTGTTATGCCTTAGTGAGTCTCTCTCTCTCTCTCTCGGGGAAAATGAGATGGCTTATAGATATATTACAAGAAATAGAAGATGATATATCTTCAAACCAATCACTGATATAAACAATTAGCAGTTTTATAATATAGATATACAAACCTCTGCCTGCTCCATATCGTTAAGGTGAACATGACAGATGGCTTGTCTTATTTTCAAGCTGGAAGATAGTTCTTTTCCTACTTTGTAAATCTGGCGCACATCGTTAATATACTTAAGAGCTCTATCATGCGCATTAATTTGCATGAAAACAGAAGCCAGTAAATCCAAGATATCGTGCCCCACTTCAGATGAATGGGATTTGATATGATCCTCTAAGATGCTCGCTGCTCGTTCACCCTCACCGGATTTAAGGAAATACTGAAAAGACCAAATATGACAATAAGTTCATAAAAATGGTCCAACCATTTGTTTTTGTTTTCTAGCTACAGAAACCACATCACAGGGATTAGAAATGAGAAGAAATTATACGTCATTCAGCTTATACCTCTATCCCCCACTTGAGTGCTTCAACTCTCTCAGGACACCGACGAAATATTTGCTCATAGGTTTCAGCAGCTTCTCTATATTTTCCAGCTTTTAGGCAGAGGTCTGCATATTCATATTTTAAAGGGATATCCTCTGGATCAGCTTGTATTGCTTTGGATGCATAACTCCTTGCTGCCGACATGTCCTCTTGTTCCCTGAAATCAATCATTTTTTCTACTTAGCTTGCCAAAATCAAAAAGATTCTAAACAGAAAACTAAACAGGTTCCCTTCCCCAACCACCTCCCGTCACTTTCGTTCTGTATCCTTCTCTTCCTTCTACTCATCTTCCCTAAGAATTCATACTACTGACTAACGAGGCTGACAATGTTTACTTAATCATTTGCAAGCCCTACAATCTTTACTTAGGTCCTACTGTCAAAAAATTATAGTGACATCTAGATAGCCATTATTGAGTATTGACAAGCATATAGTAGTAACAGAAAAAGAATTTGCCTTTGGCGTTTCTGCTGTACTAGATGATGCAAATGAAGACTGGATTGAACAGAGATAACTTACCTGAACCTCTCATAAAGCAACTTCCAAAAAGGTGATTTTGGANATTTTTTGTTTTTGTTTTCTGGCTACAGAAACCACATTACAGGGATTAAAAATGAGAAGAAATTATACGTCATTCAGCTTATACCTCTATCCCCCACTTGAGTGCTTCAACTCTCTCAGGACACCGACGAAATATTTGCTCATAGGTTTCAGCAGCTTCTCTATATTTTCCAGCTTTTAGGCAGAGGTCTGCATATTCATATTTTAAAGGGATATCCTCAGGATCAGCTTGTATTGCTTTGGACGCATAACTCCTTGCTGCCGACATGTCCTCTTGTTCCCTGAAATCAATCATTTTTTCTACTTAGCTTACCAAAATCAAAAAGATTCTAAACAGAAAACTAAACAGGTTCCCTTCCCCAACCACCTCCCGTCACTTTCGTTCTGTATCCTTCTCTTCCTTCTACTCATCTTCCCTAAGAATTCATACTACTGACTAACGAGGCTGACAATGTTTACTTAATCATTTGCAAGCCCTACAATCTTTACTTAGGTCCTACTGTCAAAAAATTATAGTGACATCTAGATAGCCATTATTGAGTATTGACAAGCATATAGTAGTAACAGAAAAAGAATTTGCCTTTGGCGTTTCTGCTGTACTAGATGATGCAAATGAAGACTGGATTGAACAGAGATAACTTACCTGAACCTCTCATAAAGCAACTTCCAAAAAGGTGATTTTGGACCTTTGATATTTGCAGCAATCTTTAATGCTTCCGTAGAAGATGATTCAGTCCTACCAAGTTGCTCAGAAACACGTGAAAGTTGATAATATGCTTGATCGAAGGTTGGTGCTTGCTTAATAACTTCTAATAAAATAGGTAAAGCCTGGAAGAAAGTAAATCCACATAAATCTGGATCAGTCCCTATAAATAAAAGATAGATATATGTGCACACATACTATTTAGGAAAAAAGCAGTGTTTCAAATATGTAATAGTCAAACCATATTGTGGTAGACAAGGAACAATTTATTTTTTCAGGAAATTATGAAGTTGTGTTCCTTAGCCTCGGTTTTCTCTCTATAAGCATGATACCAACAGAGCATATACACTTCACCTAGATTACCTCACTGTCACGGCCATGGGCATGAAGAAAAAGTGCCTCCCTAAACCTCAGTAGAATGTCAGGTGCAACTCCTTTCCTTGACCCATGTTTTCTACCCTTTTTTTTATGCTGCATAAGTAAAGAAAGTAGGATTTCAAAAAGAAGTGGCAGGATATGCAGTATTGCCAACTGTAATTTTGTTGGAGTGTAGGATTAATGGAAATTCATGTTTCTATATTAAAAGACGATGTAAGACAAGTTAACGTGTGAAATATAGATATTAGCTATCCTAGGAATACACACCTTCCTTGATTTTCGTCGGCGACCGGAAGATAAATATTCCATGAATCCCTCCACGCCCGAGGTGCTATTCGAGATGTTAGTAGCACCACTGTCACATTTACAAACAAATAATCAGCTCAAAAGAATGTAGGGTAACGCAAGGGAAGTGCTTGGCCAACAAATCCATCTAAAAGGGATATTCGAAGAACGTTCGCAATTATAAAGCCGAATCAAACTAATGGGGTATGCATATTCGCTCTCGAGTTTACCAACGCGTGCTTTTTGAGTCTGAGGGATTCTCACGCAAGAAGATTAAGTAAGCAAAGGCAGATTGAGATTGAAACATTGCTTCCACTAAATTGCACAGCCTCAGAACACGCTCAAATAAAGGATAGAGAGAAGAAACTAACCGTTGAGAATCAGCAAGTGCTTTGCGTCTCTTCTCAGCCAGAGCTTCGTACTCAAGTCGTTCAAACGTGCTAGGAATTCCACTTGCAGCTTCAAATTCATCTCCTTCTTCTGAATCATCCCCATCATCATCATCATCATCATCATCTACCAGACCTTCCTCATCACTGTTCTCATCATCATAGTTATCATCACTACAATCACCACCAAGTACTTCCTCATCACATTCCATATTGTTTGGACCTTCTTCTAACTCAGAAACCAAGTTCCCCTCATCTCCTCCCACCACACCCTTTCCCTTATCTTCCATCCTAATCTATCAATAAGAGAAAGAATAAACAAAAATCAAAAACTTTCTTTTCGCCTATAAATCTGCCACGGAGAAGCTACGCAGTGGCTGTTACCCTATCCAACTATTAAACAGGGAAATCGAAAATCCCTAATTTGTTTATGGGATCATAAGTACCCGAAGAAATTGTTTACCTGGAAGACGAGATGGAGTTCTTCTTCGCCGTGGAACACGTCGGGAAGTCACGGCGGTGTTGGAGAATTAATGATATATCCTGAGATCAAATCAATTGTGCCGACTCTTTTTAGTGCTCAATATATACAACTTTGTTGAAGAATCTAACAATAAGGTTTCGTGGTGTAGTTGGTTATCACGTCAGTCTAACACACTGAAGGTCTCCGGTTCGAACCCGGGCGAAGCCATTATTAATTTTTTTCATGATCATAAAAATATTTTTTATTATTATACATATTTATGAAAAAAAATAATCGCCGTTGCCGGGGATCGAACCCGGGTCACCCGCGTGACAGGCGGGAATACTTACCACTATACTACAACGACTCAGATGCTAATTTTGCAGATACAGAACTTATATTAGAGATTTCAAAATAGATGAAGTCTGTAAAATATATTCAAAATGTATTTACATGTGTTCTAATTTGTAACATTACTAATTTGCTTTACAAAAACTATAGACAAAATTTTACAAAAAGGATTTTGTATTAATAGTTTAATACTACACTAAATTGCATTATTAATAGTCTATCAAGGCAAACAAATAAGAGAAATATATATACTCACATCAGTTTAAATGGTTTAGAAATAAAGACCAGATGTTTACTGAAAGTAATTAATAGTTAAGACTTATGATTTTTAGTAAGGATATATTATTAGTATCTTACCATAAATAGAAAAAGAGTCATCTATTCTTAAACCATTTTAACTACAACTTTAAATCTCATAGATTTATATTCCTAATATCTCTTAAATTAATGCAAAATGAAAGACCAAAAATATAATTAAAAGTTTCCAAAATATCCTAAGTTCTCTAATGCCAAGAACTTTCATTTTTATCTCTCTCTCTCTTTCTCTATCTATGTGCCCTCTGTGATGTACGAAGCACGTTAATGGCGGCTCCGCATTTCACACAAATCAAAACTACAGCATCTTTTACTCACTAAACCCTCTCTCATGTATTCCTTTCTCATCTTATCTCTACTAACTCTCTCCCTCCTCTCATTCGTCTCCGCTCTCTTCTTTCTCCGCCGCAGACCTGCTCTGTACGGCGGCCAGATACTCATACCCGAATCCGAAACTAAACTCGAACCAGAGTCTTCTCTCTCCGATATTTCAGACTCAGCCCGTGAAGATGATGATGATGACTCGACGCATTTGACGAATTCGCGTCTCTACGAGTTACTGCTCTCCGACTCCGATAAGAAGGATGAATCGGATTGGGAGGAAGATCCTGCGAATAAGAATAAGAAGAAGAAGAAGAGGAAGCGAGGTAAGAAGAAGAAACTAGTAGATGAATCCTGCGGCGTTGGTGAAGGAGATGGGGTTGTGTTGAATCCGATGTCTGGCTCGATTTCGATTTCGGATAACAACAAACCGGAGCAGTTTGTTTGTTTGTACCCTTTTACCTCGACGAGCAGTGCTACGCAGAGGAAGATTAAGCAGCAGTACGATCAGCTTGTTAAATGCAATAGTGCCAAAGGATTGACTCTTGCTCAGGTCTGCTTCTTGTCTTTAGGTTATTAAATGCCAATTGAGAACTACAACTCGTGAGTTCGAGACTTACAAATTGAAGTCAAATGCGTTAATGCCTGCTAAGCCTGTGTCTGTGATTTGTGTAAAGCTCTAGGCTTTAATCAGCATCTTATTACCTCTGTGATTTGTGTAAAGCTATAGGCTTTATTCAGCATCTTAAAACCTCTGTGATTTGTGTAAAGCTATAGGCTTTATTCAGCATCTTAAAACCTCTGTGGTGTTTGTTCTATATCCTATACTAACTTAGTTGATAAACCAAAAGGACTTTTAAGTTGGGGGGATTTTAGTACTCTTTAATATCAGTTTGCTTCCTTATGATATATGTCAGAATGATTTGCTTCAATCTAGCCTTTGCTTCAATATACCTGCAGGTTGGGGACTTTGCTAATTGTTTGATAGAAGCCAAAAATGAACTACAGCAAAAGTAAGTTAACACTATCATATTGCCATCTCTGATCCATTTTCTTAGTTATTCCTACATTTTGAAGACAATTGGCTGCTTCCTGCTCTATGCTTTGTCATAGATTCCAATTCATGTTTATTGTTAGTGGTGTGAGACAAATGTTTCTTCTTTGGTGACGCTTGTTTAAGCCTGCTTCTTTGTATGGTAGGTCAGAAGTAATCAAGCGCAAGTTTGCAATAACAAAAGCCCTTCTCTGCAAGGCTGATAGATCATCCTTTGACCGACTTCGTCAACAGGTGAATGGTTAGCTTCATCAATAACCTTCTGGTTTTTTTTCTGTTGGTTTTGAAGTAAATTGTAATGTTGTCATCAGATCAATAAGCTAGAGATGGAACAAAAAAGAGTAGAAGAAGATGCACTTGTATATAATTGGCTCCAGCAACAGCTAAAACTTTCACCTGCGTACAAAAAGGTTAAACCAAACTCAATCACTTGTTTTTGTAGATTGTGTCTGTCTGATGATGTTTCTGATTCTGGATTAATCTTTGCTGATTTTTGTTACTGTCTTATAAACCAGTATAGTCTTATCTGTTTTATCTCCTGTATTGGACTCTGTTAGCATAGTTAGGACTTTTCTTGAGTTTTTGGGATTATCTTTTGCTCAACAATAGTCATAGACTCATAGCCATGAATACTCAGTCTTTCTGATACTGTAGGTTCTTGAAATAAGCGCTTCCATGGAACTGAAAGAAAAATCAAGTAGAGAGTTAGACAATCCAGATGATGAATTTTCAGACATCTCCTTCGAAGAGCTATTGGAACAAGAAAAGAAAGACTCCTTTTGGTCAGCATCTCTCTCTCTATCTCATCAAGCTTATTAGTAACTCCAAATTACTTGCTCCATAAGCGAATAAACTCATAATCAGGATTGTTTTCTTAAATCTCAAAACTTGGTGGTTTTTGTTTCAACATAATTGCTAATCTTATCCAACCATCTTGCCCCTCCACACTTGTGTTGGTTTTCAGGCATAAAAATGGAAGATTGCGAACTTGCAGAACATGATTTGGTGGGATTGAAACTGCCGTGAGCTCAGCAAGAAAACTGAATCCCTTATGTTCTCTCTTTTTTTGGTGCTGTGTATAGAGAGAGACAAAACCAGTTTACTCCATAGGGACACATTACCGGGTTTTCAAATCGATTTTTGGGGTTCGGTTTGAATCAAATTAATTCGGTTTATCTACATTGAACTAAGTCCAAAGCATCTCTGGAGACTGAAGATATGCTTTTTTGTAGACAATACTATTGATATATACAAGCATGATGTACAAATCGGCGGTAAAAGGAGTTGATGATTAAATTAGCTAAAGTTTATCCGGTTATATTATCATTTGCATTTGCAAAATCATTTCAAGGTTAAAAGCATCTTAACCGACCGGTAGAATTATTTCTGCTCCGAAATCAGCTTTAAACCGAAGGCATGGATTGGTGTGAGTGCATTTAAAAAGTCCATAAAAATAAAAACTGTCAATTTCTCCGCCTCGAATTGTATAAACTTTATTACAAAGTGCAATTGCCCCAATGGCCAGTGCCTTTGGTTTCATTATCTTTATTTTCATCTTCATCTTCAAGAGCCATGGCGTTGTGCTCCATCTTCTGCCCTCGTATCCCTCTTCGATTCAGACCAAAACCCATTTCTCCTTTCCTCTCAAAACCTCTTTTTTCTCTCTCTTATAGGGTTTACTCTTCCCTCCAATCTACCAAAGGTACTTTCTATTCAAACTGGTGCTCCTTCTCTTTTTAAAAACCACAACTTTTCCAGAAAGATGATCGAGTACTAGAATCTCCATTATCCCCTTTTTGGGTGAGTCTTTATCTGATGGAATTGTGGTTTGTATGGCACCCAGATGAACTTGGAACTGTCAGCATTGGGTTTCTTGGTATGGGAATCATGGGTTCTCCAATGGCTCAAAACCTCATCACAGCTGGGTAAAAAACAGTTTTTGACTTTGGGGGTCTTATGTGTTGACTGTATAATTCACATCAATTTCGCTACTTTTTACCTTTTTTGATGTATTTAGGTGTGATGTGACTGTATGGAATCGAACTAAGAGCAAATGTGATCCACTCGTTGGATTAGGAGCAAAGTAAGACTTTCAATGCTTCTTTTCAAGAATCACATAATTTATTCCAAGTGAGGTTTTTGGTGCTGATGTAAACTGTAAAGGAAAAACCTCTGATTAAGAAATTTTCTCCTGTTTCGTAGGTACAAGTCTACTCCTGAAGAAGTGACTGCAACTTGTGATCTCACGTTTGCAATGCTTGCTGATCCTGAAAGTGCAGTGCGTATGTCTCACTTATGTTTGCTGACTCTTCTCCTTCTTTCACTCCATATTTAAATAGAATCTGTTTTTTCGCTTTCCCTCAGATTGATGTTGCCTGTGGAAAGAATGGAGCCGTTTTTGGAATTAGTTCAGGAAAAGGGTACCTACTCCTTATGAGATTTTATGTTGGATTTAATGTGGTTGTGTTGAAATGTTTCAAAATATCTGTATTTTCTATTTTCTTATGTAACTACCGCAGAGTTTGCAGTCGTTCTTCCTTTTTTTATTCTTCGAATCAATATAGTAATTTGGTTGATACTTTAATTGTAAAAATGGGACTTGCCTGCTAATGCAGGTATGTTGATGTCTCAACCGTTGATGCTGCCTCATCAATGCTAATCAACAAGAAAATAAAGGATACCGGCGCATTGTTTTTGGAGGTAAAGACTCTTTAACAATCGATGTTTGGAATCACCAAACAATGTTGTACCAGAGATCACGTGACTTCAGTCTCATCTCTATTGATATTCACAGGCACCAGTTTCCGGTTCCAGAAAGCCTGCGGAAGATGGCCAGTTGATATTCCTCACTGCAGGTTAGTAATACCTTACTTACTCCTCACTGGTGTGTATTGATAATCTATTCATCAGTTATACGTATCAGATTATTTTTGCTTCACTGGTGACTTGTCTGTGTCTTGTAACATGGTTGAATGAAAAGAAAATTTAAGAATATCTGCCACTTGACATTTCAGGTGACAAGCTGCTATACGAAAAAGCTTCTCCTTTCTTCGACATCATGGGAAAGGTATGTCTTATTGCCAGTGTTTTTTGCTTTCAGTTCCTTTTTATTCTGTAAATATAAACCATTTTCATTACTAGTTTGCATTATATGATCCAGTCAAGATTCTACCTGGGTGAAGTTGGTAATGGAGCAGCAATGAAACTTGTCGTCAACATGATCATGGGAAGGTATCATTTGAGTGACCATATATTGCTTCATTCATTTCTTGGCAAATCACATATTCTTCTCCTGATCTCTCTTCTCATACTCTCATGCAGTATGATGGCATCTTTCGCGGAGGGAATACTTCTAAGCGAGAAAGTTGGACTCGATCCAAATGTACTGGTTGAGGTAATTTAAACACCACTGTTTAGCTGAAACTTTCTTCCCAAAATCCCCGCTGTAAACCCTGGGGGAAAATACCACTGCAGGTTGTCTCACAGGGAGCTATCAATGCGCCAATGTACTCGCTAAAGGGTCCTTCGATGATCAAGTCAGTGTACCCGACAGCTTTTCCATTAAAGCACCAGCAGAAGGTTTGTGTAACTGTGTTATTTTACTTGTTTAGTAGATGTTCACAAAAACTCTCAAGAGTTTGATGAGACCATAAATGATTTTACATGCGCGTATAGGATATGAGACTCGCACTTGGACTAGCGGAATCAGTTTCTCAATCTACTCCAATTGCAGCTGCTGCAAACGAGCTTTACAAGGTTGCTAAATCCTATGGATTGAGCGATGAAGACTTCTCTGCGGTTATTGAAGCACTAAAAGCTGCAAAATCTAGAGAAGCTTAGCTTAAAAGATTTGTTATTTTTGCTTTGTTCAATGTGAAAGAAGAGAGTTTCTTTATTGTATGAAAAGATTTCATCTTTACATTGACTTGTTTAATTTAGATAAGAACAAGTCAAACACAAGTCAACCTTTGATCTCTTCATGTTTGTTTGTTGACAAGGCGACAAGTAGTCCAATTGTTTTTGACTAATGTTCAGAATACGATGTCGTTTTCATATATTCCGATGATAAGTTGATAACACCGAATCAAAAATCAAATTTTTAATTTTGTTTCAAAAATTTCTCAGTTGGCTCAAAAGTGTTAAATTTTTCGCCTGAGCTTTGTTGTTTGTTGCCGTTTCAACTTCACCCATCTTTTGGTTAGGGTTTTTCTCTTCCAAGTTCTGAACTTTTTTGAATGTTTGATGCCATAACTTTGAATAAGTAATCGAAATTGGTGAATAAAGGTTCCATTTTTATTAGTTTGGGTTTCACTCGTTTCGCTTGAGCTTCATCATCATCAGCAGACTTTGAAATTTAGGGTTTTTGTTTTTGATTGAGCTGCACTGATCGATGGATTACAACTCAGATCGTGGTTATGATGACTCTTACCACCGTCACGTACACGATGAACAACTACCTCCGTCGGATTATGAAGTGGAGACCTTTGATGACCGGAGTAACGGTTGTGCAGCCGTTGATACTGGTGGGGTTCAGATGAAGCATTCCGTTGAGCATCGCCATTCGTCTTCGTCCATGTCTTCTCCTGGGTTCGTGTTTTTTTTGGTTTGGGTTTACTTTTGATTTTAATCTCCTTCTCAACTGATAGAGCTGGTTATTAAGATATTGATGGAAAGGTTTCTTATGGTGTCTTTTGTCATTGTTTATGTTTGTTAGGAAACTGTTCGTAGGTGGAGTTTCTTGGGAAACTACTGAAGGTATGATGTTTCTCGTAGTTCTTGCTTTTGTCTGAGTCATTTCATTGTCTTAGCCTTGACATGAGCTCTTAGGAGCTCCAACATATAATATAATATGTCCTTATCTTGTGTCTGGTGTGAGGATTCTTTCATATAATTTGATCATTAGAACTAACCTTTTCTTACTCTGTGATTGGCAATGGAAGAGTTAAGCCACTGTGATTCTCTCTTTGTTCTTGGTTATTTTTCTTATGTGTATTGGTTCTATTGCTTCCACTTTGTTTCTTTATTTCAGAGACTTTTGCGAATTACTTTGGAAAGTTTGGAGAAGTTGTCGATTCTGTAATCATGACAGATAGAATGACTGGAAATCCAAGGGGATTTGGGTTTGTGACTTTTGCTGATTCAGCTGTTGCTGAGAAAGTTTTGGAGGAAGAACATGTATTAGATGACCGAAAGGTAATATATATATCATAAATGAGTTTGTATGTGGTAAATCATCTGCTCCGCTTTTGTTTCTCAGTTAGTTATTAGCAATTGGATGCTTTGGTTAATTCCGATTAAATGTTAGGTTGAACTGAAAAGGACGGTTCCTAGAGGGGACAGGGATATTGATATCAAAGCTGTATCAAAGACTAGGAAAATCTTTGTTGGTGGACTTCCACCACTTTTGGAAGAAGGTAAAAGTTTCTTTTATTCTGCCTGTTCCTGTTACTGTTGCTGATATAATGTGCCTTTTCATATTTGTAGATGAACTGAAGAATTATTTCTGTGTATATGGTGACATAATCGAGCACCAGATCATGTATGACCACCTCACTGGAAGGTCTAGAGGGTTCGGTTTTATAACTTTTCAGACCGAAGATTCTGTCGATAGACTTTTCTCCGATGGAAAAGTTCACGAGCTCGGTGACAAACAGGCAAACCTCGTTTTACTTTTGTTTTAGAATTTAAGCTAATCAATATAGCAATCTCAAGTACTGATAATGGATGAATAGGTGGAGATAAGAAGGGCTGAACCAAAGAGAACCGGTAGAGATAACAGCTTTCGGTCCTATGGTGCTAGTGGCAAGTATGATCAGGAAGATTGTTATGGTGGGAAAGGAAATGAAGATTACAATATGTATTCTGGTTATGGTGGTTATGGCGGTTATGGAGCCTACGCAGGGAACTCCATGGTTAACGCTGCTGGATTTTATGGTTACGGTGGTGGCTATGGCTATGGTTATGGTTATGGAGGTCAAATGTTCAACCTGGTCTATGGAGCTGGCGGTTATATGGGTGGTGGCTATGGTGTTGCAGCGGCTACTGCTTATGGAGGTGGAAAAGCTCATGGAAACGGAAACAGCGGGTCAAGCAGTGGCAGAGGAAATGGGACTAATGGCTCAGTGCCAGGTCGATACCATCCTTATCAGAAGTAAGAACCACCGGCTGCTGAGGCTCTTCTTTTTGTAAAAAGATGTTTTTTTTGCTCTCTTTACAGTTTAAGGAACGGGTTAAGTTAAGATATTTGACCAATTCTTCATATTCAACTGTTGTGAGAGAGACCTGTTTGAAGACAGGTCAATTCAATTTTGTGACAAAGGTGTTACTTAGGGCAAAACGTTATTATTGTTATTGAAATTCTTTCATAACGTTGTATGTATGATTACTAAATTATCATTAAACTTCAACAACTGTAATCATCTCACACAATATATCGCTATAAAGTATACACACCATTCTTCTCTTCAAGGGTTTTAAACTGTTTTGTGTGACCATCAGTGCCAGATTGAGCGTTCCAGTGCTACAACTCTTGGTTCTCCAGCAGCTTGACATCGGTTGGTCTCTAGCTCAGGAGAGGCAAGAGCTGTTCTTTGCCTATTACCATCAAAGATAACGCCGAGGATTATTAGAACCTGTAACATTAATATATGAAGCAGAGTCTGTTATGGAGTACTCTTGCAATTATTATGATAATTGTAAAGGTAAGAAGATTGCGAACTGCCAAACTTAGCAAGATAAAGCTTCAGAAGAACTAGTTTGGGTGTATCATGACTACCATTCTTCTCATTTGAAGATTGATTTGGTAACTGGTCAATGCTAGTTTAAATGGTCTGAAGCAAGGCTTACCTGATAGGTTCCATAGGTTTGGTTTTTGTCTGATGTGCATCATCTCAGTCTATGCGCGGATTACTCATCTCTTATGCTGTCCACAATTGATCATCCTCATAATTGTTCTCATCATGTGTAGGGCCTTTTTTCAACATATGACTAACCAAATCCTCAAGAACCAGGTAGACGCTCGCAAACTCGCTTTGTACTATTGACCCTGATGAGAATTTGTAGGATTTGTTCTTCAATTCAATCCAACTGCTTCCAGAAACTTTCTTCAAATCCTTTTTCTTGGCTGAAGCCCTAACCTTTGCAGATTCTTCCCACTTCCCACCAGCAGAGTAGATGTTAGAAAGCAACATATAGCTTCCTGTCTTCTCCGGTTCAAGAACGCTAAGTTGGGATGCTATATCCTCTGCAATGTCCATGTTTTTATGCATCCGGCAAGAATTTAATAGAGCTCCCAACACACAGACCTTGGGCTCCATAGGCATGTTCTTCACAATCTCACTCGCTTCTTTCACAAACCCTACACGACCAAGGAGATCAACAATACATGCATAGTGCTCTTGCTGGGGTTCTAATCCAAATTTTTTGCTCATCGAATAGAAAATTCCGCGTCCCTTTTCAACCAGCCCTGCATGACTACATGCTGAAAGAACAGCTACCAAAGTGATCCCATCAGGATGACACCCAGAACTTATCATTCGATCGAACATACTTAACGCTCTCTCGCCAAACCCATGCATACCATAACCTTTGACTATCGAATTCCATGAGATCAAATCCTTGTCCCTAATTGCTTCAAATACAAGACTCCCCTCATTGAGTAACCCACATTTTGTGTACATATTCACCAATGCATTCTGAACCAGAATGTTATCGCTCATTGAGGTCCGTATCACATGCCCATGGATCTCTCTTCCGAGATTTATAGCTGGAAGCTCCGCACAAATTGATAGTATACAACAAATCGTCACAGAATTAGCCAATACTTTGGAAAACTGCATTCGCCGGAAATACTCAAGTGAATCATCTCCTCTTCCTTGGACGTTACAACCCTTGATAACAGAGGTCCAGGTAACCACGTTAGCCTTGACGTTACAAACATCATTCATTTCCTCCAACTCAGTAAACAATGAAAGAGCCTCGTCGAGTTTACCAGCATCCACAAACGACGTTATCAAAGAATTCCAGCTCTCTATACCTTTGTTTCTTATCTGCCGGAACAACTGTTCTGCTTCTTTAACTCTCCCTTGCTTCCCGTACACGTGTGTCAACGCGTTCTTCGAGGGCAAACACTCATCAAACCCACCTTTTATAACATACCCATGAACTTTCTCAGCAGTACTTAACGCTCCTAACTCAGCACATACAGAGAAAAAAACAGCAAGAGCTTCGCCACTAACAACACTTCCACTCATCCTCATAACATGAAAATACTTAATCACATCTTCAAACTTGCCACATTGCGAATGACATGATAAAACTGAAGTCCAAGTCACTTCATCTGGTATACACTCTTCACGTTGCATCCACTCAAAAATCTCAACAGCATTTTCACAGTCATACTCTTGAGAAAACCCTTTAATCATAACGTTCCACGACATACGGTTTCTCACAGGCATTTCAACAAACAGTTTGTAGGCATCTCCAACGCTTCCAGTGTTATTAGCATACAACACGAGCAACTCGTTAACCACATGAAGATTCTCTTTTAAACCAATCTGAATAAGATGGCTATGAAAAGCTTGACATAAACCAAAACGACGCAAGTATCTACAAGCTCGAAGGATCAATGGTAATACATACGCGTCCCCTGCGAGACCTTTTTCACGCATTCCATTGTAAAGATCAAGAGCAGTCTCGTGTAAACCATGAGACACATTAGCTTTGAGAATCGAGTAACACAGACGCAAATCAGAGCACAGAACAAGAGAAACAGTCTCAAAGACGTTACGGGCATCGACGAGGAGTCCTAACCGAGAGTAAACCGATATGAAATTCGCAGCTAATGAACCGGAACGGTAGATGAAATCGGATACAAGTACTTGGGCATGAACTTGCTTGCATTGCTGAGCCGTCAAGCATAATCCAAGAACGTGATCGAAGAGGGATTGATCATTGTTATTCGTATGGGAGTAGTAGCACGAGGGAACTGAAACGACGTCGGGAGAAGAAATTGGTGGGTATGGACGACATGGAGAAGTGTGGAAACAAGATTTACGAAGACGCCGCCAAGGGATTTGTTGAAGACGAAATCGCCAAAGAGAAGAGTGAACCATGTACTGTAGTAGCAGGTACTTTCAAAATTTGTTAACTTTGACGCTCTTGTTTACCATTAATTCTAGGTTAAATATTATTAAAACATCAAAGGAGGTTAGTAACAAACTAAATTATGTAAACATTAAATTTAAATTACGCATAACAAAATAATTTTATTAGCATGTGGTTTACTTTTTGTACCAAGGCGTTTTATTTTGGTTGGGTGTTGTGACTAAAAAAGTCAACTTGAACACCTAGTATAACATGTGGTGGTCACATGTTTTTTTGGTTTTAGTCCTGTAACATTATCATTTATCGACCCCATTAACACGCCAATATATACAAATATGATTTAAACAAACATTATTTAATTACGCTTTTCAGAGTAATGTTACCATCTAACAATTTGTTTTTAATTCAAAATATACACATTGCATAAAACAAATAAGGATAACATATATCTTTTGTTTCTCCTCGAAAAAAACTCGATAACAACCAACTTGGAAAAGTAGAATAAAAAAAAAAAACTAAAATATGCCTTTTTGTGAAGGAAAGGTTTTATCAATCTACGATTTGAAGAAAAGAAAAAATGTAGTTGGTTGATTCATAAACGTAATCAGAATAGTACTATTATTATTAACCATAACACCTAATCTATTCTTCTTTATTTAAACTTGTTGTTGATAATTACATAACACCTGATTCTGAAATCATTGTATAGCTTTTGCTTTTTCTTGTTAAAATTGAATTCATTTCACCGACACCTTCTTACACGTTAAGGGGACGTAACTTCCCACCCACACTTGTAATTAAATTATTCAGAAAGACCCCCGAAGATTTTTTCTTGTCATTTGCCAACAGACGGAAGACTTAATAATAATACACATTAATAATTATATGTAATTAAATTCATGGTTCTGCAAATAATAATACACAGGCTCTTTTCTGCAAATAATAAGGGTATATTCTTCTTATACACACATGGATGGACCACATGGTAGCTTAATTATTTGATACTACAACAAAAAAACAAATACTACTAAAAATGTAGCCAGCTTAATTGACCAAAGCACTTGTTGTCCTAATAGTGATGGTCAGTTGGTCACACCTCACTTGCATTATTACCTTATTAATTAACTACCACTAATAGTTGCGTTTTATTCTCACTTATCTTTTTCGCGCCACTGTTAAATAAACTCGAAAACTAATAAATATATTAACAAATGATTAAATTTTTAAATTCTCATACCCAACACAAATATATATATATATCTTCATTTACATAACCCCAAAAAAAAAAAAAAAAAAAAANACAGGAATCGAAGAACTGTATATGAAATCAAATTTTTAAAAAGAACACGAAAATTGAAACAATGGTTTTAATAAAGAAAAAAATAATGGAAAATGAAGAAAACTAAGAATGTGATTCCATTTTTGTTTTTTTTTTTCTATATTTTTAGAAAGTAATTTTCCAGATCTTGAATCTGGGATCAACCTTACACTTAGCGGCGGAGGTAACAGCCGTAGTCGGCTTCTTCCCGGTCGGAGCAACCAATTTGATCCCTTCACAAGTAACTCTAATCCCTGATTTAGGAGTCTTCAGAGATCCCATCTTCACTTTCACTTTCGTGTTCAACACAATCTTAATCGCTACTCCTTTCTTCGCCTTGAGATCTCCTTTAAGCTTACCCGCCGATATCTCATCTAGATCTCCGGGAGGACTTCCGATCGTAGATCTAAGCATCGTCGTGTTCTTCTTCCCGTGAACAAACGAAGGGATCGATCCTTTACCGATGACCACATCATCATCATCACCTCCGGTTGATGATTTGTAGAGTGTGATGTCCGTCACGTCGTAGAGGAACCCGACGTTTTTGTTAGGGTTTCTAGCGATGACGGAGAGGGAAATGGCGGTGGTGAGGTGAGTTGCGGAGGTGAAATTGAGAGACGAGATTTTGAGTGAAGAGACGCTGAAGTTAGGACGTTGAGGTCGGTAGATTAGGTATACGACGGCTGATGCGGCGGCGACGAGGAGGACTAAGAGGATGATTACGAAAATCGTCCAGCAGCAGCAACGGCAGCAACATCCTCGGCTGTGGCTACTACTACGGCGACGACCAGCTGGTGGACGGTAAGCGGGACGGTTTGCGCTGTAGAGCTGAGCTTTGTTCGCCGGAAAAGTTGGATTCGTTGTTGCGCCGCCGCCGCCACTGCCGACGATGCCGGGAGGTTTTGATGCGGGGTAAACCCTGTCGTCTGTCATAATCGGAGATTGAGATTGAGATTGAGAGAGAGATTTGATTTAGAGGGGAACAAAATAAGGGGGTAAGATTTAGGACATGTTGTGTGTTCTTTATAAGGGGAGATTTATTATTATTACAGTGTGATTAGTTTAATACTAATTAAACGAAGATTAGTAGTGGGAGAAGGAGAGGGGAAGCGAAGTAAAAGAAAGAGATGAGAGGACCGACAAAGAGAGTGACAGCTCAACGCGGAACTAGAGCGAGCTTTACATGCGTCACATTAGCGCGTGGTTGTCAAGCGTTCGAGAGTGAACCGGTGTGCCAAAAAAGTCACGAGGGAGTCCAGTTGTTTATTTGCTAAGCAATGGGAGCAGACACAAAATAAGACTATTATTAGTTGTATTAAAAATTGGTAGTAATATATAAATGTAACTAATTGCCGAAACACACAAATTTGTGACTAGTTATCATCCTTCTTAGTATTGATCGTATATATACGAATTTGTTCGTAAATATATAGTCCTACATTCACATACAGTATTTCAGTTGGCGAAAAGATGAAACTTTGTTTTGAAACGATAGAAGAAACATGATTGATGCTGATATTCTGATATATTGTGAGATGAAACGTGCTATCGTACACCAAACATAATTTTCCTTTGTATTGAAGCAATGATCATATATATATATATATATATATATATATATATATATATATATATATATATATATANATACTAAGTTAGACCGGCGTATTAACGCGGATAGGAAAAAAATGCAAAATTTTAAGTCGTATTCAAAATATTAATTTAATTTTATTTCATTTTATTTTTCTTTTTAACCCATATTTAGAGTTCACACACTCCATCTTGTATGCACTCAATCCCAATGAGTAACATTTATAATTTTCATATAAAAAAATGTGTATTGTATCAAATTTATACTTTACTATATATTTAAAAAACTAAAAATTAATAAAACATAATTCTAAAAAAAAAACTGAAAATAATTTTATCTCATATTTGAAAAAGTAACAATATCTTAAATATATTTGTTTCATATTTTGTAATCTGATACATAATAGTTTTACTACTTGTCCAATTAATTTTAAATAAAAATATACTAATATTATCATAAATTAATCAAAAAATCAAAGATGTTATTTTGAGAAAATTATTTGTTTATGTAAAGGTAAGTATCTACAATCCTTTTTCTTTTTAGATTAATAATTGACAGTATAATTTATTTAATTATGGTATTATAATAGTAATTAATTGTATAATTTCTTAATTCTTTTTCTTATAGAACTAGTAATTTAAAATTAGAATTAGTATATTTTTATATACATATATGAAATATCTTTTTATATTTATTAAATTATTAAATTTTTAATTTCTTATAATTTACAAATATGTTAACAAAGTTTTGTATCACACATGACAAAATCTTGAATTGTTAAAATTGATACATGTCGCGGTCACATGAATTACTAACTTTGAAAACCAAGGTTTATATAATAACATAATATTGAATACGCTATCAAATCATTCACTGGTTGAAAAACTTAAGAAAATTATTGATTATCTTATTTTTTATTATGTTAATCACTAATTTTAACACATTAAACCTTTTTATACTTTAACCACTTTTCTGTTTAATTTTTTTTACTATATGATTACAATAAATAATAATTGCAATTAAATTGCATATATTTTCCTTATAATTTGCACATATTTTCTTATTGAAATTAATAATTTAATAGATAACTTTCCTATTAGAATTAATGATATAATATATTGTTTTGGTTTTATATACTTTTCTAAAATATTAATTGAAATCCTTTTATATTTAAAATTTTTAAAATTTTCTATAATTGTTAAATTACACATGTTAAAATATTATTGATATACTTGACACATGTTACAATTATGTGAATTACTAATTTTAAAAACTAAGTTTTATATAATAAAATATGTGATATAATCTCTTTTCACGTAAAAAAAAAAAGCTGATGCTTAGTCCTCATAAATTTGATCTAAAATAGCAAATATATATATGATCAAGCAATGCTAATAAGAGCAATATAAGTTGAGTGAATATACATAACTTGTTTAGGATTTATTTAGATTTCATTGGAATCATCCGCACTAGATCAAAAGTATTTCACACATACGTTTTAGAAAGGAGGAATTGGAATAAACATTGCATATGGATGTGATTTTTTTTTTCTCTTCCTTTTAATATCACGATTACGTATAACTAAAGGAATAGAATAATGTTGGCAATGCAACGATCGGTGGGTTCTTCAATATACATTTTACTTTTGCACAACAACGAGAGAACAACACGTGGGAAGGAATGATATTAATGTACGTTGGCCTCAGTATCACTTTTATACTTCAGGCACAGGCCATCTTTTCCTTTGATGAAGACCTTCTTCATGTTCCATGATGATCTCTTTCTGAGATCAAACCTTTCACGGGAAAGAGCTTTGACCACCCTGCAGTTGAAGAGGCACTCCTCTACCCAGCTGTGGTATGTGGTCATGTGGAACCAGGCAGCAATAGTAGCCATGATCGCTGACCGGATGACAGAGATGGCGGAGAGGACCAGGAAGGAAGAGACTGCAAGTGACACGAGACCCACTACTACCGCATAGGATTCAGAGTGAGTTCGCTGGACGAATCTAAGCTGAGAGTGAAGAAAAAATTATTTAATAATTATGGGAAAATTAAAAAAAATTAAAATAAAAGTATATAGAACCAAAAGTAATCTATTATATCACTAATTATAATAGAAAAATTATCTATTAATACTACTTTTAATAGGAAAATATGTGCAATTAATAAGGAAAATATTTGCAATTTAATTGTAATTATTATTTATTATAATCATATAGTAAAAAAAAGTTTATACAGAAATGATAAAAGTATAAAAATATATGTTAAATTTATTATAATCATGTGTTAAAATTAGTGACTAACATAATATAAGAAAAATAAGATAATCAAAATAAAATATTAATATAATTCTCTTAAGTCTTTCAATCGGTTAATGATTTGATAGCGTATTCAATGTTATGTTATTATATAAACTTTGATTTTCGAAATTAGAAACTCATGTGATCGCGACACGTATCAATTTAACAATTAAAGATTTTGTTATATGTTATACAAAAACTTTGTTTTAACATATTTAGAAATTATAAGAAATAAAAAATTAAACAATTTAATAAATATAAAAAGATAGTTCATATATGTATATAAAAATAATGCAAATTTTAATTTTAAATTATTAATTCTATAAGAAAAAAGAATTAAGAAAATTATACAATTAATTACTATAACATCATAATTAATTAAATTATACTGTCAATTAGTAATCCTAAAAGAAAAAGGACATAGATACTCACTTTTACATAAACAAATAATTTTCTTATAATAACCTCTTTTAAATTTTTGATTAATTTATGATAGTGTTAGTATGGTTTTATTTAAAATTAGTTGGACAAGTAGTAAAACAATTAAGTATGAAATTACAAAATATGAAACAAATATCTTTAAGATATTGTTACTTTTTCAAATATGAGAGAAAATTATTTTCAATTTTTTCTTTGGGAACTATTTTTTTAATTAATTTTTAGTTTTTATAAATATTAAGTAAGATATAAATTTGATATAACTTTTTTATATGAAAATTATAATGTTACGTATTGGGTTTGAATGCATAGAATTAAAATCTAATTTTATTATCATATAATATACAAAGAAATTGTATTGCAAGATGGAGTGTGTGAACTCTAAATATGGTTTTAAAAAAAATCGAATGAAATAAAATTAATATTTTGAATACAACTTAAAATTTCATATAGTTTTTTAATCCGCGTTAATACATAAAACTAATCTAATATAAGTATATTTTTTAAATTAAGGTTTGTTATGGACTATCAACTCAAAACCAACCTAACCCTTTATATATCATTTTGATAATTTCTCCAACTACACCTCCCCGCTCACGCTCAAGCATAATCATCTGGGCATATGTGGGAGCAATATTTACGGGTGGCCTAATAATCAGATGGCTTTAATACTATATTAAATTAGAGTTTGTCATGAGCTTCTAACTCAAAATCAATTAGCAATGAATAGAGAGAACATAACCATTTATATATCACTTGATAATTTTTTCCTAAGCCACATCTTCCTAAGTCTTAGGTATAATAAAACTTACCTATATAAAAGTGGTTCTAGGAATTATGCAGAGGAACCTAACCATTTCTCTAGGTTCGTTCGTTTATAACTTCTCCTGCAAGCAATCGGAGAGATAACCTAAAGACTAACACAATTCATATAGCAAATTTTGTTCATCGATTTGTTACTACTCTTTTTGTTCATTTTATAACAAACCTAATGAAAGAAGTGATTACCACATGCGGAGATTCTTATTCAAATTAAAAGGACATTAATCCACATGAATGAACATAAGAACGAAGAAGAATTGGATACTAACATTACAAACTTTCGCATGCATATAACTATATATCAAGAAACAGAGAAAGATGTAAGAGACTTGTACACACGTGACTCTTCATACTTCTATTCTGTTTTTGTTTTTGATGCATCCTCGATTTTATCCTCTGATGCTTCCATGATCTTCCAAACTTCCATTATGTCTTTACCATGTTTGGCATTAAGTTTAAGCAATACAGCTTCCCACTCATGTTGACCTTTACCAGTTAAAAACAAGCCAAACAATTTAAGGGCGAAAGGAAGAAACCCTGCAAGGTGGACAGCACGAACTGCAAGCTGTTCGAAATCAGGAGGATGATAAGGCTGCTTGAAGGCAAACTGAGAGAAGAGTTCAAGAGCTTCATCATATCTTAAAGACTCAACTTCATACACATGGTTCACGCCAGACTCAACTAATAAATTCTTTTTAAGACAGACAATAACGACTCTGCTTCCTGGACCAAACCAGTTAGCGTTCTCGGCTATCCACTTCCCTTGTTCAATGTTATCCACACCGTCTACGATAAGCAGAATTCTTTGGTGTCTACGCATTGCTTCTGTAATTTCATGCCTCTCATGATCTAAACTTGTAAGATCATCCGCTACAAACTTTCCAGATAGAAACTTCTCTTTAATATTTTCGACATTTTCTAGGAAAACATGTGTCTGGAAACTCACAGATATCTTATCATACGTGTACCTAGCAAGGGTTGTCTTCCCCACACCTGCCTTACCCCATATTCCTACGATACGGACATCTTTGATAGATTCTAAAGCCAACAACTCATGAAACTCTTTCATTTGGCGATCTATCCCTACAAGTCCTTTGAAATTGCTTAATGATGAAGAGAGAAACATAAGCCAGATGTCATCAGCAATGTTCTTGATCCGATTTAATCCGCCTACCCCTGAATGGTCCGTAGATAAAGAGCACTGAGCGGCTATGTTCTTCAGTTTTGTAAGTGCTTTCCTCCATAATGGGGCTTTCCACGGATACATTTCCTCATGAGGCCCAAGATAGTGTTGGGAGATCTCTTCCACATCCAAATGGTTGTTTGTGATGAAGATGGGTATGACAATGAGTGAGCTTTCCTCCTGAACCTGGAGTATTGCCACGAGCTCTTCCAGGAACCCAACAGAAGAAGCTTGCTTCTCGGACATCATGACAACGGCAACTTTAGACTCTGCCAAAGCCTCGAGAATCCGTTGATCAAGCACCCTGCAACGCTTCTCCTTCCAGCTGTCGGAGATGAAAGTTTTGATTCCATGTTGGGACAAATGATAATTAAAATCAATGGCAAGAGATATCTCGCCACTAAAACTCAGGTAGACATCCACCTTCCTTTCAACCAACAAAGATGTAGAAGAAGAAGACATTGGTTTGGTTCTAAGTTCTAACAATGAAAATTATGTCTTGTTATGAATTTTGGATGCGGTCGTTGGGGAAAAAGATGAGAGATCCCACAGAATGAGGCAACAAGAGAGTGGGAGGCGAGTGGCATGCTACTTGGCGTTGACTTTCCAACAATAGAGGGGAGGGCGAGCACGTCTTTTCATAATGCAGAGTTGCAGACAGAGAGTAGTAAATTCTTCGACGAGTTTGTTTTGTTTGTCAACAATGGCTTTCTCCTCTGCACCTCGTGTATTGAAGTATGACGTATTTCTCGGCTTCAGAGGGGAAGACACAAGAAAAACCTTTGTTAGCCATTTATACGCAGCCCTTGATCGCAAACGAATCGTTACCTTCAAAGATGACCAAAGGCTTGAGATAGGCGATCATATTTCCGACAAACTCCGCAGAGCCATAGAAGTTTCGAGGTTTGCTGTGGTAGTTCTCTCAGAGAACTACGCTACTTCAAGGTGGTGCTTGATGGAACTCCAACTGATAATGGAGCGTATGAGTCATGGGAAAATTGATGTCTTCCCGGTCTTCTACAGAGTAGATCCCTCTGCCGTGAGACACCAGCGAGGAAACTTCGCTTTAGATAGCCACCGAAGTCGAGAAACGGCAGATACCATTCTTCGATGGGGAGAAGCTCTTAACCTAATCGCCAGTCTTACCGGCGTTGATTCCGAAACCTGGTAAGCTCTTCCTCTTTCTCAGCAAAAATATTTCCTCGTTAACTGACATTCTATTTCAATGTAGCATTGATGAGGCTATAATGGTTGAAGGGATCGCCAGAAATATTGCAAGACGTGTGACATCGATGCATAAAATAGATTCCAAGAATATTTTTGGGATGAAAGCTCAACTGGAAGGTCTGAGTCCTCTCTTGGATCTGGAATCCGATGAGGTTCGTGTGATAGGAATCTGGGGGATGGGAGGCATTGGGAAAACTTCCATTGCCAAGTGTCTCTATGACCAGCTCTCACCTAAATTTACAGCTCGCTGTTTCATAGAGAACATTAAGAGTATTCGTCAAGACCATGACCAAGATCTAATGCATTTACAAAAACTAGTGCTCTGCAGTATTCTTCAGGATGATATTGGCGTGAGGAGTGTGGAAGCTGGATACCGTCAGATAAAAGCCACACTTGGGCACCGAACGGTGTTGCTTGTACTTGATGGTGTTGATAAAGTGGAGCAGGTGCATGCCCTAGCAAAAGACACAAAATGGTTTGGTCCTGGGAGCCGAATCATCATAACCACCCGAGACATGGGCTTGCTCAATACTTGTGAAGTGAAAACAGTTTACAAGGCCATGTGCTTGGATGCTAAGGATTCCCTCCAGATGTTTAACCATATTGCTTTTGGAGAAGGACTTCCGCCTCCTGATGGTTTTGAACAACTTTCAGTCAGAGCTTCTCGGCTTGCACACGGGCTTCCTTCTGCACTTCAAACCTACGCTTTATTTCTCCGTGGAAGGAACGCAACTCCTGAGCAGTGGGAAAAAGCATTAAGTGAACTCGAAAGCAGCCTTAACGAGAACATAATGGAGATCTTGAAAATTAGCTACGAGGACTTACCAAAAGCACATCAGAATGTATTGCTTCATGTTGCATGTCTCTTCAATGGAGACACTATCCAGCGTATCACTTCTCTTCTTGATGGTTCCAGACCTGAGAGAAGCTGATAAGAATGAAGAACACAATCTCTACTTCTTATCTGATACACTGTTTATACAAGACTAGAGTCACCGGCACATCACCGGTTCATCAACTCTATCTCCCAAGCAACAATATGTCACTTTTAATACTCACAAACAATGCATAAAAGAACTACAATGACTGTTCTCAGTTTATATACAAATGTCTTCAGTCCCTTGCATATGCTTCTCATGTGCTTATCAATACTCCCCCCTTCGAAAACAGCTTGTCCTCAAGCTGTGGAAAAAAAGAAACCTAATTAACTGTGTAGTATCATCATATCGCCCTTTCCTAGCTCGTTCTCCACAGCTTCTTGCTAAAAGATGTCACAATATGTTGTCGTGCAAGGTTGTTCTATAAGCAGATTTTCCCTGTTCCAAACGCTTCCCTAGTCTCTGTGTTGTATTTTGATCTTAAACCACCAGTTCTTGCAAAATTTTCTCTTCCATAAATCTGTAAAACAGAATTGAATGCCACCCAAGCAAGGCACACAAACAACCTTGATCCTCATACTCTTATTCTCTCCAAACTTGTAACCTGTTTTGGTCGTGTGGTGTACAACCTGAACGGTCGTTTGAAACTGCTCCAATTCCCTTTGAATGATAGAATCGTGCTTGACCATCGAGTAGACTGGCTTCTGCGGAGTTGTTGGGGTGATTAACAGAGTCATCAACATGGATGCAAAACTTGCAGGTTGAATTACTTTCCCAATCTGAGACCACCACACATCATCATATCGTTTGATTTGGAACTTGTGTACAATCACATATCCATGCTCTTTGTTCTGTCTCCTGCCATAGTAGAGCTGCTGCTGCACACACATTGATCTTCCGCACCGTAGCGTCACCGTGAAGTTGCAGGTAACCCATAGTTGCAAGCTAAACTTCTGCAGTTTTTTCTTTCTCCAGCAATGCCACACTGAATGATAAAAATTCCAATCATTCACTAAAAACACTCTGTCTTCGTCTGCTTTATCTTCATCATGTTGTGTGTATTGTTTAGCTAGAAGCAATTGTTGATGAGCTTGTAATCGCAGCAAGTCTCGTTCTTTACGCATCGGTGCCCGCTCTACTACCATACGTGACTCTTCTTCAAGCTCAAGAAGCACACTTTGAACCATAGACACTTGCAGACCCTCTCCTGGTTTCCCAGCAACTTTAGTGTTCTGAATTACAACCTTGTAAACAACATGATGTTGCTGTATTGATGTGACCCTCTGCTTTGGTCTGTTCCCATTTGGGCTAAGGCAATCCACCAATAGAGACACAAATTTATACTTAAACTGCAGAGATTTCAAAGACCTTTGCTTCTTCCTTTTTTGTGGCCTACCAACACGAAATTCACACAAAGTTTCACCCACTGGAACATGAAAGTGCAGTCTTTTTAATCTCTCTTTTACATGCTTGGATTTCCTCCAACTTGTATTGAACCAGTCATGATTCTTATGTGTCTTTAGTCTTTCTGCCTCAGGTTTGTATTTAAACTTCCAGGACTTAGAACAATTACTCTGCTGTTGCATTTGCAGCTCATTACTATCACACAAAGTACACTGCTTATGCAATCCTTCTCTTGTCCCATTCGCATCTGCAACTGCATTCATCTTCTTATGTTGCAGTAAGTTGTACCCTCTAAGAAATATTGGATCGAACACTTGGCAGCCATATATTTCTGTCTCACTACCATACATAATCTGAAACTGAGCTGCAACATTTCCATCAAGGAACAAGCTCAAATCCGTCTTTTTTAACATCACAACAACTTTTTGACTCTTTGGCAATTCTTCAGTAAAGATCCATGCTACTTCACTAAGAGCTTCAAAGATTGGATTCTCAATGTGCTTTTCCCCAAGTTTTCTATTAGCCAAAACTGAATCCATTCCAGAACATCCTAACTTATGAACACTACAGCTAGGTTCCAAGTCAGAGATCAATACCTGATCTTGCTTGTTGAAGTGATTTTGGACCAACGATTCTTTGAGTAGACTCGCTTCTTCACTGTGAATCGTAACTTTTTCTACAGCAGAAGTTTCTATTGATACACACTCATTGGAAAAAGATGAAACAAATGTTTCTTGAATCTCTTTCTTCTCTTCTTTCTGCTCCAAGATTTCAATATGTTTCTCTTCTCTAAGCTCCTGAAAGAGTCTGATTCTTTCATCTCTGTCACCAAACCGCAACACCAAGGCTAACTCCATCATTCCCCAACGGTCAAAATATCCCCATACTCGTGTTCGCCGTTGAAACCACAAGAGAGCTTCACCTTCGAGAAGACTTTGCGCAAGATTCAGCTTCTCATCTGCCGTGAAATCCTCCTGAACAAAGAAATCCTCTAGCCATGAAATCCATGGTCGCAATTCACCAGCAACACCATCGAAGATGGGAAATCCCTCAAGACACATTGCAAACAAAACCTAATCTTCTGCGATGACTTCGATCTCGATCACGAACGCACCAATTGATAAGAATGAAGAACACAATCTCTACTTCTTATCTGATACACTGTTTATACAAGACTAGAGTCACCGGCACATCACCGGTTCATCAACTCTATCTCCCAAGCAACAATATGTCACTTTTAATACTCACAAACAATGCATAAAAGAACTACAATGACTGTTCTCAGTTTATATACAAATGTCTTCAGTCCCTTGCATATGCTTCTCATGTGCTTATCAGAAGCTTGGGGATAAGAGTTCTAGCGGAGAAGTCTCTCATCGATATATCAACTACTTGGTATGTAACCATGCCTAAGTTGGTAGAACAAATGGGAAGAAAAATTATGCGTGACTTTCAAAAATACCTTGGGGATCCTGAGGAAATTTGTTATGCACTGGCTCTAGGAAATGTACGCATATGCATAATTTTGTTGTCTTGTCATATACTCATATAATACCTCAAGTTTTCCTGGTAATGTGTTAAGGTTTATGTTTACGCCAAGTTGCTTATTTGTTTCTATCAACAGGGAACAGAACAAACTGAATGCATGTCACTACACACGTGTGAAATGACATGTGCGTTGTCTATGAAGACCACTGCTCTTGACCGTATGCGTAATCTTAAATTCCTCAAGGTCTACAAGCATGTAGATTGCAGAGAATCGGCGCTGCTGCTCATTCAAGACTCACATGACCTGCCTCGTACCCTAAGGTTATTCCACTGGGACTCATTTCCATTGAGAACCTTGCCTTTCAGACTGGATCCATATTTTCTTGTTGAACTCAACCTGCGTCACAGCAATCTAGAAACGCTCTCGAGTGGAACACTGGTAACTTTTCGTAGGAGCCTAATGCTTGTGTCTGCGATCTTGTTAGATCAACATATAATGCAATATAGAAGTCCTTGCAAAGAGAATATTTAATTTTCAAGTAATTCCTTTTATTATGGTATATTTTTGTTAGGTGTTCAGAAATTTGAAGAGACTAGATGTGACGGGATCTAAGAATCTCACACAACTTCCAGATCTTCCAAATATCGAGTATGTGATTTTGGAACGCTGCATGAGACTAAAAGGAATCCCTCATTCCATTGGCAAAAGTTCCACCCTTAAGAGGCTTAAGCTATCCTACTATCATGAGCGTAACAAGCCCCTGGAAATTTTTATATACACATGTGCCGGGAAGCAGCTTCTTGTATTGGAGTTCCCAAATGCAACAGTGATAATGGTTCAAGTGTTGAGTATTTCGGTCGATGGAAACATCAAGCTTTCTTCAGGTTTTCAGGGATATGTTGAATACTTCTCCTTTACTTCTGAGAAACAGATCCCGGTTACAACGACGATGTGTGTCCAGCAAGCTCCTCAGTCTGTCTCGGAGTTCAATAAATTTAGTTCGCTCAACATCATGAGGTTCAGCTACAAAGAGAATGGTCAACCTGTCACCCTTCATAGCTTTCCAGATATTCCTAGCCTGAAAGAGCTAATACTTGTCAACTTAAACATCCAAAAAATTTCAGATGGGATTGGTCAGTTAAAGTTCCTAGAGAAACTGGACTTCAGTGGAAATGATTTTGAGAACTTACCAGAAGCTATGAATAGTCTGTCCTGGTTGAAAACTCTCTGCCTTAGGAACTGCAGAAGACTCAAAAAATTGCCAGAGCTAACTCAGGTGCAGTCAGTCACACTTTCCAACTGTGGGAACCTCAGATCATTGGTGAAACTCTCTGACGCAAGTCAAGATCGGCGCATATACCGTTTGATTGAGCTCTGTCTTGACAACTGCAAGAATGTGAAGTTGTTGTCAGATCAGCTTGGCTATTTCACCAAGCTGACATATTTAGATCTTAGCGGCCATGATTTTGAGAGATTACCATCAAGCATCAGAGATCTTACCTCTTTGGTAACTCTCTGCCTAAATAACTGTAAGAAACTCAATTCAGTGGAAGAACTTCCTCCGAGCCTCAAGTTTTTGGATACAGACGGGTGTGATTTCCTTGTAGCTGATTCTGTACAACGTTTTAAAGACAGGCAAAAGAAAGAGGTGAGTTTTCTTCTCTTGATCCATCTCTACTAAAGAATTTATATGTAGTCCCATTATTACCTCCTTCCTTTCATATGTACAGCCGCGAAATGACTGCTTCCAAGAAACCGATATACATAGTTTTGAATTAAAGCACCAAACTACGGTGAAAGGCTGTGATTTATATGAAGCTGGTGTTGTAGATTATTATAAAGACAGACAAAGCGAAGAGGTGTGTGTGTATGTTGTTATTATACTGCTTTCAAGTTGTCGTTATTATGAAGTAGTTCTTTGATCACCTCATTCCTTTTACAGGTACCACAGCGAAATGACCATTTCCAAGAGACTGATATGCTGAGTTGTGAAATGAATCACCAAATCACAGTACCAAATCATCAACCAATAGTGACAGGACGTGATTCCCTTGAAGTTGATTCACAAAACGAAGAGGTGAAATATTCTGCTTTTGATTTTGTCTACTATGATCAATGTAATCATTTTATTACTTCTCCTTCTTCCTTGTATAGTTACAGCCGCGAAATTACCACTCCCGAGTAGCCGAGATAGTGAGATATGTACGGAGTCGCCAAATTACTGGACAAAGCCACCAAACCACAGTGACATGCAATGATTTCTTTGAGGATGAGTCTCAAAACGAAGAGGTGAATATTCTGCTTTTGATTTGTTTCTACTATGTCACTACCTACCTTCTATAGGTACAGCTGTTAAGAAATGAGATAAACCCGTTATACTTTTATTCGTAAGATTTTTGACTGGCTTAGTATTGGTTATAAGGCATCTTTGATGGTCAATAGAAATCTTTAAATCACAGATACAAACATAGAGAAAATTAAACAGGGAGACAAAGAAAGAGAGAGAGAGAGAGAGAGAACCATATAATTCGTTATTTCAGAACAGAGAAGCTCAAAGACAAAACAGAGCTTTTCGTGGCTTTGTACATGCATTGACTTCTTTTGCACACCGGAAAATAGATAAACAATATTCCTAATCCTAAGCCAAATCTTCCTAAGTCTTAGGTATAATAAAACTTACCTATATAAAAGTGGTTCTTGTAATTATCCAGAGGAACCTAACCATTTCTCTAGGACCAGAAACAGAGTTACCTATCCATTCAAGAAGATTCAAAAAACTCGGAACCAGCATCATAAAGATCTCTCTCTCTAAAGCCGATTTGACGAAACAGTTGACGAACTTCAAAGCACCTTAAGCCCTCAACTTCATACACAACTTTTACACCAAACGCAACAAGAAGCTGTTTGTCTTGTGTAGTTATGATCACTAGGCTACCTGGACCAAAACAGTTAAAATCTTCCGCAAGAGCATCTAGCTGTTCGAGTTTATCGACGTTGTTAGCCACAAGTAGTACTTTCTGACTCATGAGCCTTGTTTTGATCAACCCTGAGGTCTTCATCTTCGAGTACCCTCCTTGAATCCTAATCAGAAACTCGTCTCTTAAATTCGACATTTGACAATCACGAGGAATCTCTTTGACGTTTTCAAGAAAACACTGGCTTTGGAATTGCTTAAAGAACTTCTGATAAACGTATCTAGCTAGAGCTGATCTTCCATTACCTCCTCTTGCCCAAATTCCAATCACTCTCACACCTTCATTAGCATCCAAATCCAACAATGGATACAACTCTTTCATGTGTGCACCAAATCCAAATTGGTTACTGATCCCATCACTTGTTGGTGATAACAACATGTCAGAGATTCTCTTGGTAATCTCGTCGAGTAGCTTCGAATCATCTTCCCTAAAACAGAGTTCGAAATGTTTTAACAAAATCTCTAGAGTTCGAGTTGTGATATAAATCAAATCAAGATAGGAATATAAGTTACCAATCACGAGAACAGTGACCGGAGATACTTGCCAAATTGGTCAATGCTTGTCTCCATGACACAACAGTCTCGTGATTTTCTCTATCTTCATGTTTCCTAAACTGAAGAGCTACTTTTTCGACTTGTCTCCTCACATGAGCAGGCACGACGTTATAAAAGATAGGCATAACGATGAGCGACCCCTTTTTCTCAACATCCATGATCATGGCTAGCTCTCGGAGACACCATGGAGACGCAGGGTAGTTCTTCGAGACAATCACGACGGCGATTTTGGAGTTTTCGATTGCGGTGAGGAGATCTGAAGAAATCCTACGGCCGCTCTTGAGTTCGACGTCGTCTTTGAAAGTTCGAATACTCATTCGGATGAGTTCTTTGTAAAGAAAGCTGATGAAGGTCCTGCGAGTGTCTTTGCCTCTGAAACTCAGAAAGACATCGAACTTTTGGGGAGGTGTTGAAGAAGAAGACGATGGATACATTTGATTCAAGCGGAAGCATCAGCTTTGTATGTTGTTGTTGTAAGACGATGAATAATAATAGCTTGAGGATCGCATTGTGTCAAGAAAATAAAAGAGTGTGAAATTTCCGAGAAAATTGTTGAGAATTTACTAAGAAATATGTTTTGGTTTGTGGAAAGTCATGAAACAGAACAGGTCCAAAGTAATAAAATCTACACATAGCTTATTCGATTTGGCGATCTACGTGGTTATGCTTTGATGAGATGATGATGATGTGTATAAAAATCTTAATATACGTATGTTTCACCATTGGCACTTTTTCTAATACTTTAAAAGATAATTAAACGTGCAATCCTAAGTGTACGTACGGCACGGAATGAATAATAAACGGTCGGTGTTGGTTGAATAGTTGATGCTGAGCAAACGGAAAAAACTGTGGTCATCAGTGTTGTTACATATTTAATATTTCATTCTTGATTACTATGATTTATGAGTTGACACGGTATAACGTAGACGACTTATAAAAAGAAAAAAAAAGAAAAAAAATTCGAAGTGACTTTTACTTTTTTGAGGATTAAATATTTCATCACGAGATCAAAACGGATTTTAACTTCGACAATCCTCAATAAAGTCATATTTAAGTTGGACAAATTTTGTTTTAGTTGTCAACAACTTAAACTTTGCTGAGGCATGTGGATAACGAAGATAGATATATCTTCTCCTCTGTACTTCCATTTGCGGAATCAAAAGAGGTTAAAACTTTGTCTTTTGTGTATTTTATTTAGTAGAATATTGGTGTTAAGAAAACCATTGCACCTGCAAATTATGATAAAACTTGAATATATAATCTGGAAGTATATTAGCGCGTGGTTGTCAGGAATTTTTAGATTTAATTTCATGAGTTTTGAATATATCAATCACTAATTTTGGAAAACAAGTAAACTATTCTTAAATTTCTTATTATCTAACCTACCAACTTAAAAAAATTTCTAGCCGACTAATTTTCGCATATTTAGTACTGACCACAATTGTGATAACAACTAAAATATATTCAATCACTAAATCTTTGTGAGAATAATACGATTTTGAAAGTAACCATATTTAAAATTGATTAAATGCTAATCATTAAGTTAAAATCACAAATATCTTTCAATATTACCTAGATTGCTTCTACTATTACATTAACCTCATATCTACCTAATTTCAAAATAAAAAATCATTTCCGTTTTTACTAACTAATTACTCAAAGCATAAAAAAATATAGCTATTTAACCAAATCTTTATGGAAAATTATTATTCGGAAAATATTGGTATCATTTGCGTTTATAACAATTAAACATATATTAGAATTTTTGAAGCATATTCTGAAACTGTCATGCTTCTCCTATAAATCTAAGAATCAAATGCACATTCTGAACTCATAGAATTTATTTTTATAGCACCAATCTTTTTGTTTCTTTTTACTAATTGTTAAAAAATCTAATTTGAGCTTTTGATACTTAATTTTATTGTTCGAAGCCGGGAACAATGTCGTCTTTGGCTGAAGAAAGATATAATCAAAAATCGTCCAGTACAAAAGAAAAGATGGTCAAAGTTCATATTATGTGTCCTCTCACCATCGTTTACATCGTTATATATTCAGCTGCAGTGAGTAGAGGGCGGATGTGGAGAGAAAGACGATGATGAGAAGCTCCAAGATAAGCCACCCTGAAGGCCTCCTCAGCCAGGGTGCAGAAGATGGTTCTGCAAGCGCCTGCTGAACTGAATGGGAAGATGAGGCTCTGTTTCTGGATGTTGGGAACAGAAGTGGCGTGTCCAACTCACCAGGAACACTGATAACCACAAGACCTAGAGCCAACGTCAGTGAACTCAACAGCCATACCTACAAAGAAAAAGAAAAAGAAGAGAACAAAAATCATATGAAATTCAAACAACAGAAACGTTATACATATCTATCTATGTGTGAAGAAGTGAGTAATGGAAGAATTACTGGTTTATTCACAGCATACATAACTCAGTCAATCTATGCATTTATCATCAACCAAAGAAGAGAGAAGAACAAAAGCAGAGTCTGTCTACTTGATCCAACTCAACTCAAATTTCACATCAAACAACAACTGAGGGTTATCGAATCGATAATGCAATCAGAACAGCAACTGAAGAAACAATTTATAATTACTAATTTTTAATTTCAATAGGAAAATATGTGTAACTAATAAGGAAAATATATGCAATTAATAAGAAAAATATATGCAATTTAATTGCAATTATTATTTATTATAATCATATAGTAAAAAGAAATTTATACAGAAATGATTAAAGTATTAAAAATGTTTAATTTGTTAAAATTAGTGATTAATATAATATAAGAAAAATAATATTCAAAATTCAAAATTGTGTTACAGTTTTAAAAAGTGTGTGGTTTAAATTCAAAATTCACGTGGTTATTTTTACGGTTATATATCATTCATCATAAGTTTTTGTGATTCTCATTCATCATAAGTTTTAAAAACCTGATTCGATTGAATCACGTTTTTAAAAGGGAATTGAAAAAGCCACATACTATTCGAGACTTATAGTGTACGTACCCGAGAAGAATAATCATACAGTATCTATTTCTCATTTGAAGTTAAACAATATTTTGTTTGGAAAATTTGTAAAAAAAAAAAAAAGCTAATCCTTCTTGCATGTTGATTCCACAAAATTGTGTTAAATATAGATCATATATATATATCCAATTATAGTTTACTTTAGTTATCCGGGCCGGCAGGGTGAACATGAATATTTACAGTCAAATAATAATTGGTTTACAAACCACCTAAATAACTTATGTATTTCGGCACGATTTGTGAAAAAAATAATAGTTAATTTGTATTAAGTTATTAATAGCTAGTTTAAATTAATAGTATTATAATTTAATTGATACAATACCATATTTTCGTACTGACATACTAATGTGTTTAATAAAACACATATACCAATTAATCGCTGGACAAGAACCTTCTATTCAGTATTTGGTATATCTTTATGATTGATTTACGTAATTTTCTTGATTAAAAAAAATGACAATTTGTTTAGAAAATAATTAAAAGAACCAAAAAGAGTATTTTGCTATTGCGCATGATGTATTGGAGAACTTGGGCCAAATAGGCCCATATGTATGTTAAAAAAAATTGGCCTCAGGAAACGACACCGTATAGTAGAAACGGCGATGTGCGTCTTATTCGTCTTCAGTGAACCGAGAGGCTGATTGTGCGACGGTGACGGCAAATCCAGTGAGTGAGCTCCTTTGATTATCGCTGCATTTACTGAGAACCCTAAACATTGAGTTAATAATCGTGTCTTCTAAGCATTTCACTCTGTTCTAAACTTCTAATCATCCATCAGATCTTCTTGTTCTGAGCTTCTTCTTCTTTCTTTTCTTTGGTTCTCCTGTGAAAGATGAATTGTAATGGAAATATTTTGGTTAGTTTCTGTTGACCTTATCCTCGTCGACGAGCCACATGAAAAAAGTTTTCGGCATTTGTTTTAACGATTATTATTTGGAGAGATTGTTCGGAACCAAGGTTAGTGATGAATGTCTTCCACCACTTGAATGTGATTTACTCATATAATAAAAGTGGAGTCTTTACGCATTTTCACCTGCACAATTATGCTGCTGCCTCAACTCGTCTCTCTTTGTATTAGGAAAATTTGTAGAATGAAACACTCACTCACAAGTCACACCTCCTTTGGAAATGTGAGTTTCTTACAACAGAGAAATCATCACTAGTTATGTGTGTTTAAGTAGATTAGTTGTGGCCGAAAGGATTCGTTCCGGTCGTAAGCAGAATGGCCAGACTCACAAGCAGAATAGCCAGACACAGAATCAATACACACCAAGAAAAACCCCACAACCATGGCTTTAAATGCTGCAATAGGATTGATATAGCCACTTGATAACTCGTTGTACCTTTGGTAGTCTCCTTGAAGCAAGCACATACTGGTTCCTCCTAGTACAAGGGGACAAAACGAGGAAATGAGCTATATTTGTACAGAAAGAGAGACAATTGACAGTGGAAGAATCTATTAGCTTACCTGTTTACTGCGTCTTCCAACTGGGAACCGAGTGATTTGACTGGAGTTCTGGTTCCAATGGGGGCAAGGAGTTAGATCAATAGAATGTATTATGCTGGGAAGAGTGGAAGCTGTTAGAGACTTGCAGCCATGTGCATTTATACACTTGAGACTCCGTGGAAGCCCTGTCAGTGATACGAGGTTGCTGCAGTAATTGAGGCATAGAGTTACCAAGGAGGTGTGGCCAATGATGCTTGTCGGTAACGTCTCGAAATCTTGTCTGCTGAGATCTAAATATGTCAACTTTGTGAAATGACGTAGCTCATCTGATAGTGACTCAATGTTCTTGCAGTTGTCAAGCCAAAGCTCGAGCAAACTGTATCTAATTTCCTGATCAAGCTTCACCAATGTTCGGAGGTTTGTACAGTCAGAAAGTGTTAGGATCTCCAGCTGAGATAGTTCTGGCAATTCGTCCAGACTGCGGCAGTTACAAAGCGTCAACTGTTTCAAATTGCTAAGAAGCTTCATTGTACTAGGTAACCCTTTGAAGCTATTCCCACTGAGGTCCAACTTCTCTAAGACTCGCATATGGTGGATGTCATCTGGGATTACCTGGATGTTTAGGTTTATTAGATTTAACTCTATCAACCAGGGAAACCCTGCAAAGCTAATACACTTGAAACTTCTCTTCGTGTTGCTGTCAAACCGCATTATGTCGAGTGAATTAAAACCATAGGGAGGTGACTCGAGCTCCAACTTCATCAGCTCACGAGAGATGTGTTTCTCGGAAGTAAAACATAGATGCTCTGCATATCCTTTTAGAAGCTTCAACTCCAGTTTTAAGTTGCCTGTGATTGATGGATTCTCAAGAGAAATGCCCTGAGAATCTGCTACAAACGTTTCTGTGCTAAAAAATTTCAGGTAGACAGCTCTAACGCTCAAGCTTGTGTCTTCGATGACAGTACTTGTAGATTCCGTTATTTTGATCCTTAGATGCGTAAGCCCATCACAGTTTGACACATCAATTTTCTGCAGTTTTGATAGGCTGCAAATGGACTTTGGAATCTGTTTCAAGGAAGTGCAGCCTTCCAATATCAACTCCTCGAGACACACTGCTTCCTGAAGATCTGGAAGTTCTTTCAGGTCCTCAGATCCTGTCAAATCGAGTTTCCTCAGATGCAGAAGTCTCTGAAACGAATGCAGCAAAAGAAAAAATAAGGGAAACGTTAACAAAAGACGAAGATGCATTTATTAGCAAGGATATGAGGAGACAGCAAAAGTAGCATACCGGGGTTCCACTCCAGAGCTTTTTGAGCTTGCTGTAACATAGATTTAG
The DNA here is from genome assembly GCF_000633955.1 of Camelina sativa. Classification (NCBI taxonomy): domain Eukaryota; kingdom Viridiplantae; phylum Streptophyta; class Magnoliopsida; order Brassicales; family Brassicaceae; genus Camelina; species Camelina sativa. The sequence continues at coordinate 8,120,027 of NC_025701.1, read as the reverse complement.
TTCAACAAGACAATCTGGACTGATATTGGTAGACAAGGTTGTAAATGGATATGCATCCCAATGGAGGAATCTAAGCTTATGGGGAATACTCCATTTTTTTTCTAGAATCAGATCTTCCCTGCGGGATTTTAAACCTACAGAGTGCCTGTTGATCTTCAAATAACTGAGATTATGCATCGGCTTGAACATGTTCCACTTGATATGAAAATCACTGGACATCGGCTCAGAAACATCTAATGCCATGGCTTCGGTTTTGCTTGTACCCTGATGTATATAATACTAAATGTACATGTCAGTATGTCACACTTACTATTAAGATGGTGAACAAAAAAAAAGAATTCAGGACATTGCTTGTACTTACTGCGTTGTCTTCAAGTACTCGACAGATGTCCTTCTGTTGCCACAAGATTCGTTGTTTGGCAGGGCTGTTTTCTGATTCTTGATGCACAATTTGTCTCCCAGTTTGCTCTAACAAAGGGTGCATAGCTATACGCCCATCAGCCGATATGTCGATGAGAGACATGTCTACTAAAACCTTCATTCCCGCTCTACCTCGTTCAAGAAGTGTTATGACTCGTTCGACAGGATCTCCATTAAAAAGGCATGAGACATGAAGAAAAGCAGTCTTACCAACTCTGTCTAACTTATCATAGCTAGTTTTCAAGACCGTCATGATTTCTTCATGTGGAGCTTCCTCAAACATTTTCAAATCATCTTGCCACCCTCCTAGGGACTTGTCTTGGAGATGAAAGCCGAAAGTCACAAGGGCCAAAGGAAGACCTTGAGAAAGCCTACAGAAACGTTCCGAAAGATGTTGGTACTCTCTGTCCCTAGGAGGATTCCTTCCTTTAAATGCAATCCGCTGGAAGAGTTGGAGAGCTATATCATCATCCAAATACTTAACTTTGTACACATTTTTCACTCTAGAGGAGCTAAGCAAGCTATTGTCCCGTGTGGTTATGATGATTCGGCTCCCTGGTCCAAACCATCCAACCTTTGCCAAGGCATTCACCTGTTTCACATCATCCACCTCATCAAGGACAACTAAAGCTTTTAGGTTCTTAAGCCTTGAATGGATATAACTAGCTCCCTGCTCAACGGTCTGAAACTTAAGATCTTCTTCGCCAAGGATATTAGAAAGAAGCTGTTTTTGTAAATATAAGAGATCATGTTGTGCCGAAGAAATTTTATGAATGAAACAATGATGACTCGAGAAATATTTCTTATGTTGTTCATAAAGATGCCTGGCTATGGCCGTTTTGCCAATGCCTCCCATTCCCCAGATCCCTATCATTCGAACCTTATCTTCCTTGGTGTTGGTGTCATTGTCATTGTCATTCTTGATGTGGATGTCCATGGCCAAGAGAGGGTTGATTTGTGCCAAATGAGCTTCCATTCCAACGATATCCTCAGGAGCCGTTGGCACCATAGAGAACAACTTGCGTGAAATAACTTTAACAATTTCTTCAACCATCGTGACATCGTCCTTGCTGACAATATCAATAAACAAACAGTAAGGATTCAATGGATACGTAGGCACATTGTTAAATAAAAGGGAGAAAAAATCCTTACTATTTACTAGACTCTGCGCCTTTTCGGTTTCCGATACGTTTAAGGGCTACTCTCCATTTGGGAATCTTCTGCGCTAATTTACAACCTCGGTGGCATGTTAAAGCAAAAGTCCCTCGAAGATTTTTAACGTCAGAGGGGATAACGTCGTAGAAGACTGGGATGACACATATCTTTTCTTCCAATCTAAGTTTCATTATCAGATGAAGCTCGTCCAAACACCACTTTGAAGTAGCGTAGCTCTTTGAGATAACCACAACGGCAAACCTTGAATTCTTGATGGCCTCTTCGAGTTTTTCGGGGATGGAGTCTCCTAGCTCGATCCTTGGATCGTCTTTGAAGGTGAAAATCCCTCTGGTGACAAGTTGTTTGTACAAATAGCTAGCGACGGTTCTTCGAGTGTCTTCACCTCGGAAGCTGATGAAGACATCGTAGTTACCAGGAGGTGCAGGGGACGAGGACATTTGACTTCAAGTTCCTTCCCTCTCTCGCTTTTGGGACAATTACGCTACAACATTGAGATCAAGAGTGAGACAGGAAGCTTTAGTTAAGGGAAAACTCAGCTTTATTATTCAAAGTCAACGCATGCACACCTGGATGAATATTCTGAGTTTTTAAAGTCATTATTATCCAAAATCATGTTTTTTTTTTTGAATAATCATTTTATTCTTTGAGTTTGTATCTCTCTACCAGTTCATACAAATTTTATGCCAAAAAAAAAAAATCAATATACATTTACCCATTTAGTCATTTGTATCATCCTTTAATCCATTCTCATATATCATATACAGTCATATATACCTACCATGTTACTTATGTTTTTAGTACATTTATAACAATTTACTATATTTTCAACAAATGATAGCCAGCTTTTTAAAAAAATAGATTGATAATCTAAAACATTGCTAATGTAAAATATACCATTTAAAAACATATGACATGTACATATATACCATTTACCCTCAGTGTGCTGGACGTGCTTGCTAGTCGTTATTAGAAAGAGAATAATCTCCCTTAGTCTTTTTCTTTTAGTTTACTACTATTTAAACATTAATTTCTTCAATAGAAAAGTAACAGATATTGCCTCGTTTCCTAACTTGGCCAGCTGTTCTTATAATTGGTTCTTTAATGTTCAATGAGGAGACTTAAAAAAAAATTTGAAGAAAATAACATTATGTTATTATATAAACTCAAGATCAGTTCTTGAGAATGGAACATTTAACACGTTAAATAATAGTAATATATAAACTCAAGATCAGTTCTTAATGCTATTATGAGTGTGACCACTGACCAGAATCGTTCCTTTCAATGGCAGTATATAGTCGTACTAGGGTCTTAGATGTTTTTGAATGCATTAATATTGTCCATTCTCTGTATCAGCGGTTCCAAGCAGGTGTTTTTCCTCTGTTTCTGCTACGTCTACTTTCATTGGATCAGTGAGATAACACAAAATACCAATATGTTGATCACCAAAGCTGTGTGAAAGAAACTAAACATTGTAACGGTTATAAAATATTTTTAGTTTTACAAAAAAAAAACGCAAAGCAATTCCATGCAATTATGTTGAAGAGGCAGCAACGTGCAAAGCTAGAAGTATAGATTCTCTGTTAGGTCCGGTTGTGTGTTGTTGTCACGATGATCAAGAGAGAAACATGACATGGTTCTTTGTAGAAAGACATTTCAGGATTCGTACGTTAACCGTAAATTAATCCGATTGAACGGTTGAAATCCAAATCGGATTCGTACATTACTGTTCACAAACGATCTTAGGATTAAATGACAAAATCAGTTGAGCTTTTTAGCAGTTGAGTCAGCATAAAAAGGTCACGTGATCAAATAACAAAATCAGCCTAACAATTTGAAAAAAAATTCTATGAACGAAGGGAAATTTTCATTAAGCAAATGGTCTATCAAACATGGCCACAAACAATTAATTCACAAATAACAACAGTTGCAATGGTTTTTTTTTTTTTAATATATAGTTTTCCTACCCATTATACCCCATATTAATAGAAGAATAGAACCAAAGCCACTAGCAAAGATAGGCCTAATGTACTGTATAACGTTATGTACCAGTGATTCTTCCATTACTCACTTCTTCACACATAGATAGATTATGTATAACGTAGACTGTTTTATATTTATTAAATTGTTTAATTTTTGAATTTCTTATAATTTACAAATATGTTAAAACAAAGTTTTTATATAACACATAACAAAAATTTTAATTGTTAAAATTGACACGTGTCGCGATCACATGAGTTATTAATTTTGAAAACCAAAGTTTATATAATAATATAATACTAGGTAACAACCCGTACTATATGCGGGATAAATCGATTTAAAGAAAATTATTATAAGCAAAATTATTATTCTAGAACCAATATTTGTTTGTGTCAAACATAATATGTAACTAAAAATTTTTATTTATTTATTCAAAGCTGCTTTTTTCGTGTAAAAAATATGTTTCACTCGTGAAATATTTAAATGTGGAAGATAAATATTGATAAAATGTTACTGTTTATTGCAACATGTCTTTTGTGTGGTTTAAAAATCAAATTCATATATTTTATGTTTTATTTTGTAATCATAACAATTTTGCATGTTTCTTATATTATCATAACAACATATACTAAATTACTCGGTAGTTTAATTAATTAATTTTATCATATGTTAGTAACAATCAGATTCTAAACTAAATTTTCTGAAAATAATCTAATTTATTAATTTAATATTTGTGATTAGGCTATTTAAATATTTTGAGTTAGTCGGTTTGTTAATATTTTCTATAAATAACGGATTATTACCAAAAAAACCATTATAAAAAAATTAATGAAATTTCAAAATCAACATATTCATGTAAGAATACATTTCACCTGTGAATTATGTGAACGTGGTAAAGAAAATATTTATAAAATGTTACAATTTATGGAAATATATATATTTTTGTGTGCTTTAAAAATCAAATTTTTATATTTATGGTTAATCGAGTAACTATAACAATTTTACATAATCTAATAATCACTCATTTTAAATATATTATGATTTTTTTTTGGGTACTAAGTTTATTTATAATGATAAGAGTTATTGTCTCATTTCTTTTTAATAGCACATTGATTAATGTACAATTAAAACATATATTCCTATTTAGTTATCAATATTTCCATTTTTTAATGAATAATCACACTAAATGTTGAGATTAATTAATTTACATACTTAGATATTTATAAATAATCACACATCATGATATCCCTAATTTGTTGTCATTTTTATATTTATTTATGAATATATATAAATCTATATTTATTGGAAATTAAGTTTCCTTAAATGAGTTGGAGATAATTTAGGAGTAATATATTTCTTTTTATAATCAATTATAATAACTATTGAAAGCTTATTATTTAAATTATTATGGTAATAATACTAACATAAAAATAACATTTTATATGATTTTGTTAATAAGTTATATGTTTAATAAGTTATATGTTTAATAAGTTATATGTTCTTTATTTTTATTAATTTTATATGTTTTTATAGCCTTTTTAGAATATTTTACTTATATTGATTTTAAGAAATCAATATTTTATATTGATTTCTTAAAAATATTATAACTTTGACTTGTATATTTGTAAGTAAATTTTTGTGAAATTTTGATTTAAAATAGTATGTAATTATTTAATTAATTTTAATATGTGATATTTAAATTTGTGTGAGAATTGATGACATATCTAATTATTATTCAGTTAATTATTTATTTTTTAAATATAGTGGCATGTTAATGTAATTAAGTAGAAAATTTGAGGGTTTTTTGCTAAATGTGTCTCGAGCTCTCTGGCGACGACACATCAACTTTTTCAAGAGAGTGCTTCTCTATTAATATATAGGGGATTGAATACGCTATCAAATCATTCACATATAGAAAAACCTTAAGAAAATTATATCAATTTCTTATTTTGATTATCTTATTTTTTACATATTATGTTAATCACTAATTTTAACACATTAAACCTTTTTATACTTTAATCATTTCTGTATAAGTTTCTTTTTACTATATGATTATAATAAATAATAATTGCAATTAAATTGCAAATATTTTCCTTATTAATTGCACATATTTTCCTATTGAAATTAGTAATTTAATAGATAAATTTCCTATTAGAATTAGATTACTTTTGGTTCTATATACTTTTCAAAAATATTAATTGTTATCCTTTTATTTTTAGATTTTTTAGTTTTCCTATAATTATTAAATATTTTTTTTTTCACACATGTCAAAATATTATCGATATACTTGACACATGTGGCAATTATATGAATTACTAACTTTGAAAACTAAAGTTTATATAATCATCTCTTCTATTGTTTGCTTTAGTTTCTCAGTTCATCAGCAACAACTGAAATGTGATGAACTGACTTGTTCTGTTCACTTAACCTGAATTCATGTTGCTTTTTTTTCTTTTTTTTTTCTTTTTGTAGGTGTATGGTGGCTTTTTGATTGAGCTCTACTCCCTGCTAAGCCCTGCAAAATCGATTTTTAGCATCAGCGATCTTACTTACCTCTTTGGTAACTCTCTGCCTCAATAACTGCAAGAAACTCATATCTTTTGAAGAACTACAGTAAAATCTCTATAAATTAATAAGGTTGAGACAATGAAAAATTTTAATAATTTATAGAGGTTTTAATTTATGAAGAGGATTTTTCATTTTCATAGTTTTAGAATTTTTTTATTAAAAGATAAGATACTTTTTGTATAATTTTTAATTTTTAATTCTTTATTTTTTATAATTTACATATTGTTTTATTTTTGTGATACATGTTCAAAAGTTCGGAGTTTAGAAGAAATCCCTGCTACTATCTTTCATGGTGATGATAAAGTTGAAGAAGATGTTGCGGTACCTTTAGAACCAATTACACATAAGGAAGCAACTATCGCGTCTAGAACTCTCTACAATTTTTGGATGCGATTTGAGAAGACAACACGTAAAGTTTTTGATGCAGTCAGAAAGATTTAAAATGTGCTCCAACAATAATGCAAATTCAAGAATAGCCAAACAACAATAAAGTCATATTTCACAAAATTTTCTTAGATATATATATTAGTTTATTTGATTATTAATTTATAATATTGATAGGATCATAATTTTACATAAGATTTTCAAAAAAAAAATATTATTTTATTATTTTATCGAAATATTATTATTTTATCGAAATATGTCATTTTTTACACCAGTCCAACTCGAGAGCAGAAAAATTTATTAATATATAGCGAATATTAATTTAAAGGTTATTAATTTATAGAGGTTCTACTGTATCTTTGAGCCTCCAGTTTCTTGATGCACAATTGCATACAGTGAACCATGCTTGCTATTGATGCTAAAACCATGTTTGCTTACGGTGAACTTGTTAGTTGTTACAGAACATTATACCCCGAAGCAGTTCCACACAGCGATTAAAAAGATGCCATACGTAAATGGTGGATTTGTCTTACACCTTACTACTCCATTTATAAACTTTTTGCAGATATGGAATCCCCAAATGGTGAGTCGAGTTCCGCTACCAGTGGACCTTATAGAAAATGAGCCTGTCTTTCTCAACGGAAAGCAATTCCATGCAATTATGATGAGGAGGCAGCAACGTGCAAAGCTAGAAGTATAGATTCTCTGTTAGGTCCGGTTGTGTGTTGTTGTCACGATGATCAAGAGAGAAACATGACATGGTTCTTTGTAGAAAGACATTTCAGGATTCGTACGTTAACCGTAAATCCGATTGAACGGTTGAAATCCAAATCAGGAAACATTACTGTTCACAAACGATATTAGGATTAAATGACAAAATCAGTTGAGCTTTTTAGCAGTTGAGTCAGCATAAAAAGAGTCACGTGATCAAATAACAAAATCAGCCTAACAATTTGAAAAAATACTATGAACGAAGGGAAATTTTCATTAAGCAAATGATCTATCAAACATGGCCACAAACAATTAATTCACAAATGACAACAGTTGCAATGGTTTTTTTTTTTTTTTTTAAATATATAGTTTTCCTACCCATTATACCCCATATTAATAGAAGAATAGTACCAAAGCCACTGGTAAAGATAGGCCTAATGTACTAATGTACAGCACAATTCTGATCTCCTAATCTGAAGAATGTCCTAGAGATCGATCGGGTAAAGGGAATTTACTACTTCTGTCTGCAACTTCAGTCTGACCTTTCCAACAAGAACATGAAGTTAGAGTTGTGGCGAATCATAGGAGGAGGATCAACCTCTGCAACCTCTACGTTTTGCATCGATTTCGAGATATCGTCAACCGAGAATGGGATGCTGCAAAAAAGAATCACCAAGACCCATAATTTTTTCAAAAGATCAACCCTTTTAAAAGTGAAATCTTAGCGTTTGTTTTGTTAATGTTTTTTTTTTCTTTTTCTTTCTGGGGTTTACCTCGAATCATCATCTAGTAAAAACGAGTTGCTGATCACGTTCGTTGATTCATCTGACATCGTAAGCCGCATGCTTGCTATCACCTGCATCACCATTGTTTGTTAAGCGAATTTAAAAGAACATACTTACCTCTTCTATTACATTACGCTCTCAATAATCTTGGATTTTCTTAAAACATGACTCCAAGTAAGACTAATGTAAACGATTTGCTCGAGCGGGTCTATCAATCAGATGAAAGCGAAATCAAGACTGAAAAATATTCACTTGCCTCTGGAGATACGCTCTGTGTACCGTATTTGTCGTCCCAATACATAACACTGATCCTGTACACTTGCTGAATGCTAAGCACCTGCAGAGAAACAAAGAAGTTTCATTCGATTTACATGAGATTAACTGATGAAGAAAAGGGCGCAAAAAACAATTGAACTAACCGGACAAAGTTCGGTAGTTATCTCTTTTAAGCTCTTCTTAGGCTTCTGATGTATAACCAAGAAGCCAACAGCTTGTCTGATGTGCTTTAGTTCATCCCAAGCCAAACCAACAAACTAGAACACAACAAGCATCTTTTAATAAGCAAACTGTCGGAAATATCCAAAGAGGATTTAAACATCTATTACCTCCTCCGTTGCATCATGGCACCACTTTTCCAGCTCCGCAAGCCCTGTTTTTACATACTCTCCATTGCTAAACGAGCAGCACTCACGTCTCAAAAGAAGGCTACACGATTGACAAAAAAGAAAAACATAAGTGGATATCTACTATATAGCGACTTGACAGTGCCAACTATAACACATTTTACCTGTTAAACAACTGAACATTGATAAATGAAAATATCTGCCCGAACACTTTAGAAATTAGCAACGAAGGCACCTGCAGTTTTGGAAAGGTCCAAAGTTTGTGATAAAAAAGACAAAGACAGTTGAAAACTAATACATGTCAGCTGTGGCTATTCTTATTTTTTTACTCACATAATTGGCCCTCATAGTCCTCAAGTGGCCGTTTAGACATGTAACAATGCTTTGCCAATGAGCAATTAGCACTTGTTGAGCAACAAAATTATTTTGTGAACGTCCCTTTACTAAACCAGAACGTGGTGCCTTTGGTGTCCTTGGAGCCTGTTTCCATCAAACCACAAAAGCAAAACCAGGCTTAGGGGGTTTAATACCACACTTATAGAAAAACAATATTTTTCTGTGAGAGCAAAAGGAAACTAAAAAGAATGCCTACCTGGATGCAAGAAGCAAGCAGAGGAGAAATCTCTTTCTTCATCTTGTCTCGGATCATTCCATATATCTTTTCTAGGAAAGCGGTGAGTTGCTGCTTGAACAGCAAAGCAGGATATTTAGCTTCGACTTGACGTAGTTCATCTAGCCCACCGCCAATCGCTCTTCCATTCATAAATGGAAATCCAGCACTTTGTGGAGAACCTCGGAGACTCTATTATGCAGAGAAAAGTGAGATTAATGAAATCAAAGCATTTAAGAGAGATATGTAACACTTCTAACCACCTGAGACACCCGTCCAAACAAAGATGTAGGCATTCCCCGACGTCTGGGAGTAATTATGCTTCCTGTAGCACCGGCTTTCAGAGTGCGTTGAAGCAACATTAATAGTGTGGCGGAATTGGATAACCAATAGCATAGTACATCGTTGTTTTCCTGCATCTGCAAAGATGTAAAATTTAGCATGCGACCACCCATGCAGCAGGTGAACTGTCCAACACTTGGAACACATACTACAGCCCTAAAAGAAGATTTGCGTAGGTATGAGAGAACATCAATACTACCTCGACTGCAGATGCTATTGTCTCGATAATACGATTAAATATACTGGTTCTTTCTACTTCAAAAGATCTCCAGTGTATCAGACACTTAAATATCAGGCAGGCAGCAACAGGCTTGCCTTCAGAAAATCCTATATCTTCTGAAATAGACTTCAGTAATAGCTCTTGATTTTCCTGCAAGATGGAAAACCGCACATACTGAGTATGCAAAATGCATATTGACACAAAACAGAGCATCTGTTGCCGCAAATGACATATGTGACAAGGCTTCAAAGTGATAGCTACCTGCTGTTTCTGATTAAGCGATTTCTGGGGCCTATCCTCAGTTTCAGGTTCCTGGAGCATATCATCAAGTATTAGATCTCCATCACTGGAAATGGTAATTAAACAAGGGGCTTGTTTTGTTTGTTAACATACCTGAAGCTGTGTTCTTTCTCCATTCGAGAAAGCATCTTTCTCGGGAGTTCTCTGAAATTCCAAGGAAATATCAAAAAGGTCATACTCACAGTTAAGAAGTTCAATGCAAAGACATAGCCGGTGTCCACTAGTACCTGAATTATGGTAGATTTTGGTCTTAGAGCCAAAGCTCTAGAAGTCGGTGAGATGGTAAGAGTTTGTTGCCGAAGTACTTTATTCTCCGACTCTAAGTTAAAGACCTTTTCTTGGAATCTAATTTATAGGAAGGGAATCTTTTGTTAGTCTTCTTAATTAAGAGAACAAATAGGCCCTAAATGCAATATCCAACACTAATTATAGCTCTAATTGCATGGCGTATTGACGTGAGAAAATAAAAGCATATTAACAAGGGTAAACAAATGCATCATAATCTCAAATTTGGATATGAAAACAAACCTCTGAACAGAATCTTGAAACTGCTCTATTTTTCTCCCAGCTTCTTCAAGTTTCTTACGTAATTCCTCATTTTGGACCAAAGTACTACTATAAGCCTGCTTTGCTTCATCTGCCTTATGTGTTTCTGATGACAACAGTCCCTGCATTAGGACCATGTTCAGATTAAAGATCAGTGACACAAAAAAATCAAATATGGAGGCTTTCAACATCAAGCATTTTCTTTCTTAAATCCAGAAACAGAAAGAATTCTCATTATTAAATTTACACATCTGCATTTATGGTGCAGACAGTTACATCTTGAAGCTATTTGGATTAAATATGTCAGTTTTTTACCTTTAGCCTGTCAACTTCGTTGCTCAAAGTATCAATCTTCTCTGTATTTTCAACAACAACAGGTTCCTTATTAACTGAACTTGCTTCTTCAATTGTTATTCGAGCCGCCTCCTGTTCTTTTACTACCATTGCAGTAGCTTCCTTCAATTGTAACTGCATGGTATGCAATGCCTCTTGCAGCTTTGCAACTTCTTGCACCTTTGCCTCCTCAAGATCAGTCTGTTTATCAGTATAAAGATAACAATATAATCCAAATTTGTAACTGACTTTGCAGACCACAACCTGCAACCTGGTTTAACCTAAGAATCTCCAAACGAAAAATTGACATCTAAGTTACCCTTAACCGCTTCTCTAGTTGTATACGCCAGGTAAGCTCTTCAACCCGCTTCTCCAATTTATCTTTAGCATCTTTAAGAGCACCAGTCTCTCTTGCAGCCTAAAACAATGTCAGCATGGAAGTAAACAGCTGAATAATTTTTTTCATGCACACAAACAGCAAAAAGTTATAAAGCAAAGAATCTAACCATTTTCAGCATCCTAAGCTCTCTTCTAGCAAGTCTGCATCTCCAGGCACATTGCGTGACTATTGCTGCCTTCTGAAGTCTTGCGTAGTATGAGTACGCTTGGCGACCACGCCAATGAGCCTGAAAACAAAGGAGATAAGAATTTTTTATGCATCAAAGAAACTGTCACCAAACTTTGCCTATTTCCGTCCTAAGAAGGTTATATGTAGTTCGCTCCCAGTAACAAGGAAACTGCGATCTACCTGAAGCACAATGGCGGCTTTTGTTTGCCTTCTTAACCTGAATTCACTACGTGCAATCATAGCCCTTAAGCCAGTCTGCAACACGATTGTCGATGATCTTGTGGTAACAAAAGATTTCCTGTCGATGTACCGGCGGTAATTCTTCTGGAATCTTAGAGCTGCAGCTTCTATTCTCAGTTTTTTGTGTATTGTCCGGGAAATTTCGCCTGCAATTAATAAAGCATATATATACAACAAAAATAAAATTACCAGCTAGTACTACCAATAGAAAAGGAGAATAAATGATCAAACAGAAAACAATGAGCTGGTAAGAAAGGATTATGCTCCAAATGATGGAACATAAAGGAGGCAATGAGAAAAGAATGCGTAAGCACTATGATTCTGACTGAACAGCCTACACCGTAGTCAAACCTTACTGATGTGCAGAAAATACCTCGTAGGAAGGATTGCAAAACAATAGCAGCATTGCGAATAGAACGGAAATTCTTTCTGGCAAAACATGTGCGGAATTGCCTCTGAATGACTCTGGCAGCATTCCCAAGCACCTCTGCTCTCCTCGCATCTAATTCAGCCATCTGACCAGCTCGAAGGAAAATCTTTGTCTTTCCTACCTGGGAACAACATGGTAAAGGTACGTATGTGATCCCTGAACAAATACTGACGACGTCGATAGTGAGAATGATAGAAGGGAGATTTTTTTTTTCTTGTAAAAAGGTTACGATCCCATAGAATCAAGACCACAACGCTAAAAGTATCCATGAACTTGTAAGAAAATAAGTTGGAAAGAAAAGCAGCAAACCAGAATGAAAATTATATCACACCTGGTAGTCCCTCAGACCTTTCTTATCAAGAATCATTTGGCAAGCTACTTTATCATCATAACTGTAAAAGAATATATGATAAAATTGCTTACTACACTCATGTTAATTTCAATAAAAGTGTTTTCATGGAGATAAATCTCAGAGAGAGACTTACTTTCCTTCCAAAACTTCTGGAGCAAGGAGACCAAAACGGTCAAGAAAATCATAGAAGGCAAGCCTGGTAGGATAGCCAGCGCAACTGATCCTAATGGCCTCAAGAACACCCTACAAATGAAACTAGTTGTTATTTTCTGAGGAGACTGCATTTAATGAATACAAAACATATAAAGAACCATCGTATTAAGTAAGTGTGTTATTGTATACTTATTTTGGTGATTGCACTTATAAATTTATATAAAGATACAAAGGGGACGGTGTATTATAGGTCTAACAAGATATATAAATACACGGGACATCCTTACCCCACAACGTAATTGATGAATGACGTTGAAGTTCTCAAAGACACCAGGTTTAAGAACATTGTTCGGCTTTATACATCTGATGTAATGAGGTTCTGTACCATTCAGCGTTTCCATCAGTGAGTGAAGTTGTTGCTGCAATATAGATAAGTAATATCAATAAACTTACTTTAAAGCTTGCAATACATATTTAGGACTTTTACATGCAAATATGCAAAATACCTTGAACCGTGACCCAATGGAAGAAAATTTTGATGACCTGGATGAGTCTTCATGAAGTGCATGAAACAAACTCGCCACAAATGAGCAATTAGATGCAGTAAATAGCGCTTGATGTTCAGCAACTATATAATCCCTGTTCTTATCGAGAAAATTGTCTGATTGATAAGTAACCTTGCAGAATGTTGGAAACACATCAAAAGAAGAAAGCTTCAATTTCAATTCATTTAGAAAAGTACACGAAAAAAAAATCATGAAGAAGCAATACTATACCTCTCCCGCATAATGCGATATGGTAAAATCAGTGGGAGAGAGCTTCGGTTTGGAAAATCTCTTGTGGTTTTTGAACGTCTGGTACAACTTTTGGGAGAAGTTGTAATGGTTAAACGTGGGAAACATGCTGTGTTGAATCAACCAATAAACATGAGTGGATAGTACTATACTACTATATGAAAGCCATACAAGTCAATCAGAGAACGATAAAGCTTACCAGGCTTCATCTAGAAGTGCAATAATTCCTCCTGGTTTCTGATTGAAGACATGCAATTTTAACATAAGAAAAGGGAAAGCATAACATAGTTGTGCAATTTTGCCCAAAAAAAAAACATAGTTGTGCAATAAACAAGATCTCTGCTCTTAAACCTAAATATAGTTTTCATGAAGCAATCAGATATAACAAACTGAAAATGTAAGTCTGTTAAATTATAAGAAACGAGAAACATACTTTTTCAATTAAATCGAGAACATCTTGGTTATCAATAAACTCTATGTAACTCCAATCGATCTCTTCTTTGGTATACTCTTCCTGCTCCATCTTGAAAACATGCTGCAAAAAAATGCTACCAGAATAAGTCCAATCTACTTATCAAAAACCAAAAGGGCTGATCAACTAGGGAAATATAAAAACGCTAACCTGATTAAAATGCTGTTGCAGTTTTTCATTCGTGAAATTGATGCAGAATTGCTCAAAACTGTATCATAAGCAGAACATGAAATCAACGACAACTTCAATAATTGATAAATCTACCAACTTTCCACGTTTAGCAATTTCCTTCCAAAATCTTGACAGACATTATATGAAACTATATGTAACCCACGTAGTATCACAAAAATTCACAGCTAACTCTTGTAATTCTATTATATTTTGAGACGCACGCTGCAGAAAAAATAGAGAAATAGGCAATTTTTCAGTTCGAATAGCAGAACATGACAAGGGATTATTTCTTTAAAGCTATCTAAACATGTCTAGATTGGTCGTCCCTACACTCCTGGAATGAAATGGGCTAAAGGTGAAAGCAAATTATGTTTTACATAAAACAATACCTATTGCATTTGAAACTTTCAAACCCATAGATATCCAAAACTCCAATAATCGACTTTGACCTTGGGTCCTGCCCGATGGAAGTATTAATTTTGTTCACAATCCTGTAGATGACAGGATACAATGTATTATGGAATATATAAATATATAAATGCCAGGCGGGAAAATGGAAGAGGGGGTTCGCTTGAATAGCTTCACCAGTCAAACAAGTGAGAATATATTGTCTTGGCCAGGGTATCCCTACTAACAATTGCACTGTTGGGATCAAGCGTTCTCGTGATAATCTCTTCAGGTGTAACCATCACACGCCTAATAAGAGCATCTTCTAGGCTCTGGGCGTCACACCTATCAAAACAAGTGCACTATTTAGAGAATAATCCACTAAAACAAAAATGGAAAACAGTGTCAAATATAGTAAGAAACGAAGTAGCATACATAAGTAGCTCTGCCGCCAAGTTAAGATGATGTCGGGATTCTTCATCCTTGATGACAGAGGAATCAATCTCTTCCCCTTTCCCAAAATCAATGTTACCAAGATGAAGAATTGCAGCAACCACCCTGAAGATTGCCTCCTGTAAATATTACTTTAGACGTCAGACCCTAACATGAAAGTAGCGGAACAGAAACCTAACCTCTTTAACACATCAATTTGAGGACCTGTTCATCATTACTGATTCCAACTACATCCATAGCTTTTCTTGTTTCAAGGTATTCATTAGCATCATCAACACCATCCAATTTATAACAACTTGACTGATTTAGGTAATGGAATGACTGCGGGTTTTTCAGCTGGTACTTCTCTATATCCTGGAAAATAACCAAGAATTTAGACAATAAAGTGTATGATATCGGAATGGGGTGAACATGCACATAATGTTTCAGTTACCAAAAGAATTATGTGATACCTCTGGCGGAGCAGCACAAAGAAGATAAAAGCAATGGTAGTTCCTTTCGGGATCTGAGATTTGGCAAACACGGGACCTCTCCAGCAGATAAGTCCTAATAGCTGCCCCAGATATCCTTCCATTCTTGTCAAATTGGATTTCAACAAATTTACCAAAACGACTGCAAGGTGGTGCCATCAAGAAGAATGAAAATGGCAAAACAATCATGNGCCAAACAATCATAAGTACGAATTTTCTTAAGGCATAACCAGAAGAATTATAAAAGCATTTTTAAAAAATCTAAGGAACCAAGCATTTAACAATAAATCCTGGTAACAAACTAATTACTAATTAATGAACTTAGCTGATAAAAACCAGATTTAGAAAGATGGAGAATGCACCTCGAATTGTTGTTTCGTAAAGTTTTTGCATTGCCAAATGCTTCAAGAACCGGATTGGACTGCAATATTTCAAGTGGGGATGTAAGCATTTAGTTGCATACAACCATAAATGCAACAATCCTCATTTAAACATGAAAGTTAAAAGAAACCTCTAAGACTTGCTGTTCAACTGTCCTTCCTTCTACACCAGACCTCCCTCCCAGAAAGGCAAGGTACCTCATGAGCATCTTTGTCGTCTCAGTTTTACCAGCACCACTTTCGCCACTTACCAAAATCGAATTGCTTTTTCCTTCATTAATCATCGCCCTAATATCTCACACCGTGACTAAATAAGCAAATTATCACACAAAACAGATAGAAGTATGATAAAAAGATGGGTGTGAACATGCACAAACCTGTATGCGGCATCCCCGATTGCAAAAACATGAGGACTTAGTTCTCCAAGTGCAACTCTCTTATATTGTTCCATCATATCGGTTTCATAAATATGAGGCAGCCTTTTGAATGGATTAACTGCAATTAGAATATTCCCTGTATAGGTCTACAGAAGTAACACAAAACTTATTAGTATGCAGCAACAAAAAGTATGAGATGCTAGAAAAAAAGGTAAAATATCTTACGTAGATTTCATTGAGTTCATATCTTGTCTTTAGGTTTTGTAAGACTCCAGGCTCATGCAAATACGAAAGTTTTGTCATGTCATCTACACCTACAGGTGGAACTTCAGTATCCTTGGGAAAATATACATTCGTCACAACCTGAAATATACAACACATGGATGGATATGTGAGGAGAACCACGGTCAACAAGGAAGTCCGAACATTTATACTTGACAGCAAAGAAGGTATCAAACTAATCGTTGATATAATCTTAAAGGTAAAGGTATAATCTTAAAGAAACTTACAGTTTTCCCCTTGTTAGTTTTGACATGAATGTTATCACCATCGATTCGAGTAACTTGTCCATCTATCCATGCCAAATGTGGATCTTCAACCCACACATGTGAGCCCACAATTATGACTGGAGCAGCCTGCAACCATTGCATTGCAATAAAAAACACATCAACAATACTGCCTCCACTAAATCACGAGTTCAATTAACACATATATCATCTACATTGCAGCTCTAAGCAAAAAACACTATACGAAAAAGTCAGACAAAGAGCAAGCTGGTCAAAGAGAGCTAGGACATAGTCAAACCAAAACCTTGCAGTAATCATAGGCAAAAGAATTAGAGTCTCGATTAAGGAAAACCAAAAAGGTAAGCAAACGCCACAACAACATTAACAGCAACTAGGGTTTCCAATTGCCAAAGGGGAAGGAGTTAATGCATTTGAATTTACCATTTGAAAAGAAAGGGGGCAAAACAAAACCCCAGATGATGATGAGATTGGAGCAGAAAAAATCTCTACTTGTGGGGGAGAGGGGATGGGAGAGAGGACTTGGGGAGTGATAAAGTCAACAACTTTTCTCCGGCAATCTCTGGAAAGGAAAGCCCTTTTTCTTCTCCGGCGAGAATCTCTCTTGTGGTGTGCGGTGGAGAGTTTCAAATTAAGTTTAAAAAAAAAAAAGCGTTTCGTTTGATTTTGCTGCTGCTCCTCCGGTTGAATTGAAAGGAAGAAGAGCGTTTGAGGTCTCTTTTTATTTTGGTCTCTTGTCTGATACGGATACTACTGGGTCCCACCGGCATCGCTTCAAAATGGACGGCATCGCTTCACTCTACGTTTCTTTTTTTTTATTATTAAGGAATTTTTCAAAACATTTTAGAAAATTTGGATTTTGTCATGTATGTTCATGAACCAACTATTATAAAAGGAATATAAAAAAAGGTGAATAAGTGGAAATAAATCTTACTACTTATTAGAACACCATTTTTTGAAGACCAGCATTATTTTTTTTATTTTTTTGTTCTTTTCTACATTCTGATTATATATATATATAAGGTATTAAAAAAAAAGTAAAAATAGTTGGAAAATAAGCTGTAGTAGCCCTGGTAAAATGTAAAGATAAGAAAATATATTTTCGTTTTGTTAAAAGGTCATTATTTGAGATATTAGGGTAAATATGATGGAAAATAAAAGGAAGAATTAAAAAAAAACGTGAGCGGCAGGATTCGAACCTGCGCGGGCAAAGCCCACATGATTTCTAGTCATGCCCGATAACCACTCCGGCACGCCCACTTTTTGAACATTTTATCGCTTTCTCTCCTTATAATTTCTCCCGTTTACCACTACACAAAGCCCTGATGATGAACGGGTAAACGGAAAACCCTAAAACTTCGGACATTACATTTGTGCAAATCAATCGTACGATCCATTCATTCACTCTCAGATCCTGCCCTGAGCCGTACACTACGACTGAAACCTCTAAATCGCAGAAATGGCCGCGGCTTTAGCTTCCAGATTCTCCCGAGGTACTTACGTTTTCATCTCACACTGTTCTGTCTTTTTAGTCCCAAAATTTTTTTCTGATTTATATTATTGTTTATTTGATAAAGTTTACTTCTTTCAATATAATAATATCTCTCTACTCCCATACTATTAGATCTTATGCAACACTGACTACTACGAAGAACCGTGTTTAAAGTTTCGAAATGATCTTAAATCTTCTACACTCTTTGTGAGTTTGGCTGGCACAAAATAATATAAAAATCAAATCTTTGAGAAGAGTTATGTTCATTGTTGGTTTCAGATATTTGTGTCGTTGAATTTGTAATTGATTTGAGTCATCATCTTTGCTTGGTTCATGAAATGCAGAGTCAAGAGTATAACATTTTTTTTTTGTTCTTGTGTTTGTTGATGTCACTAACTAATGCTTCTCTGTTTTGATTTGATTCATCGAAAAATATGGAGCAGGACGCTCATTGATTGGAAGTCTTAGCAATGCTTTCTCTGGTTTGATGAATTCCTCCAATGGAATTATGAATGGAAACATCCTCTCTCAGGTCAAAAAGCCTCTTTCAAGATATATCTTATCTTGATGAAACTTTCGTAACATGTGAACTGTGTCCTGATGATTTTTTCCAATTTACAGCAGCAACAAAGGACATTCATTCAAATGGGGACGAATCTCAAAGTCGTGGATAACTCCGGTGCAAAAGAGGTGAAGTGCATTCAATCCCTGAAAGCTAATAAGAAAGGAGCAAGACTTGGCGATATCATTGTTGGTTCTGTGAAAGAGGCGATTCCAAGCGGTAAAGTGAAGAAAGGGATGGTCGTTTATGGTGTGGTTGTGCGTGCTGCGATGCCGAAAAGGCGCGTTGATGGAAGCCAAGTCAAATTTGATGACAATGCGATTGTAGTTGTGGGCATTAAGGAGAAGAAGAAGCAGAAGAAAGTGGAGTTTAACCAACCAACTGGTACCCGAGTGTTTGGTCCTGTCCCACATGAAATGCGGCGCAAGAAACAGCTCAAGATCCTTGCTTTGGCTCAGCACATCGTTTGAGAGTATACACCACACCACTAAGAACACCAGTTATGATCTCTTCTGTAACTCTCATCCATCCGTCAATTAGGTTTCAGTTTCACTCTGTAAACTCTCGACTTTTCTTGTCAAGTCTAAAAGATCAATCCCACCTTTCTACTAAACCTCCACAATGAAATTGGAGAGACTTTTGTTACAAGAACAACCCTCTTGAAACACCATTACTTGTTATGTTTTAGTGTTTTACAAATCATTTTATAGTATAGTTAGGTACTGTATTACTTACTGCATAACAACAAGTATTTATATAAAGAAGAAAATATATTACAGATATCAAAAGTGACATAAAATTCAATTACAATTCCCATACGCCACATCTCCAATATTACAACATATCCACCTACACTTTTTATGAAGATCCCAAGATAAAAATTATAAAAAGAAACACTTCTTCTCTATTCTTCTTATACATAACAAACATACACATTCAAGTCCATGAGAAAAAGGAATGGACTTTTTTAGCTATGCATCATCAAGGTCTTGATTCTTCTTCCCCCAACATTTCACTTCTTATTTTTATGTAAACTTGTTGAAACTTTTTTAAAAAATTAGAAATAATAAAATTATAATAGTGTAAGAGCTCGAGCGTACAGTGTTTCAAGATCTGGTCTTGAACTTTCTTTGAGCTTTCAAGTCGACCACTATGATCGAGATATTGTCTTTGCTTCCCTTTTGAAGAGCGAGCTTGGAGAGATAATCAGCCGCTGCTTGACACGCGTGGTCTTCCCCTACACCCCTCTCAGCTAAAGGCAGTGCTCCATTCTTCTTGTGCCAAGCCAAGATCCGTTTCCTCGCAAAATCGCAAGCTTCTTGGTTACTCATTACATCCCAAAGTCCATCACTGGCCAATATAAGACATTCATCTTCTCTAGCTCGTGGCATGAACATCACTTCGGGATCTGGTATTACATATGGCTCCAGATATTCATCACCTGAAAATGATGTAGATTGAAGCTCATTTTGAGGAGTTCTACTAAGTTTGCAGAGACTGTAACAGTAATGATCTGAATGCTCAATTTATCGACAGTTATGGCCTATAAAACTCTCTTAACATTTTTGTCACAGAGCAAGTCAGCAAGAGTGAAGAAAAATAGTGCAAGGTTGACCTACCGATGGACCTGGACATGGCAAGAACGCCAGAAACACGAGCACCTTGCCATTGTATAACCTTTCCTCCAGCTTTTTCTATTCTTGCATACTCATCCTCTCTATCTGGCTGCAGAAAGAGGGTAAGAAATTTCATGAATGAGAAGTTAGGAACTTTCTCCGATTGTGTTAAATTATTATAGAGGGAAAGAGAAGAATTTTTACTTTGTGGTCAACTGATAAAGGCATGGAGTCTTTGCCTCGGAGTAAAACCGCTCTTGAGTCACCACAGTTAGCGACTATTATATGCGATGAACAAACCAAAGCAACCACAGCAGTTGATCCGACGGTTTCAGGGGAAACAGCTTCAAGAACCATCCTATCAGAAGAACCAACAACAGGTCTGTTGATTTTCCCTTTAACCTCGTTATCGACCTTTAGGAAACAATCTAGAAAGACTTTCTCCCACTGGACCTGCCTACCCTCGCCAGTGTTCCTCCTACACAATTCCTCTTTGATCCGTTCGATTTCTTCAGCCAAAGCAAAGTGGATCCTATCATGACAATAGTCAGCAACCTGCAAGAATCCCATTTCCACCAAAGCCATCATATATTACATAACAACCTGCAAAGAATCCCGTTTCCAGCAAACCCTTATCATATATACATACAACCTATGACAGCAAAACATAAATTCATTTATCTCCCAGGTTCATAGTTGAACTGACTCTCTATTGCTAATATCAATATAAGGATTTGCAAACTACAGTATACCTGAGCGCCTCCGTGGCCATCATATACACCAAAGAAGTGGCTAGTGAGATATGGGAGACTTGGACTCATCCCTTCATGATCCCCCATAAGCATTTTGATGGGTATTTTCAGAAAATGAGGTAAAGCTCTAACAGAATCCTCCATTTCAGATCTTCCACCGCAAATTGAGATTGTGCCCCAAAGAGGTATACACTCTAGTTCATAGACACTCCTGCTTCCTCTTGCTACATTAGGATTTTCTTCAGGCAACCTAATGACTACCTCTGAAGTTGCCACCTCCATATTCACATCGTGATTCAGACTCGCAATAAGGACTTCAGCTGTGGGAACCTGTTCTATGGTGGTCTCGTTGAGGATAATGGCCGTAGCAAGAACTCGCTTGTTATCTGTTTCAACTGTATCTGGCAAGCTTATCTCAGACCTAGCGTCCACAACTATTAAACCCTCGCTTATAATAGTGGCATCAGAAACTAATGGCTCATCTTCTTCTGATTCTTGGACAGTTCCACTAAAATCAGAAGACAAGCTTCTCACTTCAGATAAAGTGTTCTCTTGTGGTTCTTCTGAAACATGTTCCATCATAGAATCGACCACTCCATTACAATATCTATGACCTTTGTGATCAGACAACATGTCAACAGCATCAGTAACATTTTCCAGCTCGGTAATATCTAAAGTAGAAGAGATTCCAGAGTCACACATGGTGTTGGCTAAACTCAAAGTCAGTGCAACCGCAGGTGCAATCTCTTCCATGAGTTCCTAAGCAGCTGCCACAACCTTTAACGACTACAAACAGAGCTAAGGGATTCAATAACCTTCATCTTCCTTTCTCTAAAGCTATGGTCTGATTATAGTGATACTACATCCAAATTCAGCTTTCCACAGGAACCCAAACCGGCGTTTTTTTCCACACTAACTAAGTGAATCAAGAAGAAGTGGCGTACCTCCAGGTGAACAGATCTGACGGATCTACGAAACGGATCCTCTGTAATTGTGATCACTCTTTACGATCCTTAATAACTCTTGATCTTCATCGAATCAGAAAGATAAAAACACTCAATAATCCCACACTAAACCTAATTTAGAAACCCCCTCAAAAAAAATTCAACCTTTTATTACTTTTCCAAGAGAGATCACAAGAGAGAGTACTGGACACAAAGCTCAAAACTTTATCCAAATAACAAAAGTCAGGTGAAACTTGAATAAGAGCAAGGACAATAAGAAACAGAGAGGATTGATTTGAATCACACAACAACAACAACAACAACAAAAGAAAGAAGTAAAAAAAAAAAAAAAACCCTAAAAAGTCGAAGCCTTTATCTTATCTTTCTAAAACGAAACATGGGTTCTCCTGGATCTATATGGTTTGTTTCTTTTTTTTACCCAAAACAAAAAAGATAAACAGAATTATTAAAAGAAAGAAAGAAAAAAATAAAAAGCTCTCTTCTCTTCTCTCCACGGAATCCCAAGTTTCTTTATGTGACAACGACCTCTATATTATTAACACGTTGATCCAATCAGTTATTTAATTCATTCATTTAATCTTTCTTTTATTCAATAATGGCAAGATTGTTGCCGCGTGTCCTTTCCTCTTTAAAGCTCAAGTCTTCTGTTTATTTCTTTTTTTAGACTTCTTCTTCTTTATTTACATGTTACCACAACAACTACTACTACTAGTTAGTTTATTGATTTTATAGAATGAATAGATCGAGAGTTCATTCTGATACGTGCAGGTTCATATATTGTTAAAGTTAGTGGCTCTTCATCATCCTATTATTAGCTAGCTTGTTACAAGAATTCATCAGATGTCTATATGTAAGAGGATGAGGATCCTATATATCGTTTATTAATAAGTACGTCTCTGATGACTAATTTTGACATTGAGATACACTTTCATACCATTTCTCTCTATAGTCCTATACAAGAAAAGTCAGCAAAAGAAACAATTATAAAGACTTTTCTCGCCGACTAAAGTTTCTTTGTATAGTCGTTAATTCTCTCTACACAAGACAAGTCCACTGCTCTTGAAATTTCTTTGAGCTTTCAAGTCGACCACTATGATCGAGACATTGTCTTTGCTTCCCTTTCGAAGAGCTTGTTTCGAGAGATAAGCAGCTGCGGCTTGGCACGCATGGTCTTCCCCTACACCTCTCTCTGCTAAAGGCAAGGCTTCATTCTTCTTGTGCCACATCAAGATCCGTTTCCTTGCTAACTCGCAGGCTTCTTGGTTACTCATTACGTCCCAAAGTCCATCACTGGCTAATATTAGACATTCGTCTTCTCTTGCTCGTGGTATAAAAGTCACTTCGGGATCTGGTATTACAAATGGCTCTAGATATTCATCACCTATAAAAACAAAAAACAAAAAGCAGATTGATGTAACATGTAGTAATGATTCCTCACCTCTAAATAATGAATGTTATTGAATATTCACTCTCTTAATTAAGAACTCTGTCACTGAACAGGATTGAAGAAAAAATATGTAATTTCGTCCTACCGATGGACCTGGACATGGCGAGAATACCAGAAACACGAGCGCCTTGCCATTGCATAACTTTTCCACCAGCTTTCTCTATTCTTGCATACTCATCCTCTCTATCAGGCTACAAAAAAAGAAGGAAAGAAACTTCATTACCTCTGTATGAATGAGAGTAAATAAGAAACTTTCTCAGATATATATGTTTACTTTGTGATCAACGGATAAGGGCATGGATTCTTTGCCGCGGAGTAAAACCACTCTTGAATCACCACAGTTTGAAACTATGATATGTGATGAGCAAACCAAAGCAACAACAGCAGTTGATCCGACGGTCTCAGGGGAAACAGCCTCAAGGACCATCCCATCAGAAGGACAAGAACTAGAAACAGGTCTGCTGATTCTCCCTTTGACCTCATCATCGACCTTTAGGTAACAATCGACAAAGACTTTCTCCCACTGGACCTGCCTACTACACTCACCAGTGTTCCTCTTGCACAATTCCTCTTTTAACCGTTCAACCAAAGCACAATGGATTCTAGCATGACAATAGTCAGCAACCTACAAAAGAATCATGACCATCATATATTACAGAACAACCTAAAAATTAAAAATCCTGTTTCCATCAGAACCCTTATCATACACATTCATTCACATATATATAGCTTCTGGGACAAACTCTCTAAAATGATTGGTAGGTAATATCAATATGAAGATTTACGAACCTGAGCGCCTTTGTGGCCGTCATATACACCGAAGAAGTGACTAGTGAGCCATGTGAGTGTTGGACTAATCCTTTCATGATCCCCCATAAGCATTCTGATAGGTATTTTGAGAAAATGAGGTAAAGCTCTAACAGCATCCTCCATTTCAGACCTTCCACCGCAGATTGAAACCGTGCCCCAAAGAGGTATACATTCTAGCTCATAGACACTCCTCCTTCCTCCTCTTGTTACATTACGACGACTTGTTGTACTAAAGACTTGTGTTGCGGGAACCTCATCATTTAGGATAATCGCCGTAGCAAGACCTTGCACATGATCCACTTCCATTGTATTTTGTACTGTCCACGAAGGCACGAACTATTAAACTCTGGCTTATAGACTTGTAGTCACGTCAACCTTCTCCGGATGCAACTTGTACCAAAATCATTAGCGAAAAGACAGATAATATGTTTTCTCCTCTCTGAAACATTTACTTTATCATTATTTTTTTATAGATCTTTGCTTTCCTTTTTAACCTTTTCAAAACTGAACAGGTTACCTCGATCTAGTGGTTATCCATATATAAGGTAAACTCTTCTTTTTTCTTTTCCAACTAAGAAATAAACTCATAAATGTAAAAAAAAATATCTGTTATATACAAATATATATAGATATATTCACCTATCCGTAATTGCTTCGATCCGATTTGAAAAATTCATATGACCATTTTTGCATAACATCCAGTGGAATAATATAGATATTATAAACAGTGGTGTCATGCATGCAATATAGATAATATAGATATTCCTTAATATGAAAATTCCGATATATTGCAGAACGGATACATATTATAAAACAAAATACTAAAATTCACACATGCATGTCATGTATACCGCATAGAAAGATACAGATCATCACAAACATTTGAGGTACACAGTCGCCAATGAAAAGTTGGTCCAATCAATCATGAAATTAATTTGAACTTTTTGGATTCCAAATTAATACTTACTAGTTTACCTTATTAAAACAAGATGTCGTCATTACACAAATACTTGTTCTAATTAGTAATTACAATACGAGATGCAGATGCTGTCAAATATTAGAAAGAATTGCAGCTTACAAGATATGAGATGGAATTTCCAAAAAAAAAAAAAAAAAAAAAAAATT
>NC_025701.1:8084558-8094028 GCF_000633955.1 Camelina sativa | reverse complement strand
CTAAATTTAGCAAAGTGCAGAAACCATTATAAGGTTTGAATTTTCCCAACAAACAAAAACAGTTAACATCTGTTTTCTCTTCTCCCCTCTTCTCTTCTCAATTTCTTTACCATTTTCATTGTCATTCTGTCTCCTCATTTCCTCCTCCTGAGGCTAAAAAGGCCACAAGTCTTTTCTAGTTTCTCGAGAAACAAGTTTCAGACATTATCATCTCGAGGGCTTAGAAAGATGGCTGCAAGAAGACTTAAAGGAAAAGACACTAAAGCAGTTACCGCCGTAGCCATTGATAAAGATAAAAACAGCCAACACGCTTTGAAATGGGCTGTCGATAATATCATCGTCGATTCTTCAAACTGTATCCTTCTCCATGTTCAAACCAAATTGAGTAATGGCATCGTTATCATCATCTATAGCATCATCACCACCATCATCAATCAATCTAATGATATATCTTATAACAGGAATTGGTGCAGGAGAGAACACAGAGGATACACATGACAACCAGGAAGAGGCGCACCAGTTCTTCCTTCCCTTTAGAGGATTCTGTGCTCGGAAAGGGGTCAGAGATCAATCTCTCTTTCGTGTTTACAACAATCACACATATGTTTATATACAGCTCTGACCTCGTTATATATGTTCTCTCAGATTATAGCAACTGAGGTTCTTCTTCACGATATTGACATCTCGAGTGCAATTATTGACTACATCACCAATAATTCCATTGCAAATATAGTCCTTGGAGCCTCTGCGCGAAATTCCTTCCTCAAGTCTCTATCTTTCTCTCATATAACCTACTAATCTCAAACTTCGGTTGCATGAATGCTAATACTCTCTGCTATGGTCTTAACCAGGAAGTTTAAGAGCGCAGATGTGCCAACGACATTGCTTAAAACAGCTCCAGATACATGTGCTGTCTTTATTGTGTCTAAAGGTAGGCTCATAACAAGCAGATCAGCGACTCGGACTCTGACACCTCAAGGTCCTCAACACTCTCCTCCTCCTTCAAAAAAACCCGCAATGATGTCTGATCCTGGTCCACCAAGTTATACCCCTTCCAGTGAACCCGGAAGGTAATTAACATGATTATTTCATCCCGTTCTGTCTGGTGAATCATTGCTTTTTTTACTTCACAGGAATCATTGGTTTATCATTCTTGCAGGTCATCTCCTGCGTTAAAAGGAGATTTTTCTCCACCTAAACCTCATTACAAGCCAACCATTAACAGGAGTCCTCTGTCAGAGCTTAGCAATGAATCCTCTTCCAGCGGTCACAGTGCTGAATCAAATGCTAGTTTCTACAGCATCCTAGGACGATCCACCTATGGTGGAAGCCCGCACTCTTCCACATCCATGGTTAGTAGTATCCTCATCACGTTTCAAATCGACAATCTTGCCTCCAATTTTTCTGGCCTTTTACATTTTCTTTCAAATTTGTAGTCTGAGATGACTGATGGAGAGGAAGGCTTATCTGGGGAAATTATCACTGAACATCAGGTAAATAAATGTTCCAAAAACGTCGATTTGGTTTTTTCGGGTATGCAGAATGTCAAGTGCATGGTTCTGAGATGTGTGTTCTTTGTGCATGATATGCTCAGGATCAAAATCTTGAAGCAGAGGTGAGAAGATTGAGACTCGAATTGCAGCAGTTTAACGCTTCCATGTGTAGAGAAAGTGTAAGATACTTACTTCCATGTGGACAGCCGAGAATGCCTCCTTGAAAAGGTCCCAAATATGAGTGACTAATATCAGACATTGAATGAATGCTTGCAGGCCCCTCATCTTCAAGTACCTAGAGCTACCGTGGAAACTGAAAAGCTGGAGGAATCAAAGGCAGCAAGAGAGATGCTTAGGGCTTTGTCTGAGATGGATAAGCAGAAAACACAGAGTGCGATCCAAGCAGCTGAAATGGCACAACGTCTAGCGGAAATGGATACCCACAAGAGAAGACTTGTGGAGATGCAGGCCAGGTTCAAGGAACAGAAGATGGCCAATAGTATATCCTACAGAAGATATAGCATAAGAGATGTTGAAAGTGCTACAGACGGGTTTTCAAATACTCTAAAGATTGGGGAAGGCGGGTATGGACCTGTGTATAAAGCCGTTCTTGAAAACACTTCTGTTGCCATCAAAATCTTGAAGTCAGATATTTCACAAGGCCTGAAGCAGTTCAACCAAGAGGTAGTAATATAATCTGACATCATCCCTAATATATTGCATGTCTTCTCCATACTAATTTGCATATGTTTTTCTCACCAGATCGAGGTTCTAAGTTGCATGAGGCACCCTAACATGGTGATCCTCCTCGGTGCTTGTCCCGAGTATGGCTGTCTTGTGTATGAGTACATGGAAAATGGAACACTAGAAGATCGTCTCTTCTGCAAAGATAATACTCCACCATTATCTTGGAGAGAACGGTTCAGAATCGCTGCTGAGATTGCTACAGGACTTCTTTTCCTTCACCAGGCCAAACCCGAGCCACTAGTACATCGAGATCTGAAGCCAGCAAACATTCTGCTAGACAGACATTTCATTAGCAAAATCAGTGATGTTGGTTTAGCTCGGTTGGTACCTCCCGCTATTGCTGATAGCTTCAGCCAGTATCATATGACTGCTGCAGCCGGTAATACTTTCATATTACCTTAAACCAAACAAATCTAATCTTTCCATCTCCTTTTGGTGTCCTAACATGTATCCAATCGCTGAAACAGGTACATTTTGTTACATCGACCCCGAGTACCAGCAAACGGGAATGCTTGGAGTGAAGTCTGACTTGTACTCATTTGGTGTGGTGCTTCTGCAAATCATCACAGCGATGCCAGCAATGGGTTTAAGCCATAGAGTAGAGAAAGCAATTGAGAAGAAGAGACTCAGAGAAGTTTTGGATCCAAAAATATCAGACTGGCCTGAAGAAGAGACTCTGGTTCTAGCTCAGTTGGCTCTGCAGTGCTGCGAGCTGCGGAAAAAGGACAGACCTGATCTTGCTTCCGTTTTGCTGCCCGCACTGAGCAAACTACGGGAGTTTGCAACAGAGGATCATGAAGTATGTAACTCCAACAGAATATTTTCTGTGTCACGTGCTCACAATTCGGTTCCTCTTTCCCCAATATCTTCCTCTCAGGTTGGNATATTACATGACTGCTGCAGCCGGTAATACTTTCATATTACCTTAAACCAAACAAATCTACTCTTTCCATCTCCTTTTGGTGTCCTAACATGTATCCAATCGCTGAAACAGGTACATTTTGTTACATCGACCCCGAGTACCAGCAAACGGGAATGCTTGGAGTGAAGTCTGACTTGTACTCATTTGGTGTGGTGCTTCTGCAAATCATCACAGCGATGCCAGCAATGGGTTTAAGCCATAGAGTAGAGAAAGCAATTGAGAAGAAGAGACTCAGAGAAGTTTTGGATCCAAAAATATCAGACTGGCCTGAAGAAGAGACTCTGGTTCTAGCTCAGTTGGCTCTGCAGTGCTGCGAGCTGCGGAAAAAGGACAGACCTGATCTTGCTTCCGTTTTGCTGCCCGCACTGAGCAAACTACGGGAGTTTGCAACAGAGGATCATGAAGTATGTAACTCCAACAGAATATTTTCTGTGTCACGTGCTCACAATTCGGTTCCTCTTTCCCCAATATCTTCCTCTCAGGTTGGTTTATTAGAACCTGCAATAACAGATTAATCTTCATCTCGAAAAGGAATACAATTTCAACTTCTTTGATTCCTGAGTCTCTATTTCAATCATGCAGATAGAGGATGCATTGAGAACTTCCTATTGACAAAAACATTGGAACTTCGACGTAGAACAAAGTCAAGCAACATTGGCTATCTCTGAGATCTGCGATGAACTTGTTCAGTTTAAGCATCCGATGCCCTCCCATACTTATTAGACGAAGGCGATTTACATTATCATAAACAAGCCAATGCGATGGAATTTGCTGTCAGTCTTTCCTGATTTGTACTCCACCCAAAGTTCAATGTTGATCTCCCATACTGTCGAAGTTCCTATTTTGTATATCAAACACTTTATTTTTTGGTCTCTTGAAAAAAACACCTTTCTTATAGAAGAGTTGTCTCGCCCTTGCAAGTTCAACTCACCTTTGCGCAAGAGCATTCCATCTGCAGCACAATAAAATATTTTCTAAGACACAGAAATTTCAGCCTATCTTATTTGAACATAAATTTTTTGACGCAAGTAATCACACAAAATTTTTTTAATAGAGAAGCCAAAACTAAGGGAATACCTGTCAGAGCTGCACCAGCAATGTTAGCAGACAAGGCAGTTTGTCAATTTGAGACAACACCGGCTTAGACTTAATACACAGCATGCAAAAAGCAAAAGATACTTGATGAGACTTGAGAGGCAAAAAGGAGAAATCCACAACAGATCCACATTATATAATGAAACATGTTGTTGAAGTCGTTACCTAGAGAAATTTCAGAGATGAAACGAAAAACTTCAACAGAAAGTCCCGCAAGGTAAGAAAATGAGAACAACTAAGGAACATGTGTGATACTCGCACGTTCTGGACCAACGAACAATCACATACAATAAGAAAAAGTCGAGAAGCCAAGAGCTTAAGATAACTCAGAAATGCTTGTAGAGATTAGATGGCCAACTGTTAATAAATGAGCCATCAACACTGGTGAATAACACAGCCAAACAATCACTGGTGAATACCACAGTCGAACAATCACATAGTGTGAACAGTTTAAACTACTCTTCTTTACAAAATGATGAAAGATAGAGGAAATGAGAATGAAACCATTTCACCTCTTGAGTCAGTCTGATAACAACAACATTCACGCTTTTTGGACAATTGAAAAAGAGGCACAGCATATAACAAAAACTAGCATGAACATAAGCAAGAACTCATGGAGATTCAAATACCAAACGGTAAAACCTTTATTATTATTGTTATTATATATAAATAAAGGTTCTCAAGGTTAAATCTTGCTATATGAAAACCAGAATTCTACCCCAGAAAGCTCTGATTTTTATGATTTCCCTATCCCTAAAGATCACTCCGGTTCTTCATATGTGAGCATAGCGCTTGAAAACCTGCTTCCCAGCCACAACAGCACCAGCCGCTACTCCGCCAAGAGCACCAGCCACAGCCGCAGATCTCACTCCTCGAGCTGCCCTATAAACCGCTCCGGTTCCAAGACCAGCGACAACACTGGTCCAAACATCGTCTTTATCAGTTACCGCCACCACACCACTCTCAACCCCTGCATAGATCAACCCTAACACCCCAATCCTATTACCCCAAGTGCGACCTGCCTGACCAGACGAATTCAAAATCCTGTTGATTTTAAGCTTAGTCGTGTCTCCATTTTCAAAGCTCCTGATACCGGAGAAGACCCCAGCTGTAGCACCGGCTACAGAGCCGCCGAGATAACCTACCCCTGTGTAGAAGGTGAGGTTTTCTCCCCATGATCGACGCTGCTTGAGTGACTCTTCCGTGAAGAGGAATTCTGGAGAAGTAGGGAGCTTGTAAAGATACTGAGCTTTGATCGGGACTTGGTAGTTTTGGTAAGGATGGTAAAGACGCGTGTTTTCGTCGGACTCGTGATCGGAGCTCTGATTGATCGCCATTCGAAGACGACGGAGTGGGGACGGAGTGAGTGAGAGAGAGAGAGGAAGAGAAAAGCTCAGAATTCGAAATGAGACATTTTTTAGGGTTGGTAAGATTTTGTGATTGATTCGAATTTGACCCCTGGTGTTTTATTTAGAATAATTTAACCCAAAATGTATCCCCAGTTTAAGTTTTTCCCAATTTGGACCCTATAGTTTTCAAACTTTTACATAATATGTTACTTAAATTGTAAATGCTACCATAACAACCCCACTTTGTTCAATATACACAGATACTGTATATAAAAAAAATATTTTATATGGATTTGATTGAATAATAATAATAATAAAAAAAAGCAATAAGTTATTGGGGACAAAGCGCGGCGGAAGAATCGGCGGCGAGTTCTTTTGTCACCAATAATATTTGATTTGTGATTGTGATAAACACAAAAACGAAGAAGCTACACAAAGAGGCGATAACAGAAGCAATAGAAGAAGAGATGGGAAACCAGAAGCTCAAATGGACGGCGGAGGAAGAGGAAGCGTTACTCGCCGGTGTTAGAAAGCACGGTCCCGGAAAGTGGAAGAATATCCTCCGCGATCCCGAATTCGATGGGCAGCTCTCTAACCGTTCCAACATCGACCTCAAGGTTTTTTATTTTATTTTTAATCATTATCGTCTTCTTCAATTACTCTTTTTTTTACTAGCTGTTGTTGAAACATGGGAAACCCTAATTATTGAGTTTAAAAGCACAACGGGAATGATCAGTTTGTTAATTGAATACGTCTGAAGTTGAAATTTGAAATTTTGTGATTGATTCAATCTTCTCCCAATGCTTTGGTTTGAGAGTATGTTACTAATATGAATTGAGTACGTCGTTTGTGTTTGTCTTTTTCCCCAAATGATGATTTTTAGTGTGGTGATGTGTTACTTCTAATATTGACTATTTCTGTGTACTAGACTTTAAATTTTAGTTGCTTTATTTGAGTATTAGTTTCCTGAAGAAAGTTTATAATTTGTAGATTTTTTTCTTGAATTTGAGTTTAGACTGGGGGTTTTTGACTCTGGTGAGTCAAGTGGACAGGTTGTCTTCTCTGTTTCTTCTGTAGTTTTCACCTGCGAGAAGGTCTTCATATTACCTGAGTGTTTGATTTGCTAAGACAGTTATAGAAAATGTGTACTTGTTCTATCAAATGCAATGCAAGTAGAACCTCTAATTATGGTTTGCACGACAAAATTTTGAAACTTTAGGTTTAACGCAGGTGATCGGTATCCTTCTCTTTTTCGTTTTACTCTTTTCTGATTTTAGTTTAGGAGAACCAATTTTAGTCGATCATTGTCTATGATGATTTTTGTCTTCTTATGTCAAAGGATTTTTCAAAAAATAATCGAGATACGAACACAAATTTTCAAACCTAAAGAAAGTATGTATTGTTGAGTCTGAACTTTGAGGTTGATATCTCTGTCTTCATTTTATTTCATCTATTCAGGATTTGAAAATTAGCACTGTCTCCTTTATTTGTTTACCTATGAAACACGAATCTTAGTCATCCGATGTTTCATATGTTTTAGGATAAGTGGCGTAATTTAAGTGTTGCCCCTGGCATTCAAGGCTCTAAGGATAAGATAAGGACACCAAAAATCAAAGCTGCTGCTTTTGATCTGGCTTCCGCTGCAGCTGCCGCTACCGTTAATCATATCCCTAATGCTATCCCTTCTCCAGTTGCTAAACTTATCCGTAAAGTATCTTCTGAAAACATTGAGGAGTTTTGTAACATTGTGGTTGATGCGAAGAATGTTCCCAGGTTTGTTTTCATTACTTCCTTCTTTTCTGAGCCAGTACTTAATCCTGTGGCGATTTCATAAGTACTGTAAATTGCTAGTCTACTTGCATTGTTACGCTTCTGATGAGCCATTGTTTTATGAAGATATGATGGAATGATATTTGAAGCTCTTTCAGCCTTGACGGATGTTAATGGATCTGATGTCAGTGCAATTTACAACTGCATTGAGGTTAGTCATATTTTGGCGCTCTCTTTATTCTGCAGTTGTCATCACTGAAACAATGATCTATTTCGCAAGCTGCTTATTAAGTTATGCTGAAAGCAAAGTCAAGCTAATCTAATGAGCAATATAAACAGTTAAACACCAATCTTATCTTGAATTCTGAACTACACAATCATTGTACCACTTAGAGATGAGAATGAAGCATTGGTTTTGGCAAATTTAAATTACTTGAGTCGTATCTATTCATCTGTCTCAACGTTTCGTCTGTCAATCAGAGTTATCAATGTAAAGTCTTATATTATTCAACCATTCATTACGATTATAGTTTGATCCTAGTTATTGCATTGAAGTCAGTATGATAATCTTAAAAAAAAAAATACTATAGAGCTCTATTAGGTTCAGTATCCATTATCAGTCTTAGCAGCTAACCCTGTAAATGGATAAGTTTGTGATGTAATGATCAAATTCATGATAACGGTCTGGTATGTGTATAGCAGCAACGACATGGAGCACCACCAAATTTCAGAAGGATGCTTAGTTCAAGATTGAGGAGGCTTGCTGCTCAGGGAAAACTTGAAAAGGTTAGCCACTTAAAATCAGTAAGTCTTGAAAGCCTTGGTTGAACAAGTGCGCAATCTTTCTTGGTCTGTGTTGTTTCCTCATTCCTGCTTATTATTATATATTTTTTTTTTTTATGTTTTGGTTCTTCAAAAATGCAACAATACACACAACAGACACAGAACTTCTACAAGATGAATGACAATAGCTTGGTACCAAGAACACCACAAGTAGCGAGACCAAAAGAGACGAACCCGAAACCCAGGCAGACACACAGTCAAGGGCCCTCTATTTCACAGGAGATGGTTGGTGAAGCTTCAATAACCGCAGCTTATAAGCTCGTGGAAGTAGAGAACAAATTAGATGTGGTGAAAGGATCGTCAGAAGAGATAGAGAGAATGATGAATCTGGCAAGACAGGCAGAGTATATGCTAGTGATAGCGAGAGAGATGCACGAAGAATGTAAATGAATTAAAAAGAATCCTGACACACTATATATTCTCAGAGTATTCTTCCTTGTAGAAATCTTTGGTGTCTAATCTTTGTCAAATTTGTTCTGTTGTTGCAGGTTGTCAGGGAAATATTATGTTCCTGGATTGAGGATGATGGGACAAAAAAAGGAAGCAGCACAGAATCTTTGGAGTTGCTTGTTGATAAATAGGCTATTAGCTTTTTGCGTTATCTTCTTCCTTTGTTTTTATGATTAACAACTTTAGAAATATGTTTGGACAAAAATAACACTTAAACTTTCTTTCATTTTATCATCATAAAATTAGGTAGTCGAGTAATTTAGCCCAAACATAAATTTTTGGTGTGGTTGGAAAGAATCGTATTATTTTTTGTTGTATTGTGTGCTTTTAAAAACCAGATGATTTTTAGCTTGAAAAACTACATAATCAAGGATTTTTTGGAGGTTAAGGACTTTGACCAGTCGTAAACTAACCGAAGAGAACAAGTTGGCAGAGATTACTTGCTCAAATTTACCCATTATCAATGTATAGATTTGAGACTCTTGAGTGTCACGCAATATTAACTTGTCTTTCTATAAATAGTACTGTTATTTAATATTTACCAATACAGTTTTTGGAAGAATGGACTATGACATGAACGAATTTTAAATCTTAATGACGTAATTTTCTAAATAAAGAAAATAAAATCTTCATTTTATGGGCTTCAGATTGAATTTTTATAGTTTGGGGAAAATTTGGTAGAGAATAAAGATTAGCGGGGTTGAATTGAACCAAAAAAAAAGATGGTCCGGGTTTAAGTAGAGTGTCTTTTTTTAATTTGCTCGTAAACCGAGATCTGAAAAAAAAAAAAAAAAGTCACAC
>NC_025701.1:8082367-8083841 GCF_000633955.1 Camelina sativa | reverse complement strand
CAGTTCTCAGCTGCATCGTCCGCATCTACTACACCCACACCTCCTGTTTCTTCATCTTCCGGTGTTGGATCATTTCTGGGTATTCTCAAGGAACCTCGCTCTGAATCCGATTTATTGATCTCCCAGTACATCAGACTCTGCCAGGTTATAAAATCTGATGAACACAAATTCTCCACATTTGTTTCTTTTTTTTTTTGTAGTAGCCCACCACCTGTTCGATGAAATCTCTCATAGAGTGATGACTAATCTTGTTTGTTCAATTGACTTAAATTGTTTTCTCTAGGGACGATTGACGACGAAGAAAGGTGATTTCACAGAGGAGAAGCTAACGAAGTTGTTGGCTGGTGAAGACAAGATTGGGATTGGTGAGACCATGAATTTGCTTGAGGGCCGCAAAACTGGTATTGAATCTTCTAAAAACAAATCCATTGACAAGCCCAAAGCCAAGAAAAAATAGTTCCTCTGTTTCATCTTCGAGCTTTTGCATTCTTTGTTTGCAAGTTTGTTTTTTTTTTTCTTTGGATTTCAACAAGTTGCTGTATGAATCACTATATAAGATCCAAAACATCAATTTTATCATATATGGTATTAGCAAATCAAGAACC
This sequence comes from Camelina sativa, assembly GCF_000633955.1. NCBI lineage: Eukaryota > Viridiplantae > Streptophyta > Magnoliopsida > Brassicales > Brassicaceae > Camelina > Camelina sativa. Next base: position 8,083,236 of record NC_025701.1, on the reverse strand, counting down.
ATAAATATGTTTTGTCTGTCACAAATAACCTTTGGAATCAGTGTAGACAATAAGTATTTGAGAGAGGAACAAAAGGAGGAGGATACTTTTTTTTGGTTGGTGTTGCGATCCGTCCTAAGTATACACAAAAAAATCTATGTATATAGTTACTGTTTCTGATACAACAACAAGAACCCCAAAACCATCAGTCAGTTACTTTCACAAGCTCACGCTATATAAGATTCTCCCTTCTTCCATGTCATACACACAACGGCATCAAGAGTTATCTCCAGTCTGAAATCAAAATCCAGAGCCCTACCTCCATCCATGAACCTGTTACTGTTTTCTACAGGTTGGAAATCTTAAAAAGTATAATTAACCTTTAAGAGAGATTCCTGAGAGTTGCCCCAGAAGCTATACTGATCTTGGAGACATTGTATCTTGAGCTGAAAAATGTGACATATTTGACTGTTTCTTATTCAGCTTTGACCTTAGATGTCTGATTTTCGCGTCAACTCTAGCTGTGAATCCAATCTTTGTCTTCTCCCGTGCTTTAGAACGTTCTCGTGTCCACATTCTTCTATCCTCTACATCCCTCTTGTAGTATTTGATCTCTTGAATGATGTGATGATCCAACGGATATAAGAATCTTTGAAAAGATATGTGGGCAAAGTAAGGGAGGACTGTGGTTATTGTGACCAAACATGTGGTCACCCAATATATGGGTGCAGGAGCAAGAATCTCAACTAGAATTCTATATATGTTGCCTGAAAGACTTGGAGGCATCATCCCGTAGAGCGCAACAAAAAGATACCATAGACCTATGCTTCCCCAGATTAAGACGTGCTGGATCCAAGTGAAGTGACTCATCGTCAAAGCGATTTGCACAT
>NC_025701.1:8077699-8081734 GCF_000633955.1 Camelina sativa | reverse complement strand
GAATATCTGCAGTTCAAAGCAAATAGGTAAGTTGGTCAAAGAACTTCAAATATAAATTTGCTTCAAGGTATTGTAGTTGTTCTAACCCGATGTTGATTGCTGTTTCCATCTTATCCCCAGTTAAAACCCATAACTTGAGGCCTGCTTGAGCAAGTTTATCTATGCATTGGGGCACCTAAGTCAAATGAAAAAGGAAACTCAATTTTACATAACAAGATGGGGGAGATAGAACTAAGGTGTCTTGTCTGATATCTACATACCCCTTTCTGGAGTTTGTNCTGGCCACCGACTCTGAAGGCCTGCTCATAAATGACTCCAATGTTGAGGAAGAATATAACAAGGGAGGAGTACACACCATTTCCCATCCACCCGAATATTCTATACCAGTCAAAGAAGAGATTTTTCTTCCCTTGTTGGTATAACGCAGGGAACTGCAGAACAAAGAAAGAGTTCTTTTGTTGTGAGTGAGAAATTCATACAAGTTTTAAGGTTTGACTTCTCACAGCAGCTTAGTTGAACCTTACCTGTAAGCAGATCTCCGAGGAAACATCTTGTTCAAAGACTCCAAGGGCAATCACTGGCAATGAAGTAAGGACGACGTTGAAGAGTAATAGGTAGAAGTCATTATATACTGATTGCCCAGAAAATCCAGTGAAAGCCTCAAAATAGAAGAGAGTGAGACCAAATGCTATGTTCTTGTAAAAGAAATAGCAGATCTGGATACAGGACAATATATGTTAGAAACCAAAAGAGTAACATAAGATGCAAAAGAATTAGAAGACATCTTGTAAACATATATACCATTTGAGCTATTCTTTTGTAGCACCAGTGTCCATGAACGACGAGCAATCTTTCAAGAAACCGGAACTGGGCAATAGAAAAATCACTTGCCATAACAGCCTGCAAAAGAATGATAATCAGCAAAAGCAATGCCGGGATGGGAACAACCATTGTACATTTGGTACAAGGTGGGACACCAAAAATACATTCTAGAGAGACCACACTAACCTGCATCCCTTCAACCCCGCTGATACCAACACCAATGTCAGCTTCTTGAATCATTCCAACATCATTTGCACCATCACCAATTGCCAATGTGGTTTTCCCGGTTCCCTCTTTAACTAACCTCGTTACCTTGTTTTCAGAAATTTTTTAAAATAAAAATAATTATAAGGAAACTCATAACGCCAATTTGTTCAGATACATGGCATAAGAGAAGGGGGGAAATACCAAAGCTTTCTGCTTAGGAGACACACGACAGCAAATGACTGACGCACAATCGACCGCCAAAGCAAGAAACTGATACTTCATCTCATCCTCCAACGCATACGTTAGGGTTTTGCCGTCAATGATCAAGGCAAATGCAGCGTGTGGATCTTTCTCTAGCTTCACCATTTGTACAGCTTTTGTGATTTGAAGCAAAATATTCTCTTTCACAGCCTGCTTACATCAACAGACATATTAATTAGATCTTCAAATTGTAGGTCCTTACGCTTAAGAAAGGGGAATGAATTTAGCCCCATATTACTTTTGCTTCTTGAGATCCTCCTTCTGAGTTCATCACAGTTATACATATCTGTTTCATGCCTTGCCGAAGTAAACTACATGAATATCTGCAGTTCAAAGCATATAGGTCAGTTGGTCAGAGAACTTCAAATATAAATTTGCTTAAAGGTATTAAAGGTGTTCTAACCCGATGTTGATTGCTGTTTCCATCTTATCCCCAGTTAAAACCCATAATTTGAGGCCTGCTTGAGCAAGTTTATCTATGCATTGGGGCACCTAATTCAAATGAAAAAGGAAACTCAATTTTACATAAACAAGATGGAGGAGATGGAACTAAGGTGTCTTGTCTGATATCTACATACCCCTTTCTGGAGTTTGTCCTCCACAGCAGTTGCACCTATAAGAATAAGGTCTTTTTCAATCATATCCGATATCCTCTCAAGCAACTCATCTCTATCAGATCCTATAGAAGTTTTGGCCTTGTGAAACTCAGCGTTCCAAGCTGAGTATTCATCCTCGTCAAGCTTTCTGTATGAAAGTGCAAGAGTACGGAGTCCTGCTTCTCCATATTCATTTAAATGCTTAGTGGTAGGTCCTAAGTATGTCTTCCCATTTTTCGCCAGTCGCTCAAAAATAATACTGGAAAAAAATAAAAATAATAAGAACTGCTTCAGATATTCATGAGGTATAAATATTAAACGGAATATATCTTTCTAGCTTTTCGTCTGACCTGTCAGCTCCTTTGCATAGCAAAAGAATCTGCCCTTCCTGGTCACGTACAACTACTGACATTCGCTTTCGTTTGCTAGTGAAATCCAACAAATTCAGAACTTTATACTCCCTGCATTGTTCTGGTACACATTCAGAATGTGTGTTTAAAACGAATAATCAAAGAATCAAGAATAAGTCTCTCTAAGAAGTCTCACCTTTCAATAGTTTGCCCTGAAAAAGATAACCTNGCCTGATTACATCAACAGACATTAATTAGATCTTCAAATTGTAGGTCCTTACGCTTAAGAAAGGGAAATGATTTTAGCCTCATATTACTTTTGCTTCTTGAGATCCTCCTTCTGAGTTCATCACAGTTATACATATCTGTTTCATGCCTTGCCGAAGTAAACTACATGAATATCTGCAGTTCAAAGCAANGGCAGCAGTGAGAAAAGAAGCTTCATCTGGTGACTCTGCTTCATAAGTGTACTTGCCAGTCTCCTCGTTAAGCTCGGGGATAGCTGTGTGACAAATAGCTAATATGCGAAAAAACAGCAAAATGTCATTTGTGTGTGGCTCTCTTAACCAATTCCCATCCATTAGCCTGATATCCTCGAAACCAAACCCCTTTATAGGAATTCTTTGATTATGCTCAGCTCGATGATTACTGCTACTATCTAACTCAATTTCGTGTGCCGGGGCCCTTGGAGTACTTGTCCTACTGGATACTTCTCCGTGATCATCAAGATCAACAGCCATTTGCTGTGCAGCAGCAACTTCGACTTCGCTAGAACGTACTCCATAAGAAGTGCCAGCAATTGAGCATTTCAGAAAATCCATCTGATTACAAGTCAAAGTTCCCGTTTTATCAGAAAGGATAGTATCCACTTGTCCTAGCTCTTCGTTTAGATTCGACGTGCGTGCGTGTGCTGGAACACCACTCTCACTATCATACATATGCAAATCTTTATTGATGAAAGATGCCTGCAACACTTTCACAACCTCAATGGAGACATAAAGAGAGATTGGTATCAAATATCCGTACAGCAACAGAGCAGTGATCAGATGGACAACTCCAGCATAAACAGGATTACTTGGATTGGTTAAGTTCTCAGGCTCCTCAGGTCTTAAGTACCACCATTTCGGCATGTGAAACTTTGTCTCCCAAGCAAATCCGGATGAACTTATGCAAGAGATCAAAATAAGTAGGACTAGAAGCGTGTAGATGATATAATCCATTGTCTTTTCGATTCTGCTCCTTTTCGAAGGCGATTTCGTTGAGTTCTGCATCACTTTAGTATCATGCCCTGTGAATACCACAACTCCATAAACATAAGGTGTATTCCTAAGCTTTGAATCTCTCAACAGAATCTGACTTGGATCCAGTGGAAATATCTGCCGCTCATACTCAAGATTGCCAACAAATGTGTAAAGACTTGGGTTTGGATCTTCACATCTTATAGTCCCCGTGAAATCTTTAAAAGATTCGTCGTCATCCAGCGATAATGTCGCTTCCAAGGACCTTTTCACTTTCAAGTTGGTCTCACCATCTAAATTCATAGTCTCTACATAACAAATCCCATCCTCATAACTGGACGACAACAAGAGCAAGTCAGCAGGGAAGAAGCCATCTTTCTCCACTTTGACAATATCCCCAACACTAATCTTTTTCCACTTTCTGCGACGAAACTCCCCATCACGTTTATGAACATAAGCTTTCCTTGCATTAATCTTCACATCTTGCATAAACCTACTCCAATCTTCAAGAGCCTCCTTTAACATACTGAGTCCAACAACAAACACCAGCGGAGCAATCAT
>NC_025701.1:8069400-8075329 GCF_000633955.1 Camelina sativa | reverse complement strand
AAATCTTTATTGATGAAAGATGCCTGCAACACTTTCACAACCTCAATGGAGACATAAAGAGAGATTGGTATCAAATATCCGTACAGCAACAGAGCAGTGATCAGATGGACAACTCCAGCATAAACAGGATTACTTGGATTGGTTAAGTTCTCAGGCTCCTCAGGTCTTAAGTACCACCATTTCGGCATGTGAAACTTTGTCTCCCAAGCAAATCCGGATGAACTTATGCAAGAGATCAAAATAAGTAGGACTAGAAGCGTGTAGATGATATAATCCATTGTCTTTTCGATTCTGCTCCTTTTCGAAGGCGATTTCGTTGAGTTCTGCATCACTTTAGTATCATGCCCTGTGAATACCACAACTCCATAAACATAAGGTGTATTCCTAAGCTTTGAATCTCTCAACAGAATCTGACTTGGATCCAGTGGAAATATCTGCCGCTCATACTCAAGATTGCCAACAAATGTGTAAAGACTTGGGTTTGGATCTTCACATCTTATAGTCCCCGTGAAATCTTTAAAAGATTCGTCGTCATCCAGCGATAATGTCGCTTCCAAGGACCTTTTCACTTTCAAGTTGGTCTCACCATCTAAATTCATAGTCTCTACATAACAAATCCCATCCTCATAACTGGACGACAACAAGAGCAAGTCAGCAGGGAAGAAGCCATCTTTCTCCACTTTGACAATATCCCCAACACTAATCTTTTTCCACTTTCTGCGACGAAACTCCCCATCACGTTTATGAACATAAGCTTTCCTTGCATTAATCTTCACATCTTGCATAAACCTACTCCAATCTTCAAGAGCCTCCTTTAACATACTGAGTCCAACAACAAACACCAGCGGAGCAATCATACTCCATTTGTTGAACGGAGAAAGAGGGAACACAGAAAGAATGGCAGCTACCAAGAAGTAGAAGTTGGCAGCGCGGTGAAACTGTTCGTAGAGTGACTTGGGGAAGAAAGTGATCATATTGTACCTGGTTGTAGAGACATAGTTAGAGCGGTATCTCAAAGGTTTCTTCTTGTGCATATGAGGCTGATTACAGTAAACAGTCCTGCTAAATCCTGGACCTTGGATAGGGTGAGGATCTTGACCCTCGTCTGCACTTGGCCTAAGACATCCAAATGTGTATATATGGCTAAGTCTCAGCTTTGACCTTCTTCTACCTCTTGCCATTCCCCACAAAGAACAAATACAGGAATCTTTATCAAGAACTCTTCTTCTTCATCAAAATTCTCAATTGTGGTCAATGTCTTATATCCCTAGTAAATGTTGGTCTGCACAGAAGATTAAACCCGATACAGAATTAGATTTCTCATTAGATAAAGGTTCAACCTTTTGAATGAAAATATATATGTCTGTTAAAAAAAAAGCATACTTTATAAGAAAAACAAGTCAGTAATCACAAATCTGTATGAGGAGTAAAACTAATTAACGGACCAAAATGAATCGAGTTTAACATTTTGGATTTCAAATCTAGCAAGAAACTCGGAAAAGGACAAGGAAAACAAAATTTAAAAAAAAAAGAAACTTTAAAAATTCAAACGCATTTGCAATTCCGATTGATCCGAGGAAAATATGAAACGAAGTGAGCAAAGCTGCAAAAGCAATTCCAAGATCTTCAAACACAGTAACAAGATCTTGGACGGAGAAAATTTACCGAGGTGGGGGAGGAGGAGAGAGGAGACCGAAAAATTTAAGCAAGAAGGCTGATTGATGAGCTGAGAGCAGTTTGATGACAATGGCAGATCAAATACGCAAGAAAAAATGAAGAAACTTTCTCTCTCTCTCTCTCTCACTCTTTTTCTCTTAGAGAATTTGACTTTCTCTCCAGAGACGTAGTAGTAGAAGTAGTAGCAAAGCAACACAATTCACAGAGGGAGGGTTTTAGGACAAAGACACAGATTTGGTTCTCTTTTTGTGATTTAGCTTTTGTTTATTTGCTTATTGCTTAAGACTGAGAAATCTGAAGCACTAGAGTTGTGATGTCAAGGGATCTTTCTGTGTTGCTTCTTCTCCGTCTTCTTCTTCTCTCTCTCTCTCTCTCGGACTAAGATGATCTCTCTAATTAATTAACTTCAAATAACTACTAACTAGTAAGTATTTTTTTAAGAAATAATTTTACTTCTGTTAATCTGTTATAAAATGTTTATGTTATTTTGTAGAAACACTCCCACATTATAATCTAACTGGTAATAATAAAGTCACCACCGAATTTTAAAAATTATACTACAATTTGCAGATGAATGATTTTAATTACTACAATTTGCAGATGAATGATTTTAATTACTACAATTTGTAGATTTAAATTACTACAATTTGTAGATGAATGATTTAAATTGTGATCAAATGGACTTAAATTTACAATATAAAATCATTTATGTGAAAGGAGGACTGGTCATAAATTTTTTTCCATTTCAATTAATTAGATCACTCTTTGATTGGTCAAACAAACTAAATTAATAGTAGAAAGAAAATATAAACACTAATTCCACTCAAGTTTTATACAAGTTCAAAGATTTATTTTAATTTAAATTCATATAATAAATGCCGACAACTCTTTGTTATTGGTATTTCCAATTAGTTTTAAAAAAGTCTTTGTATTTATTAGGTACATATTTTTGAAAAAGATTAGTATTTACTATTCCCCTCCATTGTCTAAAGAAACAAAAAAAAAAGTGTTGCTTTAAAAGTATTTAGCCCCATTGGGAGATGACGTGTCAGTAAACCTCCTTTTCTTTTACGAAGCGAGATCGCGGCGAAGTTAATTACACTCAGTGGATTGAACCTATCCGCACCGTTTTTGTGTCTTTTAAAAACTGATCCATGGATGATGATGTTTCGTTCCTTTATTGGTCACATGTGTTTATTATAGAGACACACTTGCGTATTACAACACTCTCTATAAAATCAATTGATATCATTGTCTACTTTTTTTTTTCTGGTCCCAACTTATATGTTTAAACATGTAATTATAATGAATGTATGATGATGATAGATGGAGACGTGACATTGCCTGGTGTGACATCCAGTATATGGACAAATTGAATGTAAGCACAGCAGGGTAATACTAATAAGAAGAGTGCAACATGCCAAATCAAAGTCGGATGAGGATTAATTAAAGCATGGCTTGAAAGTGAATGGTCAATTAATACTATTAAGCAAAACTTAGGTAGGAAGGATAATCACATGCATGGGATCTCACCACCATCAGATTCCATGGGAGCTTTATCGAGTCTATCGCCCCATCAATATGATTTGAACTTCCTTTTCCCGTGCACTACATTTGACCTACTTTTTCCACTTTTTTTATTTACTAATTCTTTTACCCTAGTAGTATTTGTTTTATACAGTAGTAATTGTAGATGAGGAGGTAATGTAGCTATTGAAAAAAATCTATTAAAAAACATTAATTTGTAGAAATCAGAAAACCATTAATTAAACTATAACTAGTAGTACTAGTTAATTTTCGTTTATGAATTCATTATTCATTCCAAAAGTCCATTATTGATCCCCAACAGCATCATATTATTTGTATAAATAACAGTGGAGATTAGCTAGATTAAACAAAAAACATGGGAAACAGTGTAATTATAGATGAGGAGGTAATGTTAATAGTGTTCCTTTACAAACCCGAGATATAAGTATTTATTTAGATTTGAACAGATACGATAAGACGCACACACATGACTTATTAGAGAGTTGAGACAAAACCGTTCTAGTTAAGGAGAATTAATTGTTATTTCATTTTTCACCTAAACAACTCACCTTTAAGGGTCGTTGATTTGTTTGACTTTTCCACAGACATCATTTAGGGTCGTTGATTAAGAAATCGAAACAGCCATAACATAAAACGTGAGAGAACTCACACATAGTGGCGTCCCATGACTATATATTATCCATTTAAGGCATTTTTTTGTTTCAATTTGCAGTTGGATATATTTTTAAAATTCCTACGTTCATAGTAATGCATTTCAATTTCATATGGGTATGTCGCACTGTGATCATAAAATGACAAAACAAAAAGGACAACCATATTTATGAAAGTTCCATGAGTTATTAAATCATTTCATTAATATCTTTGATTGATACTATATAGTAGGTGCTATAATGTCGTTTTTAAATTTGAATCACTTTTCGTTTTTAATTGTTTCTACCGAACGGTACCGTACGTAGTCAGTCGTATGCTATTTACTGTGTTACTTCTTTTCCGTACATTCCTCCCACAAACGATAATTCAGTACTTGTTGAGAGTAAGTGAGTGGTCGGTCGCGAAAAAGTGATTTGTATATGAAAGAGAAATTATACAAGTATATAAACTAATTAATCACATATATAAAAAATTTATAGCTTAGTATATCATTTTATGAACTTTCACAATGCGGCACATCAGAATTCCAAATTGTATAATTGTAAATCATATATATAAAAGTAGAGTTTCAGTCTCTCCTTATTGGTCCACTTGGCAATGCAATTTTAACAAAAAAAAATTATATTAAAACACAAATTTAAAACAATTAATTTTCACATTTAACTCACATAATATAAAACTGAAATCTTTATAGCTTCTCCCTATAAATTATGCATTAACTTTATTTCTCCACTAAGTTGTATTAATCAATTGTATTAAAACAAAACAATAAATTAGAATTGTAACTCTCATTTTTCTAAATGTAATTTTTCATCATTTCTCTTCCTATAAATACTCATTATCTTATTCTCTTAGTCTATCACTCTTTCATTCTCTCATCTTCTTCCACTACTCTCAAATCTCTTTTTTTGTTTTGTTTTGTATTTTTTTTTGTTATTGTTGTTGTATGGGTTATAAAAAATCAAATCAAATATCATTGTAAAAGCTTAGTTTTAGAGTTTGTATGATATGTATATCTTATATATTTATTTTAATCTTTTAAAATGTTTATCTCCATTTTCTATTTTATATTAACATCTTATAAGTCATTATTTTCATACTTCCTTACAATATTCACCACACAATAAGATCATAAAGTTGAAATGATCCATATGTAATTATCTATTATGTCTCTGGTTATCTCACATATTCATGTATCATTTTTAATAATTTATAGAGTTTCACTCTCCTTATTGGTCCACTTGGCAATGCAGTTTTAACAAAAAAAAAAATTTATATTAAAACACAAATTTAAAAACAATTAATTTCACATTTAACTCACATAATATAAAACTGAAATCTTTATAGCTTCTCCCTATAAAGTAAAATACTTAGGTTCACCCCTAGGGGTGAACTTCTCCATTCACCCCCTCTTCTCTCAGCCAATCAGAATCTTCCATCTAATATTTTATTTAAAAAATAAATCAAAACTAAATTAAAAAGCAAACTAAATAAGGAAACAAATTCTGCATACTTTTAATTAAGGAAAGATAAATATTGGCTTGGTTTAGATTTTTAAAATTAGAATAAAATTATTTATCGGTTTGGGTTTACAAATGAAGTGGTTAGAGTTTAGATTTTACAATTCAAACGTAATTATATGTCGGTTTGGATTTACAAATGAGCTGGTTAGGGTTTAGATTTTACAATTATAACGAAATTATATGTCGGTTTGGGTTCACAAATGAGATGGTTAGGGTTTAGATTTTACAAGTAGAACAAAATTATATGTCGGTTTGGGTTCACAAATGAGATGTTAGGGTTTAGATTTCACAATTCAAACGAAATTATATGTCGGTTTGGGTTCAGAAATGAGATGGTTAGGGTTTAGATTTTACAAGTAGAACAAAATTATATGTCGGTTTGGGTTCACAAATGAGATCTTAGAGTTTAGATTTCACAATTCAAACGAACTTATATGTCGGTTTGGGTTCACAAATGAGATGGTTAGGGTTTAGATTTTACAAGTAGAACAAAATTATATGTCGGTTTGGGTTCACAAATGAGATGTTAG
>NC_025701.1:8065458-8067638 GCF_000633955.1 Camelina sativa | reverse complement strand
TTTTGGTTAAATTTTAATATTTTTTAATTATTCTTGTTGGCTAAACTTATATTCATATTTTGGTTGGCTAAATTAATATATTTCTTACGTAAAATTATTGTTTATAATATATTTCTCATTTCAAAGTTTAAAGCAATATATCATATATATAAAAGTAAGGTTTTGGTCTCTCCTTATTGGTTGATTTTTATTTAATGTTTTCTATTTTTTTTTTTTTGCTTTCTAATTGCTTTAAACAATATTTAAGACCCAATAAACCCAAAACATTTAACTCACACATTAAAATAAAATTATAACTGAAAATAAAATAAATTATGCATTAATCACTTTAAAGGCACACTACAAAAAAATTGAGTTTTAATAGCATTATAATATAGTGTTTTATGTGTTAATGCTATGCTTGACTTACCCATAATTTTTTAATAGCGTTTCTACATTGGAAAACGCTATAATATATTAATGTTTTCGGAAGGTTGTACTTCCCTTTCGCATTTATTGTTTTTTTAGTATAAATATTTTTATCTTTGACGTTTTAAAAACTTAGTAAATCACTGATTTTTTTTAATAAGTGTTGTCCATCAAACATAACATTTAACCTAAAACACACTTCAATAAATTTAGTCTTTTCCACTTCCTCTCACTTCTCCTCTTTGTTCTTCGTCTCCTTTCTCCTTTTCTTCACCATTTTTTCTCTGCCACATATATAGATTCCACCAACACCACCAATGTTTAATCTTCGTCGACTCTCGCTTTCACCAACTATTCAGCCACTGAATCTCAACATCAATTGTCATGTGTTTCACTCAAGCCTACCCTCCTCTCCCATTACAAGCCTCTCTCAACGCCTTCCACAGATGGAGCTCTTAGATCTGAGTTCCTTCACTAGATCTGACCCTCTCTCACATTCACATTCCCAGATCTGTATGAAATCTCAAATTTAATGCCTTGATCTATGATTCTTTGTTAATATTTTCAATGATTGTATTTGGATTCAGATTCATCTTGAACCTTTAAAGAAATCTGATAGAAGAGCAGAGGAAGCTTCGGCCCAGATGAAGTATCTCTTGTTCTTAAGAACACTAATAGCCAGATCTGTTAGGGCTGCTAAGTATTATGTTTGGAGGTTTAAATTTAAATAAGGTGAGATTTTTACACAAAAAGTGTGTGTTTTTAAAACTTTACTGGTTTTGTTTGTTATTTAGCTCAAATTATTGTTTAATTTTTAAACCTTGATTTGTCACTTACCAAGAACATGATAACACAACCGTTTATATGCTGACACCGTAGATGAAGTAAGACTGTAAGAGGGCATGTGTTGCGTGAAGATGGAGAATTTGAAGTAAGAAGACATGTGTTTTGTGAAGTCCAAGAATTTGAAGTGATTACAAATCAAGGTGAAGATGGAATCATGTAAACTTTGTAAAGAATTGTTGCTTGCGTTTATTTGGACTTATGTTTTTGTATCTTTGTGACAATTAATGAAATATTTTTATGTTAATTATTCCGTCTCTAAATCCAGAATCCTATTATATATTGAATCAAATTAGTATAAAACAATGAATAACAACAATTACATTTATATATTTGATATTATATAATATTTAATTACAAATAAATAAACGCTATTATAGACAACAATACAATGGCAGAACAAACGAACGCTATCTAAAGTGTTTGACCTACGATGACGGGCGCAGATACAACGTTTCTCAAAATGCTATAGTATTGTTAGATAGCGTTATTCAGATGCTAAGAAAAGTCATTTTTTTTGTAGTGATATAAGAGGTCAAAAATAACTTCTATCCAATAATTCCACACATTCCTCCCACAAATAATATATATATATATATATATTTTCAATATTATATTTAAATATCAAAGAATTTTTTAGTTAGCTAAACTTATAGTCACATATATACAATATATATACATAAGAATCTATATTACTTATTAACACCATAATTCGACCCATTATTTGCTTAACTCAAAATTGGTTTCAAAGCCAACTAAAGAAAAACATAAACGATCTTATTGATATTAGACCAAAACATGGACATACAAACATAATCACTTACACGGAAAATAATTACTTTTAAAAAATAACTTATTATTGCAACATCAACGTATGAAGGGTTTACATAAGCAGTTAATCAGAAATCTAAAATACAATAAATGTATTG
>NC_025701.1:8063811-8064768 GCF_000633955.1 Camelina sativa | reverse complement strand
GAAAAACATAAACGATCTTATTGATATTAGACCAAAACATGGACATACAAACATAATCACTTACACGGAAAATAATTACTTTTAAAAAATAACTTATTATTGCAACATCAACGTATGAAGGGTTTACATAAGCAGTTAATCAGAAATCTAAAATACAATAAATGTATTGGGAACAATATCAGTCAATGATAAGATTGGATCTTCAAAAGCAAGAAACAACATCCTCATAATTCATAAAAAATAAACGCAACAATTGTACACATCTAAACGAAATGATATAAACATATAGTGTATTAATACAAGTGACTGCGAAGCCCATATATGCCTAATTAAAACGAAATAATACAAAAGAGAAAAAGAAATAGACCAAAAAAACAAGAAAGTGCCAACTACACCACAACCCACGCGTTGCGTGGGGAAGCACCTAGTGATTGTATAATATATCAGAGTTTCCCAAATGTTAAAAATGCAAAGGATCTAATATTTGTTTGGACAGTCAAATTTGAAAAAGAATATCATTGCTTTTATCATTAAAATTTTGCAAGGAAAAAGAGCTAATGGACCAATTTTCTCCTAAAAGTAAATATGATAATGGTGACAATTGTTGACTTTGTTTAGATGTTTTTTGTGATGGGAATGTTCAAATATCCAAAGAGAAAAAAAAAAGAAAAAAGAGAATTTTATCAATTCTACCACATTTGGTTAAAATCTTTCTAATTCTACCACAAACAGAAATACTTTTTTCGATCTACCATATGGGGTACATAAAATGACTAAAATGCCCCTGTATGTAATTGACTGGAAATAACACGTGAATTATTTGGAGACAGCTGTGTTGTTTGTTTATTTGAGTGGTTGTACATGACAAAATAATAATAATAAAAAAAGGGAACACGCAGCAATCGTACATATGGCTGACTTTGCTTTTAATAAAGTATAACATGACAAAAGTATGTA
>NC_025701.1:8049963-8063232 GCF_000633955.1 Camelina sativa | reverse complement strand
TTTTTATATTGGTTATATTTTGGTCTTAATTATGGTTTATGATTTATAGTATAAGGTTTACAATTTATGTTTTAGGAAAAAAATTTGGACTTTTAATATATATAATAATTATATACTTTGTTTAGATTGTGGTTTATACATAAAAATAATATATATCATATTGAAATATCACTATTACACTGATATTAGGTTTGTTGTTTATTATTTTGAGTTTTGGATTTGAATTTGAGGTTTAATGTTTGGATTTTAAATTTAATTTAAGGTTTACAGAATATGAGAAGAAAAAAACATAAAAAGTCACAAATTAACCAAGAAATAGTTACAAATATCTTTGAAACACAATGTGTTGATAATTAACCACAAAAAAATTATGGCAAAGATTGTTGCATATTAGCCACATACTTGTTTCTAACTAATTTGAGGCTAATTAATTACAACTAGCCATAAAATAATTTTTGTGGCTAAATTGCCACAAATTGCCACAATTTAGCTACAAATTGGCCACAATATTTTTTTGTGTCTGCTTTGTGTCTAATATATGATAGCTATAGAAGGTTTGTGGCTGATTTGTGGCTTTGAAGAGTTTTTCTTGTAGTGTATGGATAGTAGACAAAAAATATTACAGTGGACAACAAATATTGTAGACAAAATAAAATAATATGGTCAACAAATGTCGTAGACAAAATAAAAATAATGTGAAACAATTAATATGATGGACAAAAATATGGCCCATTTTCAGAAAACTTAATCTCCTTTTACAACAATCCCATGGCATGGTGTGGTGGCTATGCAACAATGAGCGGATGATCAGAGTTGAGGCACTCATCACCAGAGAGGAAGGGGACAGCGTAGACATGCTGCAAAGAGACTTCAAGGGAGCTTCCGCCGAGATTTGAATTGATCAGATCTGAAGACTTGAGGTAGATCTAGGGGTAAAAGCTTCAACATATGAGATGTGGACAGAACTTGGAAATGTTTGAAAGTTTGTCGGCCTAAAAAGAGGTTGAGAGGTTTGAAAGTTTTGAAAAGATTGAGACAGCTACAAAAGAGTTAAAACAGAAAATATATTGCAAAAAAGTTTAACATGGAGATCTCAAATCTTCAACGGCGCCGGAGAACATAATTAGATAGGGTTTCTCGACATGGAGCATGAGAGAGAATGGTACAAGACACACATATATAATATATATATATATATATATATATATTTTCTTTAATTTTGTAAAAGTAAATGAGATAACTAAAGAGGGATAGTTTAGTCAATTCATATGATGTATGTGGTATTCTAGGAAAGGAGTTATGTAATGTGGTAGAACCCATAAGAATTGTTTTGTAATGTGGTAGATTTGTGAAAAATCTCAAAAAAAAACACATGCACAAAGCACAAAATACACCACATTGACGTGACAAGAGCATTGAGACAAAACTAAGAGACACAAAACAAAAAATGATGTGCTTGGTTTTTGGTATTTTAGCCAATCTTAAAGTCAGTGTGTCACTCTCTTCTCTTTTCCTTTCCAATACCAAAGATTAAAACGATTGGACGTATTGTTGTCTTAATATATTATACGGTGTGCTTACTTTTGTGTGTGTTTCTTCTTTCTTTCGCAGTGGATCTTTTCAAGTTTGAATTATTACCACGCCAGTTGAACTGAAATCATAAAACACACACGGTTATCTTAATAGGGTTTCTCTCGTATATATATATATTTTTTTCATTTGGTTTCAAAGGATCTTAATATCTTAACTTCATTAACTCCAATATAATGATGTCAAGATGATGATGACAACATATGAAGAACTATAAAATCCATACTATGGTTTAAACAAGCACTGATTCTGTTAGAATAAAAAAGAGTAATGATGTCAAGATGATGACAACATACGGAGAATCAATCAATCTAATTGGTTCAAACTTCAAAGAAACACGGATACCGTTTTACAAAACAGTCCTAGCTAGTTTTGAAAATATGCAGAATGGTCTTGGGTTTACATTTCGGCCCACGAATTTATTACTGACGAGCTCTCAAGCTGCCTGAGTAACTTAATTAGTACCTTGAGATCATGACTGGACTTAATTTTTTGGTTCTTCTTAACATTTATTGGGGAAAATAGTCAAGTCATTCAAGAATCAGGACAACAAAATGAAATACTAACTCCCTGGACCCTTGGAGAAACTGATCTTTCATGGAAAAAAAAAGTTGTTAAAATTAAGGATGGACTGATTACAGTATCCATTATAAAAGTCGAACCATCATTATCCAAATGGAGAATAGAGAATGTAATTACAAAAGCTTCATAAGACATTAACATTCACCTGTTTGGCTCTCTATTAACCTTTTCATACAATTTTCACTATGAATCTCAAACCTTAGCTTGTTTATTCCTCAATTAGCTGCGCAGTGGAATTCTGATTCATCCTGGTATGTAACCAACCATTACAGAACCTGATCAGACTTGAAGATGGTTAAACTCAAACTTGGGGTAGATCTCATCTGGTGCAAAGTCATAATTCTCAAAGATGATATATGGGGTTTAGTCAAGAATCAAAAAGCTCGTGTCTTTTATTATTAAGCAAAGGGGTGGTTACATTTTCTTACACAGATGTATAGGAAACAAAGAAAGAGGGAGATAACTAATCTCATCACTTGTCTGAACTTTTCGTAGGAGTAACTGCATCAACAATGGCTTCAACCTCTTCCTTCATCCGGCCGAGAACACCAGGTCCTTTAACATCATCCACTCTTGTCTTCTCATCAATGTCTTCACTTGTTCCATGAGTCTCCTTCCCATGAAACATCGATTCTTTCTCTTCTTTCCTGCTTCCAATCACATTTGTCTTCTCCTCTGGGAAAAAAAAACCAATTCCCAGAAACAGAAACGATCATCAATGAGATTAATAAAACTCCCAAATTAACCATCTTTTATAGAAACCTTAACAACCCAAAAGCTCATTGATTCAATTACATATAGAAAAAACCCTAAATATGGGAAAATAAGTCAAATTCATAAAACGACGAAACATAAATTTGTGAAATTGATTTGACATATATATTCATAAAAGAGTCAGTGTTACCAGAAAGAGAGCTCTGTTTTGGATCCGCCATGGATGATCTCTTCCTGATTCTGTCTTTGATCCTGGTTCTGTTATCGGGTTCTCTCTGAAATGTAGATGAAGATGAATGTGTTGGGGTAAGAGACGAAACAATGTGTTCTAATATGAACCGTCCGATCAGTATTGTAGATGAACGTCTAGATCGAACCGACACGTCACAGTCGGTTATTATGAAAACCCGAACCGCCCAGACACAAATGGGTTTTTGTATACAGAAACTAACGGGGTTAAATTTGAGAAGAAATAAAAGTAAAGGGACTTTAAGAGGAAATGTTAGGAACAAATTATTAAAGTTTTGCCGTTATTTTAAGAAATTTCTTTCGTACCCCAAATTTTTCAAAATTCAAACGTTTTCTCTCTCTTTTTATTTTATTTTAATTTGAACAGAACGTTCTCTCTCTTCTTCTCCTTTTTAACACTGCAAACTTTTTGTCAACATCAATCCCAATCACACACCCAATTCCAAGAAAACAATCTTTCCTTTTTTCCCACATTGCATCCCTAAAGCTTCGAATTTGTGAATCAATAGTTTCTTAAGTTCTGATTTTTGTGTAGAATTCACAAACCAAGGTCTAAATTTTAAGAAGATGGGTGGATCAGGAAATTGGATTAGATCACTAATATCTAATAGAAAACACGTAGATGATCAGGTACTCTACCAAAAAGCCTCCATCTTTGTTGTTTCTTCTTACTATATATTCCAAAATTTTTTTATAATCTGTGTTGATTTGTGAAGCAGGATAAGTTAAGTGAGAAGAGCAGCAAGAAGAAATGGAAGCTCTGGAGGCTTTCATCGGAGAGCTTCACATCTTCTTCTTTCAAGAGCCGAGCAAGCTATGGTGCTTCTTCGTTAGGCTCCGAGCCACCTTCTTTCTCAGCCGACGAGGCTTTTACTACTGCCATGGCAGCTCTCATTCGAGCTCCTCCTAAGGATTTCTTGCTTGTTAAGCGAGAATGGGCTTCAACAAGAATTCAAGCTGCTTTTCGTGCTTTCCTGGTTTGTTACCTTCTTGACTACTCTGTAGTTTAGCCATTGTCTTATTGTGATTTAACATTTTGAATCAAAAGGTGTGCACTTTAACTTGTACAATTCAAACTTGATTCGAATACAATTCAATTGTTTTACAAGTAGCAGCAGTATCTTTTTGCTTCTACAAAGTTTTAAACTTCAATGATCTTTGCATAAGAAACTTAATCTTGGTATGCTTGTCCATTGTGTTGTCTGTGATACTAGCATCTAAACCTTCTCTGCGTTTGTTTTCTTTTTCAGGCAAGACAGGCGTTTAGAGCTCTGAAGGCTGTAGTGAGAATTCAGGCAATATTTCGTGGCAGACAAGTTAGGAAACAAGCAGCTGTTACACTAAGGTGTATGCAAGCTCTTGTTCGTGTCCAGTCTCGTGTAAGAGCTCATCGTAGAGCGCCTTCAGATTCAGTTGAGCTAAAAGATCCTGTAAAGCAGACCGAGGTAATATAAATCAAAAACTTGCAGGACTTTTGAGTATGCTTATTGACCATTATTTTTGAGTATGTGAATCTTGTTGATGTTTTTATAGAAGGGTTGGTGTAGTAGCCCCAAAAGTGTAAAGGAAGTGAAAACGAAGTTACAGATGAGGCAAGAAGGAGCTATCAAGAGGGAGAGAGCTATGGTTTATGCTCTCACACATCAGGTTGGCCAATGTATTTTCAGAACATAAATTCAGAGTGTTTCACTGATTGTAATAATGTCTGATGAGTTTGTTTCGGCAGTCGAGGGCGTGTCCAAGTCCAAGCGGAAGAGTGCTTACACATCATGGTTCGCGCAAGAGCAGTCCTGGTTGGAACTGGCATGAAGATGTAGGGACATTTTCAAGGAAAAGTAGTGAGAGCAGTGTAGTATCTGAATATGAGGCTGTAAAAGTCAGGAAGAACAATCTAACTTCAACTAGAGTTCTTGCTAGACCTCCACTTCTTCTTCCTCCGGTTTCGTCAGGCATGAGCTATGATTCTTTATACGATGAGACATCAACGTCGTCAACATCTCAATCACCAGTTGCATTCTCTAGCAGTGTTCTTGATGGTGGTGGATACTATCGAAAGCCAAGCTACATGAGCCTGACACAATGTACTCAAGCCAAGCAGAGACAATCAGGATTATCTTGCAATGGAGATGCAAGACGCAGTGCTGGTTCAAACCAGTGTACTGATCTATACCCACCAGGGATACTAACAGGAAGACATGTCTGGGCCAAGAGCCAGCGAAGCTAAAAGAGCGAGCAATGCTGATATTTATCAAGTGANCCAATGTATTTTCAGAACATAAATTCAGAGTGTTTCACTGATTGTAATAATGTCTGATGAGTTTGTTTCGGCAGTCGAGGGCGTGTCCAAGTCCAAGCGGAAGAGTGCTTACACATCATGGTTCGCGCAAGAGCAGTCCTGGTTGGAACTGGCATGAAGATGTAGGGACATTTTCAAGGAAAAGTAGTGAGAGCAGTGTAGTATCTGAATATGAGGCTGTAAAAGTCAGGAAGAACAATCTAACTTCAACTAGAGTTCTTGCTAGACCTCCACTTCTTCTTCCTCCGGTTTCGTCAGGCATGAGCTATGATTCTTTATACGATGAGACATCAACGTCGTCAACATCTCAATCACCAGTTGCATTCTCTAGCAGTGTTCTTGATGGTGGTGGATACTATCGAAAGCCAAGCTACATGAGCCTGACACAATGTACTCAAGCCAAGCAGAGACAATCAGGATTATCTTGCAATGGAAATGCAAGACGCAGTGCTGGTTCAAACCAGTGTACTGATCTATACCCACCAGGGATACTAACAGGAAGACATGTCTGGGCCAAGAGCCAGCGAAGCTAAAAGAGCGAGCAATGCTGATATTTATCAAGTGATTTTCAACAGCCTGTTGGTTTATATTTGTCTTGCTTCGGCTTCGGGAACGGTTCCTGAGAAACTTATACACGAACTATAGATACAGAAACATCTTCTGTGTACTGTTTACATATATAAGAATATTGATTGGAGTTATTTGAGCTTGTAATTGGCTACTTAAGCCACTTCTCAATAACTTCGAATCTGAGTCGATTTTGTTCTTCCTTGTCTGTAAAATCTTCACTATGGATGCCTTTCATTGTTTACTTGAATATTTTAAGAATCAAAGGTGGACTTCCAAACAAAAATCAAAAACAAAATTACAAAATATATGAGAAAAGTATAACGGGAACTTGTTTGAAAATTTATATTGTGAGAGAAGGTAAAAAGATTCAGATACAACATAGTAAATCATAATCAGATGAAATCATCCACGACTATGATGGTGGAGATGGGTGTATGGAGAACACTAATCAGCTTATTGCTTGAGAGGAGCTTTCTTCTCTCGGTCTGCAATTCTAGCAGGGGCGTTTGAGTGTGACTTGAACCGCCCTCTTCCTCCTTCGTCTCTCTCCTAAAGATTCCAAGATATGCAGTATACGTTAAGCTAGTCTCATCATGGAACAGAGATCAAAATTCCTAGATTTGCGCTACTAGTCTACTTGAATGGATTGATTTTCCGTTTATGTACCTTTTTCTTGACGATCTGAACAACATCTTCGTCTTCAAGATGTTGAGAAAGACCACAATTCTGAGGATTGTGCCTCGTGCTCGTGCCCCAAACGAGTGCATACTTCATATCCTTCACGAGAGTCCTGTGGACGTGGTTACAGAAGTCTTCCACTGTGCAGCCACCTCGATCCTGATGAATTACAAGTAATCAAAGATGAATAACATCGATATGAAGGAGTTTTTAGGGTTATCTTCTAATAAGAGAACAATACACTTACAGATGAGAGGACAAAAGGCTCATCAAAATCTGGTTGCTGGCCTTGCGGCTTCGAGTAAACTCTCACAAGGCCCATTTCATCCCACATCCTTGCAAGTAGTCTGTCTAAGTTTAGCTGTTTCAAGGAGCAGGAAAATTTCATACTCAGAATAATAGTGGACACTAGACCCGCAACAAATTGGAGTTATAGTATTTTCCATTCTTGCAGATCTAAGACTACTCTTTCAAAATGTTACAAAACTTGCCTTTAGATTGCAGCTAATAACAATGGAATGTGGCTGCCGCGATAGTCTATCCACATCATCAATTCCAACCACATCTATTTTGTTGTAGACATATACACACTTAATATATTTGCGGTTGCCTTCAATGACATCGATAAAGTCATCAACTGTGGCGTTCTCACGAAATAGCACCTGCAATACTCCTCACCACAGCAGAGATTACGATAAGAAACCTTTAAAAATACTCACAAATATCTGCCAATTCTAATAATTCTACTCATAAAACTCAGAGAAGACACGAGAAGCCAGGAAAACCTCGTCTGAGGCTGAACTTATAGACGTATAAAGTTGGAACCTCGTACCTCAGCATTGTGAATCTTGTATTCGTGCAGGATTTGATAACAGAGCTTCTCATCAATGTGAGTCAAGGGTGCTGTAGTGTTGAACGATATTCCACCAGTCTTTTTCTTTTTGAAGTATATCTGGTAAACAGAGAAAAGACAAAATTACATAATCACATTCCACGGGAAAAATAACCAAGTTTCTAGATGGAGCACACCATGTAAAAGAGAAGGAGTTCAGGCTTCAGACTATTAAATGCTACATCTATAACTTGGTACAGCTAATAAGACAAGCTTTACCTGTGGAGGAGTTTTGTTTAGCCGCAAGCCCACAGCCTCAAGTTCCTTAGTCAGAATTTGCCTGTGGCCTTCACTCTAACAATTTTTGAAAAGCATAAAAAAGATTAATAAAAGAGTGCAGCATGACCACCAAATATCAATTCACATGGACAGGTAAACCATAAGTCACCTTTGAGGCATCAAGAACCATCAATACAAGGTCGGAAGACTTTGCAACAGCAATAACCTGAGATATAAGCAATCATAATCACAGTTCGTATCATGTTGATTATATTTTTCTGATTGGTAAGAAACTTCGGAATTAGTCGTAAATATCTAACTTGAGCACCCTAAAAAGAATATTCAGATTAACCAAATAAGAAAAGAAATAAATTAGATTTCAACCTGCCTTCCTCGCCCCTTTCCTTCCGAAGCACCTTCGATAATCCCAGGAAGATCGAGAAGCTGAATCTTTGTGTCATTGTAGTGAATTACGCCAGGGATGCATGTAAGTGTTGTAAATTCATATGAGGCTGCTTCAGAATGAGTTCCAGTTAACATAGTCAAAAGCGTGGACTTTCCGACACTGCAAAGTACAACCACTTCCATCACTTTTCCCAAACCCAAGCCAGCGATTTCTAAAATGGGAAATATATGTAAATGGATGTCTGAGAGTATAAGTATCTAAGACATTCAACCTCGGAAATCCTATTAGTGCAACACGTCCATGACCATACTTGGTAACTTCAAAACCTTCCCCACCTCCACTAGCACCCTGTTAATGGAATTCGGAAGACAATTACAAACTAAAAGCAGTAATGAAAAAGATTTAAGACTCTACTTCAGGTACAAGAAGCAGATGTGTACATTTGGTCACATAGCAGAAAATTCCTCAGTAGATTACGAATAAAGCAGTTACACACCGTCTATTTCAGTTGTATACATAAAGCAATAGCAAGGAAACGTATAGCGATGACCCGAGTAATAAAGGAAATATATAAGCTTCAAGAATCCCTCAGCTATATAGACATAACTCAGTAAGCGCATAGACTAATTGTTTAGTAAGTAATTGATTAAGAACTAGCATTACTTTCGGAGGCTCTAAGAGTTGTGTCCTGAGCTTTGCAATCTTTGCCTTGAGCTGACCAAGATGATACTCTGTCCATCAAGCAGAACATTATCAGTTAGTTACTTTGTTTTTTTCAGCAAATGTCAGATCAGAAAAGGAGGACATAAGCAGCAAATGAAACTTGTCAAAGCTGCTATCTGAAGTATTTATAATGTGTGTACTTTAGAGGATCGCAAATCTGTTTACTGTAATATCCATCTGCTAAGGATGCCTATAACTACGTGTTCTATAAGTAAAAAGGAGAACCTGTAGCTTTATTCTTCTGCGTCCGAGCCATCTCGGCCTCGATTTCCTTAATCCTTTCGATGATCCCCATTGTGCTTTACTTGTTTCTGCTACTATCTATCACTAAAAAAGAAGAAAAAGACAAAAGATTTGAGTTTATAGACTCAGCAGAATCACACACGTAACGACAATCACAGAGTTCACAGATTAAAAGTCAAGAGCTAAAATTAAACCCGAAGAATAAATCAAAAGTATATAAATTAGCATAGCTATCAAACCAAATCAAGCCAGTGAAAATATCCAAAAAACGAATTCTTCGATAAATGGCAAAAGCTGAGCTCTTCACGTCAATTGTGTAATCGAACAAAACGTATGTCGAGACATTCTCGATTCCCAACATGAATTTCTATAAAACGAGCTCGATTGGCACAATAACATGTAAAGATATGCGATTTCACAATATGTAAGTAGCTAAATCAAAGCATATGCATGAACAAAGTTGGGAAGATTTGATGTGCGACTCACAGTAGAAGAAGTGATGAAGGCGATCTCCGGAGAAGAGAGAAGGGGAGATAAGAGAGAGAGCACGCACGCCTGTAAAGAAGAGCAATAGGGCGCACAAAAAAATTACATGGGCCGATTTTATTGTATTTTACAGCCCAAAAGGCCTATTTTCTAATTCGATGCTTATTATCTTGTTTTCGTGAAACGCGACTAAATTTATCTTGTTTGCAATGGAGTGATTTTCGATCCTTTAGATTTCAGAATTTTTTTGTAGCATGAACAAAAAGAACCACTACTAATTGAATTTTGTTACATGAAGTACACATAGGCGTCTGTATAAATCTAGCTTTAATCAAAATTCAATGTATACTATTTTCTTCATGTAACAAAATTCAATGTATACTATTTTTTTTTAATACGTGTTCTGTTTTGTTGTTGTTTGATTTTCTCTTAATAGATTTTTGCTTTTGTTGTACTTAGGGATTTATGTATTTTCAGGTTATGGATGTTTCTTTATCATAATATGAAAGTCATCTAATAGCAAGAAATATGTCGTCGGTAGTGTCATTTAATGATAAATTCTTCATAAATGTTTTTACTTATATGTCAGGAGGAAATGTGTGTATCCCAAATATTGGTTTGGGAGTTGGGTTATCACAAAATTATGTTGGTTAACTATATATATATATATATATATATATATTAGTATATTTCTGAATGCAAGAGCTGAGAAAAATAACAAGCATAAGTGAATTTTCTTTATCTAATGGAAAATAATTTTGTAGTTATGTTAATGAATTCTTAGTTTTATCACTATATGTAAATTATAGCACACACAAAAAGACTAAATTAGTTGAAAACTGAACTTTGAAATACTATTTTATATATTAATTTTTTATATAACGATTGAATTAAAATAAAGAAAAAATTAGCTCATTTTTATACACAAAAACATTAATAAAGTTTAAACTAAGATTTTAACAAATTTATATTGTATGATATCCAATGATCTATGTTTTGTAAGATAAAGAATGTATAAATTGATGTTTTGAAATATTTACTTTTATCTAAAATCTAACTTTGACTTATCGGATAATAAAAAAGTAAAAAATAAAAAACACGTATTCTTGATTGGAGAATTTAAGGAAAATCTCCCTCTTTTCCTTTTTCTAATTGGAAAACATGTATATAGGTTTAATCCTATAAATAGAGAGACATAGGTAACGAAAGCATAATTACTTGTCAACAGATCACAGATCCTTAATTAGGTTTAAAGAGAACTGATCATGACGACCTCTTTCAAAGAGCTTTCAAGGCCTACGCGAGTGAAGAACAAAACTCCCGCAACGGTGCAAATCACAGCCGAGCAAATCATCCGGGAGGCACGACAGAGCCAAGGGGCTGAGATCCGGCCGCCTAAGCAGAGCATTACTGACTCCGTGGAGCTTTCCGACTACAGACTCCGCCGTCGGAAGGAGTTCGAGGACCGGGTCCGCGGCAGAGGAGGTAGCATCCATGCATGGATCAAGTATGCGCGCTGGGAAGATTCACAGAAGGATTACGCACGTGCTCGGAGCGTGTGGGAACGAGCCTCGGATATCTATTACCGGGAACATACGCTCTGGCTCAAGTACGCCGAGTTCGAGATGAAGAACAAGGCGGTCAATCACGCGAGAAACGTTTGGGACCGTGCCGTTAAGATCCTCCCCCGCGTGGACCAGCTTTGGTACAAGTATATTCACATGGAAGAGATGCTTGGGAACATCGCCGGGGCTAGACAGATATACGAGCGGTGGATGGACTGGTCACCCGATCAACAAGGTTGGTTCTCGTATATTAAATTCGAACTTAGGTATAACGAAATCGACCGTGCACGATCGCTCTACGATAGACTCGTTCTTTGCCATCCGAAAGTTTCCACTTACATCCGATACGCTAAGTTCGAGATGAAAGGAGGTGAAACTGCGCGTGCAAGGAATGTGTACGAACGCGCCATCGAGGAGTTTGCAGACGATGAAGAAATCTTTGTGGCTTTTGCTGAATTCGAAGAAGGCTGCAAGGAAGTGGAACGAGCTAGGTGTATCTACAAGTTTGCTCTGGATCAAATTCCTAAAGGCAGAGCAGAGGGTTTGTACAAGAAGTTTGTTGCGTTTGAGAAACAGTATGGTGATAAGGAAGGGATTGAGGACGCCATCGTTGGCAAGACAAGGTTTGAATATGAAGATGAAGTAAGGAAGAACCCTCTGAACTACGATTCATGGTTCGATTACCTTAGGCTAGAAGAGAGTGTAGGGAACAAAGATAGGATCAGAGAAATCTACGAGAGGGCCATTGCTAATGTTCCACCGGCAGAGGAGAAACGGTACTGGCAGAGATATATCTATCTTTGGATTAATTATGCACTCTTTGAAGAGCTTGAAACTGAAGATGTGGAGCGTACACGACTTGTATACAGAGAATGTCTCAAGCTTATCCCTCACGCCAAGGTTTCTTTTGCTAAAATATGGTTGCTCGCTGCACAGTTTGAGATAAGGCAATTGAATCTCACTGGTGCTCGGCGGATACTAGGTAATGCGATTGGAATAGCTCCAAAAGACAAGATATTCAAGAAATACATTGAGATGGAAGACGAGCTGGGAAACGTAGATAGGTGTAGAAAACTCTATCAACGGTATCTTGAATGGTCTCCTGAGAACTGCTATGCTTGGAGCAAGTTTGCTGAGTTAGAAAGCTCTCTAGCTGAAACAGAGCGAGCTAGAGCCATATTTGAACTTGCAATATCTCAGCCTGCTCTTGACATGCCTGAGCTGCTGTGGAAGGCATACATTGATTTTGAGATATCACAAGGGGAAGTAGAGAGGACACGAGCTTTATATGAGCGACTCTTGGACCGTACAAAGCATTACAAGGTCTGGATTAGTTTTGCAAAGTTT
This sequence comes from Camelina sativa, assembly GCF_000633955.1. Classification (NCBI taxonomy): domain Eukaryota; kingdom Viridiplantae; phylum Streptophyta; class Magnoliopsida; order Brassicales; family Brassicaceae; genus Camelina; species Camelina sativa. The sequence continues at coordinate 8,050,672 of NC_025701.1, read as the reverse complement.
GAAGCGCAACAACAAGAAGATGATGTTACAGACTGCATTAGACGTGCCAGAGCAGTTTTCGACAGAGCCAACACGTATTACAAGGACTGCACACCGGATCTGAAAGAAGAACGTGCGTCACTATTGGAAGATTGGGTGAACATGGAGACGAGCTTTGGTAAGCTAGGAGATGTTGATCTCGTTAAACCAAAGCTCCCTAGGAAGCTCAAGAAGAGAAAGGCCATCACTACTGAAGACGGTTCTACAGAGTACGAAGAATACTTTGATTGTGTCTTCCCAGAAGAATCGCAGACTAAGAATCTCAAGCTTCTTGAGGCTGCGTATAAATGGAAGAAACAGAGGCTTGCTGCTGTTGCTTCATAAGATTCATGATTAATTAAGGGTTTTTTGTTTCTTTCTTGAGTTTATTATATAAATGGATGAGGTACATTATGCAAAATTCGAAATATATATGCGCACTTTGATTTTATAAGTATTCTTTTGTTGTTGTTGTTTTTTCTTTTTTTGTCGTCAAAGCTCCCTATAGTGTTTTTGTTGTTGCTTAGGGGACAAAAATTGGTCATATTTTGGGAGAAATAGTGCATAGAAAATCTATGGCAACACCGTTTGATACTGTCTTTTGCAGTGGTTACTTCTTGGAGAAGGTAAAGCTGTCTTTATGTTAACTGTCAACCACCGGACGATTGTGGAATATATATATATATATATA
>NC_025701.1:8044522-8048637 GCF_000633955.1 Camelina sativa | reverse complement strand
TCTAGTCCAATGTTTGAGATTAGTTTTATTATTGATGTACGTAAAGGTTGTCGTTTATTTTCAAAAATTGATTAAACTAAAAGATGTGAACCATAGCGTCGTTTTATGTCTTCTCCCATCTCTACGATGCAACCCTATGCGATTTTTGCCCTCTCGCATCCATTGGTTTTATGTATAAAAATTAATTCGGTACGGTCTTTGTGGTGGAATTCGACCATCTGGTTTGGTTCGATACTAAACGCTGCGTTTTAAACGTTACTGGTCTACTGGTATTTGCTTTTTCAACTTCAACTTTCAACATTTCGCACGAAAACGCATAGAGTAAGGAACCATCATCTCATATCAATTCCAATACCACCAGTTAGTAATCCGGTTTAAATAAAAAAAGCTACCTTTTAAGTCTACAAATTCCAAACTGAAAGAGCAGAGTTAATCTCACATCCAGGCCAGTCAATTTATACGAAACGAAACCTACAAGAAACCATTTCTTGATGATCCTTTCACTACTACTCTACTACCCTTGCGAACCGGTGACTGTTTCTGAGCAAGCTCTCTTACCTGCAACATAATGTGTGTAGGAATGGCCATTGACCCCTGTTTATTTGGACCTCCCTGCAAAAACACGACCATTCGCTGGTTTAGTCTAAAACCAAATATAATTATACGTTAACTTGACTCTTGTTTTATGTTAAAAAAAAAAATCATCTCGGTAAGTGCTAACCATCCTGTTTGATGGAGTTTGAGTAAAGCATGCTCTCCGTAAATTTCGCCATTTGTCCTATCATGAGAGACAGTTGTAGTGTTAGCGAACAAAAAAACCAAGAGGACTAATAATAGAGGCAGTTCATAGTTATGTGGAACCAACCTTGAGATCAACAGGGGTACGGTACACGAATGATGAAAATGAAACCTTTTTGATCTCAGACCATTTCCCTACTCCATATTTCGTCACACCTTCGACAAGTTTTTCAACTTCAGTGACAGTCCAAGCTCGATGATGCTTCCTTCTAATTCCACTTTGCGTGATTGGTAGATCAACGCGATTATTATCATCTGAGCTCTCTCCAGATGAATCTAAGTTCTCTGAATCCATGTAGTCTTGATCCACCTCATTAGAAATTGGTTTTAAATGGCCCTTACCGCTCTGATAACCAAAAGAGATAAAGCAGTGAGCAACTGTGTCATACCAGAAATCCAAGTAATTTGGCCTATAAAATTGCAAATTGAGAATGAGACCATTTTCCTAAAGTTTAAGGATATCTTTCGATAGATAAAATTGCAAAAATATTGTTGACAAAATTGTATCCACTATGATAGAAACGGTTAAGTCATATAGAATGCTTAAGTGATCTTACTTCTTTCTTGACAGGTCCAGAAGCAGATTTGACACCTGAAACTCGGTTCACATCATTGTTCCACTGAGATGGGCTTAGATTCAGGTTACTCTTGTCTGGAGTAGCTTTCACCTCCCATGACTTGGAATGAAATTCCTGTAAAATGTTCAGGTAAACTACATTATTCTTAATTACCTTGCAGCTGCCAGCACAATAAAAGATAATTTCTTCTTTATTCCTTTTTTTCCAGTGTGTAACAAAAGGCATAGATCATCTAGCACGGGCCAGATATATAGAAAGATTTTGATAGCTCATATAAAAAGGAATGGGTTATATAAGATATTGAAGGGCATGAGCAACAGAGACATACCCCAAGTGCCATTATGTTTTCTCTTGGACGGCTTCTCCTTACATGAGAAACATAGGGAACCTGAATTCTGGAACCAGCAAGGGATACCATCCTGGTGACAACAACTCTCCCTCCTGAAGAAACGGCTTCAATAGAGCCCTGATCTTTTGAAGGGATCATTGACTCATCACTTTGCTGTTTTTCACTGGGTTTTGAAATTTCTTCAATGTATCTTCTAGTAGGCTTCCTAACTCTTTTTGCAGACCTATCTTCACCTTCAAAATCTTCATTCCCAGAATAATGGTCCACAAAAGTCTCAACAGGACTACGCCCAAAATCATTTGAATGTCCCTTTAAGCAATCAGGCCTAGATGGCGTATCTTTGCTTTCCATAGCTCTTGCTTCATCTACTGTATCGTTGCTAAAAGCATCACTTGTATCTTGACTTCCACCAACAAGTTTGTTATCATAAATTGTCAGGCTAGTTGTTGGAACAATAGATGAATTAATCATTCCCATTGTGATCCTCCTTTTCAGCCATTGTTTGCTCTTGCAAGTAGTTTCACGACCAAACTTTGCTCTGAATGTATCTTGTAATGATTTGATTGAAAGATTATCCAAGCATATCTCGCCTGCTACTCTAGAAACTTCAGGTTTAGACGCAGCAGTTGACAATGCAGGTTCTTTAGGACTACCTGTAGCATTTGAGTATGGTGCCACATCCCTACATTGATTCATACTGCATCCATTTGATGGAAAACGAACTGGCTCCCGCAGCAAAGCCTCGGATTGGAATTCCTGCACATTAGAAATCTGAAATTTGGTCTCCGGAAGAGAAAAAAGCATCTGAGATTTATACCATTCTTCTTTAGACTGCAAAAGTTTCAAAGGCGACGTAAAATTGATGGATTAAACATCCATCTGATACAAGATAGTTATCATAAAAGAAACAAATATTAGAAATTTCTGTTTCTAGAATTTGAAGAAAGAAAACAGACCTCAAGTCGAGAATTCAAATTTTCTGTATATGCCTCTGCAGTTTCTGACTGAAATAAGCCCGGATCAAAAATTTCTGTATATGCTTCTGCAGTTTCCGGCTCATATAAGCCTGGATTCAATAGCTGAGTTAGATAAGCCAAGAGGCACAAATGATTTCAAACTACAAGAGAACTGACAGTCCTAGACATCATATAGGGATACAGCAGGATACACATTACACAAAAGTCAAGTCAAACCTCCGACATTGCAAGTAATCCAATAAATACCCTTTTCGTGCAGTCCTAGGCAATTAGTCTTTCCAAACAATATAGGCACATTAGACGGATTAAACTAACAAAGGCTCTAACAAGAGAGATTCAACATGTAATATAAGCTAAGAGTGAAAAGGACCAAACCTTCAAAACAATCTAGCTGCAGAAACTGAGAAGGTGAACCTTCGTCGGGAATGTACTCCTCAGTCTGTATAGGATCTGGCAAAACAGGCATATCATTCTCATTCTTCTCAAGTAACTCTTTGACCTCCAACATTTCTTCATCAGTTGCAGGAACTAGTCTCCCATCTCCTGCAACCTAAAGCATTCACATAACCAATCTCATATAAGATAACGAAAAGCTAAAACTTGTAATCGCAGTAGTCAGAGTTCTCAATTCCAGGACCAGCAAAAACATCATATATCTCTATTCTATAGCTCTAAGATACACATTTATGAACATACCCGGACAAGCTTGTACGCAACAGGATTTCCAGTTTGATTTGTTGAAGAAAGTGATCTACTTCTTGACTCAAGAAAAGCACTGTGTTGAAGCATCTCTTCATAGTCTTCCACAGTTCCAAACATTGTTTCCAAATATTAATCTACCAAATGCAGCTTCAAGCGAACAAACTGAAATCACAAAAACAGATGGAATAAGGAAATAAACTTACCTACTGTACAATATATTGTCAAAAAATAGAAACAAATCTTACACAATACCATAACTTTATACTCAAAAATTCTAGTTTCACCTTTAGAAAGAGAGAAGCAACAATAATACATATTCGAAATAAATGAAAAAGTTTCCAATTTTTTTTGGGGGTAAACCAAAGGTCGTAAATTTGAGCTACGTTTTTACAAATTTGCATGTTAGAGTCCTCACAGTCATGGTTTTGACAGATTCTACTAAGTTTAACTCCGAATACACTGAATCAAACAAAACCCAATATTGAATTTTCAAGCTAGAAACATGAAAAGTAACAAAAAAATCATAAACCTCAGTAAACGAGTAGTACAGAAGCGAGTTACCAGAGAAAGTAGAACGCGAACGGAGAAGAAAAAATTAAACTTTCCAGTGAACTCGAAATTTCATCGGAGGAGAAGCTTCTTGACTAAGCAAAAAAGTTGGGAAATTTAGAAAATTTTTGGCTCTGCTTTTTTTTTTTTTTTTTTTTTTTT
>NC_025701.1:7920041-8044201 GCF_000633955.1 Camelina sativa | reverse complement strand
TTTTTTTTCCCTAATACAGTGCAGCAGCACAGGTCCGGATTCCAAAGTTTTTTATTCACTCCATTTCAGAGTGCCAATTGGGATCCGCATAGTTTTGCGGGAAGCTACTAGATGTTGCCACGTCATCAAATAACGAAATATCTGCCGAAAAAAGAGCGAACTACGCTCCGTCCTTCCCCTCGTGCTATACGACTGCGTGCCGTCTCACACTTCCGGATTCGAATTACGTGTCGTCTTAAAAGCTCAACAAATTAATTGCACACATGAAATTCTCGCATGGTTTGAATTACACACACCAACAAGCAATGATTGAGATTCAATGTAAGAAGAATCAAATCGAAATGTTGTGTAAACTTTACAACAAGTTTCTTTTTCAATGTATAAAACCAACAATAACTTAAGAAGAGCTCTTTTAGAATTGAAAATCAACTTTGATATGTAGGATGTAACACTATCATTTCAACAAAAGATATTACAATAGTAGAACTCTACTTCTTTTCTCCTCTCACTCAAATTAGCTCTGAATATAAATCAACCTTTGGTGTTCTTGATAAACAAAATATACTAACCGGATCTAAATCTCTTTTGGTTAGCTTTCCCATCAGATTTCAAAGTACCACTAGATTCACCTTCTGATGAAGCATCAACTGATCTTGCAAAAGAATGAGAGAGGTCACCGTAAAGGCTAGCCACTCTTCTGATATTGTTGTTGAGCTCTTTAATCAATCCCACGTTTCTACTCAAATTATCCGGTTGTTTGGACTCATGGTTCTGATTGATCTCGTTGATCAGTAAACGGTTCTGATCCAAAATGTCTTGAACATCCACAAAGCTCTTCTGGAAACCCTGCAACAATTTACCATCCACATTGTGTCTGTCTCCAAATCCTGACAACACATCTCCTTCCATTCCCGTTTTTTTTTACGGACAAAACCAAAATCTTTGATATATATCCTTTTTAGTCCTGCAATGTGAAAGCATAAAAAAAAAAACAAAGCCAAGAAAGGGATCAAATTTACATCAAAACGTTGACTAGAAATAGTTTCAATAACACACAGGTTTAATCTTCATGCGTTGACCTGACCCTATCTTGATTTTCAGAGCTCTATTCCTATAAACTCACATAAGATTCCATTAGTACAGACGTTTTCAGTTGCAATCCAATCTTAAATACCCTCAATTTCAGACAAGATCCCAACAGGACTCAGCTGGAAAAAGTCATGATTCGTACGGGGAAAAAAAAAAAAAAAAAAAAACACAACTTTGTTCTTATGAACCAAGAGGGAAAGAGATCTAAAAAGGAAGAACCAAAAAGCTGTTCCAGATAAGATAAGATTCGTAATCCTCAATAATACGAAACACCCAGAAACCAAAAACAAATGCATAATCCACACAACCATAAAGCAAAGACATAAAAAATTGAACACAGCCCAGAACTGACAAAGAGTTCCGATCTAACCTTCGGAAGTAGAAAGAAGAATAAAAAAAGGTCTGATGACAGATTGGAGATGGAAGTCGAGATTTTTATTCTCGGGAAACAAACAAAGAATCTTTCTTTTTCAACAATTATTGGCTACTACTCTTTACACACCCAAATTAAAAAAAAAAAATTCGACATGTGTCTTTTTGAGACAGAGATATTTGAATTGAACTAACCTTTTGTTTCAAATTTTTTTCCTCTTTAAAAAAAAAAACAGAGATCTTTTTTGCCTGTACTTGCTCTGAATCTCGATTTTTGCAGAGAGAGACACAGAGGTTAGAGAAGCCAGAGACAATCTGGATCGAATTAATCTGACCCGAAAGTTTGAAACCCGACCCGTATAAGCTTCGTGCTGTTTGTGTCAACTTCGGTTAAACAGCATGTCGTTTCAATTACAAATAACGTAAGTAGGGGTATTCTCGTCACTTACTTTGTCTCACGGTCATCCCTAATACGTTTTTTTTTTTTTTTTTTAATTTCGCAGTTCCTTTCGAGATTCGATCCCGTCACCAAGAACTCGGACTGTTTTTCGCTTCGATCGTCCTCTCTGATCCCGCCATCTTCTCCCTAACTCTATAAAATTACCCAAACCTCCCTCTCCGGCGAGAATTTCGTGTCGCCGGGAAATCAGCCCACAGACTAATTTACCGGCGGAATATTTAACCGTTAACCTAAAAAAACCTCCCGGAGTAACTTTTTATTTGGATGATGAAAGATGGATTCGATACTATGCACGGCACTAGAGGAGATCTGTTGTCAAGGAAATACAGGGATCCCACTCGTTTCTCTCTGGTCACGCCTCTCTCCTCCTCCTCTTTCTCCTTCCGTCAAGTCTCATCTCTGGAGAAACCTTCTCGCTGTCCCTCAGCTCCACTTCAAGGCCAAGAACACTGTCTACGAACCATCTGATTCTTCAATCCAACGGCTGGAAGAAGCTCTCAGACTCGATTTGAGGATCGTCGCTAATGAGAAGCTTCGAGGTAACTTCGTTGGCTTGTACGATGCTCAGTCCAATAACACCACCATTTCCGCTATTCAACGCCGCATTCTTGAGCGCCTTGCTGTTGCTCGGTAAGCTAATTTCAAAAAAATTCTCTTCTAGTTAACTCTTAAGAGTTTGTATAATGTATGTGTTTGAGTGCAGAGCCAATGGAGTTGCACAAAATCTGCTTGCGAAAGAGTTTGGTATCGAAGGGAGGAACTTCTTTTATATTGTGAAGCACCTTGAGTCTCGAGGTTTAGTTGTTAAGCAACCAGCTATTGTGAGAACAAAGGAAGTTGATGGTGAAGGTGATACCAAAACCACCTCATGTATTAGCACCAATATGATTTACTTGAGTCGTTACGCCAAGCCTTTGGGTTCCCAGCAGAGGTTTGAAATTTGCAAAGAGGACTCTTTGTTGGACACACCAATGAAGGAGCAAGAGGCTACTAAAGATGATACGCTTATTAAAGATTTTTTACCAGCTATGCAGGCAATTTGTGATAAGCTTGAAGAAGCTAAAGACAAGGTTAGTAACTGCTGAATTAGCTCTTTTCTTTTTTTATCAAGCTGGAGTATTTTTTTTTGCTGTATACTCATTTCCTTGTAGTGCAGGTTCTAGTTGTCTCGGACGTTAAGCAAGACCTTGGTTATCTGGGATCACATTCAAGGCATAGAGCTTGGAGAAGTGTAAATATTATTTTTTCCTATCTTCTTACTTTTCATCAGCTTGGAACTGAATATTTCCTGGAAGGAAAAACAGGCTTTCAAACTTTAAAAAGTGTTTATTTTGGGCAACATCAGGTTTGTCGCCGGTTGACAGATTCTCATGTAGTGGAGGAGTTTGATGCTGTGGTAAACAATAAGGTGAACTACATCGCATTCCATCATTCAAATAGATTTCACCACACATCGTGGCCAGTTGCTTTTTTTTTTTCTGGTCGGTTTTGTTTGGATATATAACGAATATTCATGTGGTTTGTCCTTTCGGCAGGTTGAACGCTGCCTCCGTTTGTTAAAAAGATTTTCAGCCAAAGATTTCAACTACTCTGGGAAAAAGCAACTTCTAAAATTTGGAAGGAGTATTCAAAAAACAGAACAAACTTTGGAGCTTCCGATAGATAATCAAATTTATGATATGGTTGATGCTGAAGGATCCAAAGGCTTGCCTGTGATGGAGGTAATCGTTTGATTGGTTTGGCTTACATCTTTTTCGTATTCCTAAGGTTGGGGGTTACAGTGTGTAGTAATTTTTATTTTACCAGGTATGCGAAAGACTTGGAATTGACAAGAAGAAGAGCTACTCTCGGCTTTATAGTATTTGTTCAAGAGTGGGGATGCATTTACAGGCAGAAAGCCACAAGAAGACTAGAGTATTTCGAGTTTGGACTTCTGGTAATGCTGGGTCCGAGTGTTCTGATCTGTTTCCCGAGAAAGCTGAAACTCTTAGCAGGGAAAATAGTGCACCAGCTAATGATTTTGGCACACCTCATGATACTGGGGGATTGGCTCAGACCTCCATTGAACGCAGTCTTGCAGTTTCTGATGCTGACTTTGCTACACCTGCAAGGTTACCTGAAAACAATTCAGGAGTTCTCCACTTTGCTACACCTGAAAGGTTAACTGATCCTGAAAGCAATTCAGGAGTTGCCAACTATTCCCCATCTAATGCCAAAAGAAGAAATGTCCTTACACGTCGTAACTTACAAGAATCATTTCATGAGAGTTGTGATAAGGTTGTTGATGCTACAATGGGGTCCCCTGATTTGGCTTTGTCAGAAATGAACCATCTCGCTCTATCTCAGCTGCCCAAACCAAAGGTGCATCAAACTCAGCCGATTACTGTTGAAAACTCTCGAAGAGAGCGGAGAATACTTGAGCGCTTAAATGTACTTACTGTTCACTTTTATCGACATTGCATGCCATAATTTATGTATCCTTTTCCCTTCCAACTGACTAATTCTTTCTTCTTTCTTGGCTGGCCAAAGGAGGAGAAGTTTGTTGTGAGAGCCGAGCTACATAAATGGCTTCTCAGTCTTGAGAAGGACAGGAGCTCCAAAGTGGATAGGAAAACCATAGACAGAATTCTGAACAGGCTTCAAGAAGAAGGACTCTGCAATTGCATGAACATTAGTGTCCCAAATGTTACTAATTGTGGTCGTAATCGTAGCTCTGTAGTAGTTTTTCATCCATCTGTTCAAAGTCTGACTCCTGACATAGTTGGCGAAATTCATAATAAGATTAGGTCTTTTGAACTGGGAATCCGTGGCCAGAACGTATGGAAGAGGAAAAGTAACGAGCCAATTCCGATATTGAATGACGTTCAGAGAGGTCAATCTAATGTGGATTTGGATGCGCGTGCTAGCAAATCAGGAGCCATGCGAGCCAATGGGTTTGTGCTTGCAAAGATGGTTCGTGTGAAGCTCTTACATTGTTTTCTTTGGGACTATTTTAGTTCTTTGCCTAGCTGGGACGATGCCTTTTCGTCTGTACATGATCAGAAATTTGAGAATTTGTTTGCACTTGAAGATGCTTTTAGGGCCATGCCACTCGAACTATTTTTACAAGTTGTTGGATCTACTCAGAAAGCTGATGATATGATGAAGAAATGCAAACAAAATATGCGTCTTTCTGAGCTTCCTGGCGAAGAGTATAAGCTTCTAATGGATACTCTTGCGACTGGGAGATTATCGATGCTTATCGATATTTTACGCCGGTTGAAGGTATTTTTAAATATTAATAATTAAATATCACCTCAAGTACCATATTTCAGAGAAGTGTGCAATTCGAAAAATGAATATTTTTATTGCCTGTGCCTATTTTTATTTTGTAGTTGATTCAGATGGTAAGTAGTAGACTCAGACGCGATGAAATTGAGGAGAAGTATGCTAATCTAACACATGCAATGGAGCTTAAGCCTTACATAGAGGAACCTGTGTTTGTTGCTGCTACATCCAATGTCATATCTCTTGATTTTCGTCCACGTATTCGACATGATTTTATTCTATCAAACAGAGATGCTGTTGATGAATATTGGCTAACTTTAGAATATTGCTATGCTGCTGCCGATCACAGAGCTGCTAAGCTAGCATTTCCGGGATCTGTTGTTCAAGAGGTATAAGCTTGATCTTTTATATTATGGTTTATTATATGTATAACAGAGTCCATAAAACTAAAATATCAAAACCTACCTAGATATGTAAGTGTGTTACGCTTGTATAGTTATGTTAGGTATTCAGAAAACTGTTTCTAACTGACAGTTATTCTAGGTTTTCCGTTTCCGCTCTTGGGCCTCAGATTGTGTCATGACAACGGAACAGCGTGCTAAGCTCTTACAGCGCATTGCAAACGATGAGAAGGAAAAACTCTCATTCAAAGAGTGTGAGAAAATTGCTAAGGATCTGAACCTGACCTTAGAGCAGGTGAAGATATGATTTGTGTATGCTGTATATATTGTCTAGGTCATCTGCCTGAAAAAAAATGATTTATGACCAGGTGGTACTTTGCCAAATAATTTTCTTATTGTTCTTGATCTTAGAGATCATGCCAGACTCTTGATTTCCGATTTAGGCTTTCTCATCTCTGGTCCATGAACAGAGACTGACCTGAATGTTCTCGTTGTCTCCTCTTGTTTTTTTGGGGTGAGGTAGCTGATAGTTTTTGGTTGCATACTCCAGGTTATGCACGTCTATCATGCGAAGCATGGAAGACGCGCGAAATCCAAATCGAAAGATAAATATTTTACTGTAGATAATAGCCCTCCTCCATCTTCCGGGAAAAGAAAAAGAGCAACTCTCGTAAAGACTACAGGAGAAGGTATCAGATCCATGATAGTAGATGGAGAAAAGGTTCTAAATTCTGATGCCGTTGGTGCCTCAAATAGTGAGAATTTTCAAAATTCATTGGAAGAGGACCAGACCCCCATTCCGATGCATCAGGAGCATAGTCAACAAGAAAATGCAGAGATCAGGGATCTTACAGAAGATGAAGGCCAGTGTTCTTCTATTATCAACCAGCATGCAAGTTCAAAGACCACAACAACTTCTTCACAAAGATTTTCGTGGACAGATGAGGCTGACAGGTACTTGACACATCCAATCCAATGCAAATTCGGTAGTATATCTGTATGTTTATATGAATGCTGTTCATATATCAAATCAGTTTCGTTGTAAACGTCCAATGTAATGTTGGTTTTAGGAGTCTCTCTTCAGGGAATTCATACCTCAGAGGAGGGTCAATAGTCAATACCTCAGGAGTTCCTTTACCTAGTCAATTCCAATGAACTCGCTTTATTTATTGTCAATTAACTTCCATATGATTGAGTGTTCAGTCGTGCATTCTTTAAACCTCTCCTATCTTTTAATATTTTATATCTGATTAATTTGCACCACTGACACAATTGTTTTCTTGTCAGGAAATTGTTGACTCAATATGTTAGACACCGTGCAGCTCTTGGGGCGAAATTTCATGGAGTAATATGGGCTTCAGTTCCAGAACTGCCTGCCTCTCCTTTAGCTTGCAAGCGAAGGGTTCAAATATTGATGAAGAATGATAAATTTCGGAAGGCAATCATGAGGCTTTGCAATCTGCTAAGTGAGCGTTATGCAAAACATCTTGAGACAAAACAGAAATATTTACCGGAGAGCAACAAGTCACATGTTCTTGTTAGACATATATCCCCTGTAACTGGTGGAACGGATTCTGGTTCTGTTAAGCATGGTAAAGATATATGTTCTGATGAAGAAAAATGGGATGACTTCAATGAAAAGAGTATAAGTCAAGCATTTAATGATGTTCTTGATCTCAAGAAGTTGGCTAAACTGGTGGCCCCTAAACGGACGAGAACTGGCTCTCGGGAATGGTCAAACAGAGATATAGTTGATGAGGTGCATCCTTATTTCTTAATTTTCTTTTGTTTGACATCCTCACAATTTCTTGACCTTACTGTGACGTTTCACTATAATTGCTGCAACCCTTCATACATCATTTTGCTGGAGACATGTGCCATCTCATTCACCCTGATCTTGAAGGTCTCAATTTCAGTGATTTTTTTGCTTTTGGCAATTTATGATAAACGAAAATTATGAACTCGCAGGGGAGTGAAATGGTTCCACCTTCAAATCACTCAGAGGACATTCACAATGTATCTGTGGATCAAGTTAAAGATACATCTCGACGATCTGGACATTATCGCCTTCATCAAAATGTTAAGCCTGCAGATGAAAAGGACAATGGTAGTATACAAGTACGGAAATCTCTGGCAGTTTCTACTGCTGCAGAACTGTTAAAGCTTGTCTTTCTGAGTATGCCTACCGCACCTGGTATGCCAAATTTGCTGGAAGATACCTTACGACGTTATTCGGAGAGAGACCTCTTTACAGCCTATAGCTACCTCCGAGACAAAAAATTCCTGGTAAAATTACCTATTACTTTCCTGTTGCTGTGTTAAATGTTCTGGTTTGTTATATGCTTATCGGTTGTTTGAAGAGGCATAGGAGTGTCCATGTGAAGTTCTATTTCAATAGCATAGCATCTTTATCTATTAAGTATCATCTTTTCTTTATTTTTTTTGGTTCGGTGTTGCTGTCAAACCCACATAATGTGCATGCTTGATGTTTGGATGAGATGGTGAATAAGAAACAGTTTTCTTCACCTCACTTTGATATTTCACTTGGAATCAATTTTATTTGTTTGTTTAGGCAAACTTAATAACTCTATTTGTAAGAGAAAGTGAAAAGTCTTTTGTATGAAAATGTTCCAGGTTGGTGGAAGTGGTGGACAGCCGTTTGTGCTTTCTCAAAACTTCTTGCATAGTATTTCAAAGTCTCCATTCCCAGTTAATACTGGGAAAAGAGCAGCCAAGTTCTCCAGCTGGCTTCTCGAACGTGAAAGAGACCTTATGTCCGGGGCAGTCGCTCTTACTTCGGATTTGCAATGTGGCGATATTTTAAATTTCTTTTCATTGATTGCTTCTGGTGAACTCTCTATATCTGTATCCTTGCCTGAAGAAGGTGTTGGAGAGCCTGGTGATCGAAGAGGTTTAAAACGTAGGGCTGATGACATAGAAGAATCTGAAGGTGATAGTGCTAAGAAATTAAAGCTACTAGGTGAAGGTGAAATCAACTTCCGAAAGGAAAAGGGTTTTCCTGGTATAGCAGTATCTGTTCGACGTGTAACTCTACCAGCAGCTAATACAATACAGTTGTTTAAAGATGATGACTCTCGCACTGGTGAACTTCATTTCAAGTCGGAAGAAACGAATAGTGGCTGTGATTCTGATGACATGAAAGAAATTTTTAACTCTACGGAATCTACTGTCGTACCAAGCAGTCTAGGTGATTCTCCCTGGCAAGTGATGGCCAGTTTTACTAATTGCATTATGTCCGAATCAGCAGGTGAGGAAGTGAGTTTATCCAGTCCCAGGGTTTTTGAAACCGTTTCCAATGCCCTTCAGAAGGCTGGCGACCAAGGTTTAAGCATTGAAGAAGTCCACCGTCTTATTGATATCTCAAGTAAGCATCAGGCAAAGTTCTTTAACAGGCTTTGACTTTTGCATGTCGTGATGAATTTAACCTCTGTTTATTCATCTGCAGGCCAAGGAATTTGTGACTGCATTGTAGATGTACTTCAAACATTTGGGGTAGCTTTAAAGGTTTGTCCTATTATTTCTTACTTGACAAACATCGTTACCTTTATTAAGAAGAAAGTTGCAGTGCTTGGTTTACTAGTTCTCCTTTCCTGGATTGTGTACTCTGTTCATGTTACATCATTTTACTTTCCTGGACTGTGAACTATGTTTTACAGTTAACTTTTTAACCAGACACTATCTTATTTAGGTAAATGGATATAATAACTTGCGTGTTGTCCATTCCTTCTACGAATCAAAATACTTCTTGACATTGGAGGAGGGTGGAACTTCCCAAAAAGGTCCACAGTCTCTACCAGTGAACTACCTGGAAAGAGCTGTTGGGGAACATAGGTCAACAGATTTTGTTGCTAGCGGCTACAGTACTTCACAGGACAAGCAAGAGCATCTCGCTGGGAATAGCGTTCACAAGGTTACAATACTTAACCTTCCTGAAATGGCTCAAACGAGCGGTTCGCACGAAGCATCTATCAAAGCTCCATCTGTTACTTTTGGAACGAGTATCGAAGGTGAAACAAAGGGTCCAACTTCTGGAAAGTCACCTGTGCCTATATTTCCATGGGTAAACGCAGATGGGTCAATAAATAAAGTTGTCTTTGATGGACTAGTTCGCCGTGTTCTTGGTACCGTGATGCAAAACCCCGGTATTCTAGAGGTAGATACTTCTCCATTTCTCACCCGATAAGCTCAGACCATCATGGTTTCAAAGCTCTATGAAAATACTAATCAAAACATTTCATTTGTGGCAGGACGAGATCATAAACTTAATGGACATACTAAATCCTCAGGTAAACCCTAAACCTCTTTCTCCTGTGGTTTCATATACTGAAACTGATCAAAATCTCTTAAAACTCTTCGTCTCGTTTCAATATTCGAACTGTGTTTTTGTTTTGTGATAACATTCTGTAACTTTTTTTGGCTTTTCAATCTCAGAGCTGTAGAAAGCTTCTGGAGCTAATGACACTGGACGGGTATATGAGAGTGAAGGAAATGGTGCAAACCAAATACACGGGTCCTCCGTCTCTATTAGCCGGTCTTCTCTCAACCGGTCCAAGAAAACCGGAGTTTATCCGCCGGAAACACTTCTTCGCCAACTCCACGGGACTCTTTGCCTTGTAATATTGTAAATCTCTCTCTCTCTCTCTTAGTTCAGTCTTGTACACTATGCAATAAATTATTAATGTTATATGGGGGGAACTTATTTATATATAGTTTTTCTGTTTTTGTGACTTGACACTTGAAAGTGTGCAATTTGTTGTAATTGCACAGATGTAGGTTTGATATGGTTGGCTTAATGATTAGTTATCTTTCTAGATTCATGGTGCCGGAATCATATCCCTACTTTATATAGTAGGTTTTATAATAATACTAAGCTGATCTTTTAAAAGGATTTTTTAAACCTCTGATTTATTATTCAATAAAAGAGCATAATTTTATGTTCAACTAATGGTTTCTTGTTTATAACTAGAAGAAGATTGGTAACGGATTATATCCTTTCTATTATTTAGTGAGACGAAAGTTCTCAGTAGTTGTTTTGTAGTTCAAGCAAAAACCATCAAGAGACGAACAAAAAATCTCGTCTAGTTTGTATAGTTTTACTTAGCTAACCAATAATTGTTAAGGCTTAATCTGTATGTGTTAGATATAAAACAAAATAGTAGCATAGTTGTAAGAATCAAGACTCAAGAGAGAAACAAAATTTGAGCAGAATAAAGTTTAAAACATAAATTAAAAAAAAAAAAAAAAAAAAAAATTGNTACAAAAAGGGACGTGGTACAAATGACATGTAAATCAGCAGAATCTTCTTTTATAAAAGCGAGAACACAACACACTGCACACACTACTATTCACCACTTCAGTAACGAAACTGTTTGACTTTCTTTCTTTTTTCAATTTCTGGTCTATATTTGTAAAGGAAAAAAAAAAGCAATAAATTATCTGATGCAAATGGTGAAAACAAAAACAAACAATAAAATGTTAAAATAATTGATGTGCTGAGGAGGTTGATCAAATGGGAAGTACTCAAAAGTGTTAAAAGAGTTAGTTGTGTGTGAGAGTCTGGGAATAATGAAACACACAAGAGGTACATACATTACACACAGTATCTATTATTTTTCCTATAAAAATCTACTGACGTGTACGGCTCAGATTATTCTATATCCCTTTCTCGGTCTCAAATAGTATTTATTTTTCTGGGAAATTTTATTTTACAATTTCATGAGAGAAAAATCGAAAGAGGAAAAAAAAAAAAAAAAAGAGACTTATTTAGTTTCTTCTTCTAATGGCGGAATCAATTCCATCATCGTCGTCTCTGCCACCGAAATCACTACAATCTCCTAATCCTATGGAACCTTCTCCTGCATCATCCTCTGCACCACCTCTTCCACCTACATCATCATCGCAACAGCAACAACAACACATAACAGCTCCTCCTCCTCCTGCGATTTCCAATTCTGTTAATTCGGCTGCGTCTCCGGCGATGACTGTTACTACGACCGACGGTGTTGTCATCCAAAACAATTCGCAACCCAACAACAACAACAACATCTCCTCTCCCAACCCTACTTCGAACCCACCACCCGTTGTTGGAGCTCAGATCCCGTCTCCTTCTCCTCTCTCTCATCCTCCTCCTTCTTCATCTTTAGATCAGCAAACTCAGCAACTCAATCAAACTCCACAGCTTCACCAACACCAAAATCAGCAATTACCTCAACAACAACAACAACAACAGATGATGCAGCAGCAAATCTCTTCATCTCCGATTCCACAATTATCACAACAACAGCAGCAGATTCTTCAGCAACAACAACATATGAGTCCACAGCAAATCCCAATGTCGAATTACCAAATTGCTCAATCTCTTCAGCGATCCCCTTCTCTTTCTCGCATGAGCCAAATTCAGCAACAACAACAGCAGCAGCAAGGTCAATACGGCAACGTTTTGAGGCAGCAAGCTGGGTTGTACGGTACCATGAACTTTGGTGGCTCAGGTTCAGTTCAACAGAGCCAGCAGCAGAATCAGCAGCAGATGGGTGGTGGTAACCCTAATTTGTCCAGAGCTTCTTTGGTTGGCCAAAGCGGTCACTTGCCTATGCTTAACGGTGCATCTGGAGCTGCTCAGTTGAACATTCAACCTCAGTTATTGGCTGCTGCTTCGGTACTTCATTCCTTACTTTACTCTGTTTTTTCATTCAGTTCATACATTTCTTTTTTTGTGTTTCTTGTTTTCTTGGTCATGTAGAATGCAATTGGATAGAGTGTAAAGTTGTAGCTTTTTTTATGTATTTGCATTGGGTTTTGAATTGGATCTGAAGCTGTTAACAAGTAGTGTGTGATGGAGATGACTGCAATTCTGTGGTTTTCTCCTATTGTGTGAACAAAATCACTTTTTTATTATTCTGAGACAAGTGAGCTTTCCGTTGTAGCCGAGGCAGAAATCTGGCCTGGTTCAAGGTTCGCAGTTTCATCCAGGGAGTTCTGGACAACAGTTGCAAGGGATGCAAGCTATGGGAATGATGGGATCACTTAATTTGAGCTCGCAAATGAGAGGTAACCCTGCTCTCTATGCTCAGCAACGAATCAACCCGGGGCAGATGAGACAGCAATTGTCACAGCAAAACGCTCTTACTTCACCTCAGGTATGAATTAATAAAAAAGTCGTATGACCTTTCTGGTTTACTTTACTTACACTTACTCTCTCTTAAATTGTGAACTTGTTTAGTTGATACAAATGATTTCTCGTGTTGGACCCTTTCATTTTTGGCTTACTGTTGCCCGGTCTTAGCTAAACTGATCCATGAGATGTTGGTAGTTTAATCACTCAATATTGGCTTGCAGAGATTCTTTTTAGCAGTTTCTGTAATTGGCAACTAAAATACCTGAATGAGGCTGTTCTTAAATTTGACAGATTTACCATGTCTTGTAAAACTGACATATGTATCTATAGAGGTACGAATACATTTATATTGTGCAAAATGCAAAAATTCCTGATCCTTTTGTAAGCATGTGTTTTTGTTCTTTTCAAGTAGAAAAAAGAGTTGCCATCTGACGTATCCACTTCACTTGGAAACTTTTTGTATTCCCTGTCTAGGTCCAGAACCTCCAAAGATCATCTTCTCTCGCATTCATGAATCCTCAGTTAACGGGTCTGGCCCAGAATGGACAAGCTGGTATGATGCAAAACTCCTTGACGCAGCAGCAATGGCTGAAGCAAATGTCTGGAATAACTAGCTCCAATTCATTCCGACTCCAACCGAATCAAAGGCAGGCTCTACTCTTACAGCAGCAGCAGCAACAATTACCCTCTTCTCAGTTACACCAATCTGGTATGTCCTTGAATCAGCAGCAGTTATCGCAGATCATACAACAGCAGCAACAACAATCACAAATAGGCCAGCCGCAGATGAGCCAATCCCAGCAACAGCAACAACTACAACAGATGCAGCAACAACTACAGCAGCAACCACAACAGCAGATGCAGCAACAACAACAGCAAATGCAGATTAATCAACAACAGCCATCTCCAAGGATGTCAAATCATGCAGGACAAAAATCTGTCAGTTTAACGGGTTCACAACCGGATGCCACACAATCGGGTACAACAACACCAGGTGGTAGCTCAAGCCAGGGAACAGAAGCAACAAATCAACTCCTTGGTAAAAGAAAGATACAGGATTTGGTTTCGCAGGTGACTATCTCTATTGAACTCTTTAGCATGATTCTATCTTCTTCTGTTCATGTCATTTAAAAATATGTCTCATCCTGTTGTCTTTATGATATTCAGGTAGATGTTCATGCCAAGTTGGATCCTGATGTTGAAGACCTCCTTTTGGAGGTAGCAGATGACTTCATTGATTCGGTTAGTAGCTAATATCAGTTATTTAGTATTAGTTTAGATTTTTCGCTTGACATATTTGTGGAATACTATCTCTTATCTTACCAATACTTGATTGCAGGTGACGTCTTTTGCATGTAGCTTGGCTAAGCATCGTAAATCATCCGTATTGGAGCCCAAGGATATATTACTCCACCTAGGTCTGTACTTAAAAATTTTAATTTGGGTGATGAGCTCTGTTCAGTGTGGATTATAAGTAGTCGCTATTGTTACTCATTGTGCTGTTTGCTGGATATGCAGAGAAAAACTTGCACTTGACAATTCCTGGATTCTCGAGTGAGGATAAACACCAAACAAAAACCGTAAGTGATTTTCTTTTTAAAACTCTCCAAGAACTTAGTACATGTGACTGTGCATCGCTATATGCTTGCTATTGATCTGAGGTTGACAACTTGCAGGTACCAACTGATCTCCACAAGAAGCGACTTGCAATGGTACGTTAAATAGTAACTATCGCATCTCTTTGTGTACAGTCAAATTTATGGACATCTCTCTCAAGTTTCTTTAATGTGTTGGGTCGACAGGTGCGTGCTTTACTAGAATCCTCAAAACCAGAGACGAATGCAAGCAACTCCAAGGAAACTATGAGACAAGTGATGGTGAACCCAAATGGTGGAAATCATCTCTTAAGACCATCACCAAGTTCAGAGCAATTGGTTTCGCAAACGTCCGGTCCTCACATGTTACAACATATGACACGTTACTAAAGTACTTGAATATAGAAGTCTGAGCCAGCTCTCACTGCTATGTTCATCTTCTTGGTAAACTTTTACAGAACAATAGATTTCCATATTTTTCATAAAGAAGAGAAGCTCGAGTATTTTATATGGTTCTAGTCCTCAACTTTTACTGTTTTTTTAGGTTTCAGGAGTTTACACATCTATGGAGAGAGTGAAGGCACAAGGAGTCAAACTGTATGTATTATATATATTAAATTCATGAGTCTTATAGGCGATCAAATAATACAGGTGAGTTTTTTTTTTTAATAGTTGTGACTTCCTAACTATTTCTTCTTATTTTTCAGTGGGTTTCTTTTTTCTTTTCTTTTTTCTGTGTATTTTTTTAGTTGTCCACTTCATTTTAAGCTTGAAAGTTTTTAGTCTTTTTGCTGAATCAGCAAGTCAGCAGCGAGTTCCATGTTTTTTATGGCTTTGCTGCATTTGATGTGTGAAATAATGTCTACTATATATAGTATTTACTCAAATCAAATGCATATAGATATCTAATAGAAGTAGAAGTATATACAAGAATAGAAATCAAACACTTAAGATAAGACAAACGAAGTGATTAAATTATTAAGAGTAGTTGGTGCTTCAATGTTAACAGCGTGTCCAGTTTCCTTTATTATCTCTAATCTTGAACTTTGTAAATGCCTGCAAAAGATATATGATTAATTTCGACATATTGATTTACGATCATTTTTATTTACATGCGTTTCAACGATCGATGTTGTCGACTACGATGGAAATAAACTACACTTTTTTAATTTATGGGACGCATTAGAGAATATCGATAATGTAATGAGTGTGTATAGTATAAATTTACCTCTGCAGCCGATAAGCATGCTCCAAAGGAAATACTTTATCCTTGTCCCCCCAAACGATTAACGTTTTCTGCATTATGAATATCAAAATTAATCACATCAATTTTTATATTCGTAAGATTCGATTTCGAGTAAAGCATCTCTTAATCCATAGTGTCCTCCACTGGCCTATAAATAACAGAAAAGTTAAAAGCAAAGAAACAAAAATAGTATGTCTGGTCTCCAAAACAATCCATTTTTTTTCTACAAAAGTATAAGCGACTCATCAACAACTTGTTAATATTTTTATCTTGATGCTTTAAAAGTATCATTACTATCTACTAGTGATTAAGAATTACTAAATATCAATTTTGAATAATAGAGCGAAATAAATTACTAAAATTACCTGTGAGATTACAGTCAATTCTGGTTCCTCTTCTCTCTCCAACAAATTCTTAGCTAGCTCAAGAAGCTCCTGCCGATTTTTCTCATACATCACCTACAAGAAGAGAAATAGGATAATATTCACCAATTTCATACCTTTAGGCTCATAATCAACGAACAAACAATTTACAGGACCAAATTTGCAAATAAACAGAAAAATAAATCTTACAGTGATGAATTGGGAAAGAATGAAATCAGGAACCCAATGAACGAACGTTAAACCGGTGTTCATAGAGATCTTAATCAACAACCGCAGATCCATCGGAGTTTTCGGAACAAGAATCTTCGAACAATCTCCTCCGTGTTTTTTCATCTCCTCCGTCTTCTCCTCCTGCGTGAACCCCACTCCACTGCTCACAATCACCAGTTTCTCAACCATCTCCGGCCACATCTCCGCCATTCTATACGCCACGAATCCACCGTAGCTTATCGAATACACCGAGACCCTTCCTCCTCCTCCTACTCCTCCTTCGACACAACAACAACCAAGTTTCTTCAATCCTCCGGCGACGCTCCTCGCCTGAATCTCAACGCTCCGATCTAGACTCCTCGAGTAAGATTTCCCGAAGAAGAGCAAATCGGGGATGAAGAGATTGAAAGATTTAGAGAGATCGGAGACTTGGTGAACGAACTGCCATTTGGAGTTTCCACCGTATCCGTGGAGCATGACGAGATTGGGACGGGAGATTCTACGGTGTCCGGAGATCCAGAAATGGACAGTGGTTTCTCCGTCGTCTAGATCGACGGTTACAGGTCGGAGATCGCAGAAAACCAAGAAATACAGAGATAGGAACGAGTCGGCGATTTTGATGAGTATGGGGAAATCGAAGAAACGTGAAAACAGGCTTTGAAAGAGACTGAGAACGATTGATAGGTAACGACGGAAGAGATTAACGTCTTTCATCGACGCCATTTTTATAAAAAGTCTGATGAGAGATCCTTTTTTTGCAGAGACAAAGGTGGTGACTGGTGAGAGAGTGTGTGCTTTTAAATTTGAAAAACAAAGTTTAAACCAATTCGGTTTATTACGGTTTAAGTGTTTTAACCGGTGTTGATAATTGATATCATCTAAACGTGGCAAATTGCATGGAAGCGTTTCGACATCTAGATTTACCCCCATGTTCAATTTTTAAATTCTGTTGATTTTACTTCAAATTTCATAATAACGTTGAATTTTTTTTTCTTTTGTCTCAACCCACTGAAATATTTCTATTTCGAATATACTATAACATTTACAAGTCATTTTATATCGAGATATTGTTCTGTTTTACTAGAAAATCAATTATTTATAACAATTTTATACATTTAGTTACTTTCCAAATTAAAATTTGGTTACACAGAATCATATTATATGGATACACTATTAGGAACACCTCTACAGGTAACACCAGGCTCAGAACTGGGAACCAACAACTCATAAGGCAAAACACCAGCCCCACACCTATTTCTACGGTCAGGATCAGAGTTCCTTTTCTCAATCTCTTTCTCTATCCTTCCTATCTCCGCCGCAAACCCATAAAACGCATCAACGATCTCCGCATCTCCGGTCCATGTCGACGGCTGTTGTCTCTCCCCTATGTACTCTTCATCCGGCGAATGCGTCGACAAAGTATCAACCACAGCCATGAACTTCGACGTCTGCGCCAAACTAGGCATCGACGAGAAATAATACTTCTCCGGATCGGATATAAAGCTCGCGTACTCCGGATCCGACTCGTCGGGGATCAACCGCCGCATCAACGGTGGCCGGTTCGGGACGTAACCTCCGTACGGGTATTGTCCGAAGTTGAGAGCGGCGTGCTGAGCTGAGGCGAGCCAGATTATGGTGGTGAGGATCGAGACGAGGTCGTCGACGGTTGATAACTCCGGCCACCACTCGGCGTCGCGAAGGTCGGCGTGGCCGACGTTGATCGTTTCGGAGTACCAGGATTGTAGCTCCGTGTCTGTTTTGATTAGGTTCGGGTTTGGGTAGTATCGTTCCACGTAGGTTCGGACCCAGGTTTGGATAGCGGACCAGAGTAAAAGACCGTCGTTGGCGTATGGATAGTCTTCGATTAGGAGTTTTAGACCATGTGGTTGTGTTTCGTCAGGAATTGCCATTCCTCTGAAAAATAAAATAAATAAATAAATTAAAATTAGATTCTATGTAATAATTTTGAAAAGCAACACTGTGTGTGTTTTATTAGTCACATGGTTTAGCTAAACTAAAGTACCTGCGAATGAGATCGGCGGGGAGGCCTTCCTTGTCGAACCGCCAGCTGCTTTTGTATGCGGCGGCGCTCATTTCCATGCCGTAAGCGCCAGCAGTAAAGCCTCCTTCGATCACACCATCTGCACTGATCAATGATTGTCTAGCCAAAGCATTGATTTCCAACGTGTATCTCATGTGCGGATCCAATAGCTTGAATATAGGATGCATAGCGCTCAATTGTCTATGTGCAGCTATTATAAATGGCTCTAGGCACGCATGGGTCCGCAACCTTTACAAATTAAACAAATATTTTAATAAACATGTGAGTAACTCTTTTTTCACTACTTGATATAGATAAATTCGTATGATATATAACATATAATATATGATTATTGAGTACTAACCAGTGATTGACAAGCTGATGGACACCAGCGTCGTTAGAACTAACGTGGGCTTTAGCGAGTTGCCACATCCAGTTGGAGGTTGCATCGACTGGAGGTGTAACCACACGCTTAGACCGATGTTTGGGGCCGTGGTATGGGAGGCTTAGCTCAATGGCTACCGGCTTAAGTGTGCCTCGACGGGTCAAGAAGAAAATGGTTCTTGTAGCATAAGCTTTGCGTCCGTCTAGCGCATTGATTCGGTCTAGGAACGGTAAGAATATGTCATGGTAATCCAACATATACAATCTATTCTCTTCTAACGCCTGAAAATTTTACAAAAGACAACATTTAGTTAATTAATAATTTTTTGATTAGTATAGTTAATCCATTGTAGTATATATGGGGATTTGTTTAGATAAACGTACTTGTTGTACGGAGAAACCGTCGAGGTGACTGATGATGTGGTCGTCAGTAAGAGCGGAGTGTTGTGGACCGTAGACCTTGGGGTCAAGATCGCTGACCGGTGGATAAGTGTTGACTCTCTCAATGTTCACTGGATTGATGCCAGCTATGGCTTGGCGTGCGAACTCGTCATCTCGTAGCCATGCGTTTTTATCCTCTGCATTATTTAGTATTAACGTTGTGAGTAATTGTGAGTAATATAAAGCAAACGCGCTTTTGTTATATCCGCAAAACGAATTAAGAAAAGCACGTGGAACATATGTTTGCTGTATTTGTACTTTACTATAGTGCGTTTGTCTGCTTTTTGGAACTAGAGAGATATTATCTACTAATTCTTTTTCTTGGTGGGATAAAATTTTCACAATGGGTCCCAATTAACGATACACAAATGGCGAAACAAAGACCAATAAAATAAAGTAAAACTCTTGGAAATATTGTTAAGGGATGTCTCATGCTTGCGTTAGTATATTTAAATGGCATGAGTTCAATTTATTAGTCAAAAATTTGATGTTAAGAGACGTTATCAATTTAGACTGTGCTTACTTGATAATATTTTGGGAGTGTCGTATTTGAGGAGTCCTTTAGAAGATTCTTGGAGTGCATCAACGACGACCTTAGGCAAAGGGAACTTCTTAAAGATGTCATCTTGAAACCCTAACTTGAGTAACAAGCCTTCTTTATAGAGTCTATCGATCTCGCCGAAGTCAGCAAAGTCCTCAGCTAAAATACTAGCTTTGAGCGACGGAATTAGGTGGTGTAAAACCGCTTTTAGCCTCCCTGCAGCGAAAGTTTCCTGCTTTGACTCTTCGAACTGCTCGTCTCGTGGCACGTACATCGGTAATGGCTTCTCTACTCGGCTCTCCGCTTCTTTATCTGTCAGCAACGTTACAGATCATTCATTAAGGTTGTGTTCCTTCCTTTTGTATAAGTGATGTTTTTGTTAAAAGTTCACTATGAAATATACCAGTAACGGTTGATTGACGACCGGTACGACATCGTCTAGGGTAAGGAATCTCTCTGCCGCCGAGTTTGGGGCGAGAGAGTTCAGACGACTTGTCAGGATTTCCAAGGTCGTTGTAAATATCAAAGTCGTAAATTCTGTCTGATAATTTTCTCACTCCACTCCCATCTCCTCTTAGATACTTCAACTCTTTCTCCCTCAGTACTCTTAATCCGCCTGGTGTCTCATTCGGCAAATACGGCTGAGAATTATATTTCAATTTGCATAACGTTAATTATTAATTATTAGTTATATAGTTTCCCACCACACAAAGAATATACTAGTACTACAATATAGTTGGGAGATGGGTATTATTATAATATGGACCCACCTTGACATAAATATTACTATTAAAGAAGATTTTGAAACTGATTAAGATGTGTAATCAATTCGTGGGGGGATCGAGAATGACGTGTTTTAAAGATTTTTGTTGGGAACCATGATTAATTACTTAATTAATCAGTTACCTGATTAGTGAAGAAGATTCGTTTCTCCGGGTGATCATTTTGGGACTGAACCCAAGAATTGCATGGAAAGTGAACAGGACCAAGTGCGAAGCCTTCGATGGTTATGCTCTCCAAGAAAAACTCTTTCTGATGTTTATTCATAACGGTGATGGCTCCCGGCGTGCCAAACGCTGCGTCCACCGTGAACTCCGCCGTGTAGTGAACTCTCTCTGCCTTGGTTTTAGATTTCTTTGACCAATCCTTTAAAATTGCCGCATTGCTCTTCTTTGGCAACTTCGTTTCTGTTTGAATCAATAGGTTTAATATGTTTTCTTAGTATTACAAACCCATTTTAGAAACACGAGTCTAGAAATCCCATTTAGTTTTTTTAAACAAATATATGATTGTTCTGTTTTATTTCAAAAAAAAAAAAAGAGAGACAACTTACTTGGATCAAGTTGGGTGCTAATAAGCTCCAAGACGATGTTTCTACCGATTTTATCAGCAAAAGCATCAAAATGCTTAGCAATAGTGTCTTTCAAATCCTCCTTGTTCTTGTTCCTCACAGTAACCACAGCTCTCACCTTGAACTTCACAGCCGCTTTCTCCTCCTCCTCGCTCTTTCTGTCTCCGGTGGTTGTGGAAATACGCAGCGTTTTGATCAAATCTTCGCTGATGGCCGCAACCACACCGGACTTTGTCTTTCTTGGTCTCCGATCAAAAGGGTTGATGGAGAATTGTGTTGTCTGTGTCCTCTTCTTGAAATGCGACGCCGGCGAAACAAATGATGATAACCTTTCTGTGGTGAGAGGGTAACCCATTAACTCTTTAGCTAAGGCCATCACGATGACGTAGATTAAATTGAGTGATTAGTAAGTATTCAACTGAATGAATCTTGAGGTATACTATTAGCTAGTGAGAGAGGAAGAAGGAAAGGAGTTGTTAATGTACGATCTTCTGGTTACTAATAATCCGGCAAGTGAGAGAGATATATATAGAGAAAGAAGTCTTGCCGTCCACACGTTTTTGTTGATTGGACTAAGGGGTTTTGTCTACGGCAAAAGTCATGTCTTATATTTTTCCTTTTATAAAATGTGAATACTCAACACATGTTTCAAGTAAGATAATTTTTCGTCAACTAGAGCTAGTTTTCAAACTGATTACTCTTATTCTGATTATGATACCTTTTCATGATACATGTCTTTCTTTTAATTTTTAGAAAAGACGTATGTTATAGGAATAATACAAAAAATTTAACGTGAAAAAATAACCATACGTTGTATTTACGTGGCGTATAGTAATGTAGTAGAATTTCTTGTCCAATCCAAGATTCCTAAACATGTTAATTAAAATTAGCAGATATGATTGGGACAAAAGAAAAGGCTTTCTTTTTATTTTTATTTTATAAAGAAATTAAGGTTTTGAATGAAAGGGTGTGATTTTAGTAAAGGAGTTTTACTAATGCATATTAAGAACTAGTAAGTATTAATCTTTTATTATATATTAAAATTACCAATTTATCAAAGTAACTAGATGTGTTAATGTTTCTTAGTAGTACCAATCAATATAACGTGAGAACAAGAGGAGTTTTACTTTTACTTCTCTTTTTGTTTGGGTAAACAGGGTATTTACTTCGTCAACCGGTGTTATATTTATCTTTGTAGTATAAAGTTTTGCGAGTTGCGTAATGAACATCATAGCTGGCTATGTTTTACCAACCAAATTAAGAAGACATATATGTTGTATTTCACTCAGGCCAAAAAAATAGAACAAAGCAATGTGTGTGTGTGTGTTTAGAAATGATGGAACGAAAAAGGTGTGGTAATATATATAGTCAAAGAGAGTTCCGAGTCTAACCGGACGCGTGTAGTATTAAGGGCGAGGAAGCAAAGGAGAAACTCCATTCATGACTATTTTACCCTCCAATTTCCCCAAACTAACAGATTGCACTTTAGTGGATTAACCGGAGAATGTTGACTATCACATTTTATCTCTATAAATATAAATACATATAGTATTATTTTTAAATACTATAAAGTAAGAAACGCCACGAGAAGCAAATAAATAATTCGACACCAAGACCTTTGAAGATCGGTTGGTAGTTGTTTTGAGAAAATAAAAAGAAAAATCATAAGAAAAATGGGGTTTGGTAAGTTATGAATAGTTTTACACACAATCATAAAAGAAAACTTAGCCGCAAATAGATGGGACATAAATGTACTTTCTGCTTAAAATAAGTACTACGGCATACAAAACAAAAAATTATTTATTTAGCGGAATTACTACCTAGCGTTAATTAAACTTTACCAATATCATTCTGACCATTTTTGTTAACAATGAAAAACTAACCTGTTTCGTTAAGAAATTATGGTTCAAATTAAAACCAATTCATTGTTAAACCTATTTGTTTTTCTGCAATGGAAAATTGCCCATGTGATTAGTTTAACAGGTTAGAGACAAAATCGATATGAACTCAAATATAAATAATGTTATCTTTAAAACAAATTTTTTTTTTTTTTTTATCTCCAATCCATATATGATATACAGGAGAAACTCCATTCATGACTATACTCGGTGGTCTCAGATTCGCTCGATGGAAAAAGCCTATGACACTCTCATCTGCAACCGACTATTTGCATATGTACAAGATGGTGTGTGACCAAAAGCATTCCAAGTGTTTCAAAATATCCTACACATATTATATGGTGTGATACGAAAGCAATCGTACGTGGTCCATGAACCCAACACAACCAACATAGAATAATTTCATGTCTATTTTTACTTAATTATTTAGTCGTGCCTATGTGATTGATCCCGAATCATCATTTCATGTCGTTAAGTATTATGTTTATGTTGCTATACGTCAAAATTTAGTGTTTTAATCGGTTTCCAGCTTCTTGAACAGCTAGCACGCTAAACTATATTACTCCAAATAAATATAATCAAGTAGACTAAACAAAGTCAAACAGAAATATTCAACACAATTTAAAAATGTATAAATTTAAAATGTACACTTAGACTTTTGATTCGTGAGACTCGGTTTAACAAATTATTGAGTTGGTCCAACTTTCAACATGGAGTAGTAAACTTATCGGCGTGTCAACATTTTTGTCAAAACAACCGCGGGGCATTGATTATAGTATAGATTAGCTTTGATTTTTGATTGTGTCACTTGCACTTCCTTTAGCTATAAGTACTATTTATTTTGTGGATAGTATCATTTTGTTATCAAATTGTGTTTACTTAATTTTTAATAAATACCAAAAAATGAAAATGTAATTTAGGAGAAATGAAGAAGTGTAACATGCATAAATCATAATGATTAATGGGAACGATGAGAAAACATATCTATGGACGGTTCAGGTCTATTTTGATGGGCAGAAAATTAATAGCGTACTTCTTTTATGTTATGAAGTATAATTGTACCAACAGCTTCCTTTTTAACTTGCACCGTCCATGAAAATTGCGGCTTTAAAAACTTAAGACCTTATTAGAGTTTTTTTTTTTTTTTCGTGAGACCTTATTAGAGTTAATATATTGAAGCATGGATGAATTCTTTTCAATAGCAAAAATACACAATTTTGCATCGTTCAATAATTTTCTTTCATATTTGGATCTAAAACTTATAATTACGTACTATTCTTTTATATTTAAATAGTTTTCATGAGTTTTACTTTCTTTCCAATAGAATTATATTTTTAATGCAAACTAACTATACTTTTTGCATAAGCTTTGCATAATACTTATTATTTAACTTTTGTTGCAATTCTCTTGGTTTTTATGATCAAATTTTAATCCAAAATTTAAATAAATATTCCTGGATATAATTGTATCTTCATTTATTTTAAAACTAATTTATTTTTCTTATAATATATAATTTAATATATTAGTATTTCTTCATTTTTGTACCTAATAAAAATTTGTTCTTACTTATATGCTTAAACTATAACCAGTATTATTCATAAGCTCTGCATTATGTTAATACCGAACTGTTTTGCAACTAAACTGATAATACCGTAACACTTGATTTAAAATAAAATACTGAGAGTATTTGCACCGTCCAGCTAAAACATCTATGTTGATTTTGGTATCATCAGTCACAGCAAGAATTTAAAAGAAGTCAATTTTCTTTTTTTTTTGGCAACGAAGCCAAGTAGATTATATTTGTACATGTCAATATCAGTTAATTGAATATATAAAAGAAAAGAGAAACAAAACTATGAGATTTTGGTAGATCTTAAGTTCGAATGCTACACCACTAATAAGACGTCTTTGCGAATTCCGGCTTATGCACCCGTCCACTCTAAGACGGTCATGTCCTGTGTCTTCCACCGTCCATCTTTTTTTTTTTTTTTTTTTTTTNTTTTTTTTTGCCAACGAAGCCAAGTAGATTATATTTGTACATGTCAATATCAGTTAATTGAATATATAAAAGAAAAGAGAAACAAAACTATGAGATTTTGGTAGATCTTAAGTTGGAATGCTACACCACAAGACGTCTTTGCGAATTCCGGCTTATGTATCCGTCCACTCTAAGACGGTCATGTCCTCTGTCTTCCACCGTCCATCTTGTTTTTTTTCATAATTAGTATTGTTAATACGTTTAAGTTTTGATTGTATTGATTCATCTAATTAAAATTGTTACTCTACTACATAAACCACATTCGTTGTTAATTAGTAGTACAGTAGAGTTAATTTTCAATACGATTTATTTTTAGGGTACAAAGTTTGATTTTAGGGACAGACACATTGAAAACTTCAATGATGACCTCCGTACAGAAATAAGTTGGAGAATGCTAAAGGCTCTCCAATTCCTTTTACCTCATGTTGTCAGACAACCTCCAATGGTGGATTTTAATAGAGGTTTTTAGTTTAAAAGCTAACAAAAAGTCAAAAATTAATCAAAATTCCAAAATAAGCTAAGAATCGGTTTTTAAATAGAGTTTTTAGAGCAACTGTAACGGTGCCTCTTAATGGTCTTAGCAAAGTTCTGAACAATATAAGTAATTAAAATAAACGACGTAATAGTTTCATTAATATTAAATTTTTTGAAAAAATGACTATCTACAGATTCGAACCGGTGACCTATTCGCAACTATAAACGAGGTATTTGAATTCCTCTGTGCTTTCACGAACAAGCCGCGGTCTCACGCACTAATCCCTACAGGCGTATAGTTTCATTAATGTTGGGAAATACATCGAGAATCTTGTATTACATTTGGTATTGAGTTGGGTTTAGCACTTAGAGGTTTAATAGATTTTTTTTTCTATTAGCAAAGTTTAATAGATTTTTTCTCCCATTCTTCGTCTTCTTTCTCTCGTCTTTCGGAAAACAAAGAGACGAATTTGAAGCATCTGCTTTGACTTGGTAAAAACAAAGAGACGTCTGGATCTGCTGAGTGTTATCATCATCATGTATGTTTTGATTTATCTGTTTTTGGAGAATCTATGCGAAATTCGAATGAAGAATTTTTTATTTCATGGCGGAAATCGAATATGGTTTTGACTTTTGTGTGTAGAATTCTAGGTGCTTTTTGTCTATATATATTTAGTTTTGCATCAAATTAAGATTAGCTTCGATGATACTGTTAGATTCGTTTGATTGAACATGCCTGGATATGTGAACTCTTAATCTCTTATGGAGTTAGAAGTCCAAATCAGTCATGGTATCAATTTGTGACATGTCTTTTATCTGGTAATCAAATTTGTGCCACTGTAATCTTCAGATATGATACGTTGTTACTGCTTGGGCCTATTGGTATAACTACTTAACATTGTTACCAAAAAAATTAAAAAATCAAAACGTATAAATTATTTGATACAAGTTGGATTTTTTCAAAAACATTGGTGGGCCTAAACTAAAAACCTAAACGTTTGTATTTTAGCCCTTCATGATTTAATTACTCATTGGGCAATACTTCCCACTAAAATACAATGACAACAATCAATTCATATTCAAAAAACCATTGCATAGCATTCCACGTTCTTGACAATAAGCATAACAGATTTACATAATACTCAACCTAGTATATACTATATAATCATAATATTACTTCAACTATATTTAAACACTACATACTCATCGATATATACATTCATCAACAACATCACTAAACCGAATTCCCATTAGCTTAGCATGGCACAAACCAAATCCCATGTTCATCAATTAAACGGTATGAAAAAATCTCATGATCGTCCGATCACCATGCATAACCAATCCCATGCTCATACAACACGAACCAAACCCAAGTCCACCTATCATGAGACACGAAACAAATCTCATGTTCGTGTCCCCAACACACAATCACATTTTATTTCTGCCACACACAAACAACACAATATTTGGTATTTTAAGTGATGGATGATTGGGATTTCATGGATCACTAATGAGCTGAAACTTAATAATAAACATGCCTAGTTATCAATTAAAATTGGGGATGTTACACTCAAACTAAGTTATATGCTGTTGGGAATTCACTGCGGCTAATGTTAGCCGCAAGCTTATTTGATATATTGGCATTGATGAGTGTATGCTTCTTGCTGTCTCGTCTTCTGAAATCTGTTATCCACAGATTCAATTTCTCCACACGAAACTAATTTCAACACCACAAAACCAAATTCATGTTAAACAATATAATGATAAGTATATAGAGTACAAAATTAACAAAATTATTTGTTTACCTCCTTTTCTTAATATTAAAGGTTGTGTGCTCTAAGTTGATATTGGTTGGGCTGATCTAGACCAATTTTTTGTTAGGTGAAAAATTTGGTAAATACTCATATATATAATTTTAAAAAAAAGTTTTAAAAGAAATGAAGATAAAAGATATATCCATTTTGCTAGCTAGGATTGTTTATTTAAATTGTGGTATAAATATTTATCATAATAAACAAGAGAATTGCAACAAAAATTAAATAATAAATATTATGCAAATACTATGAAAATCTTACGAAAATCTTAAGCAAATCTTATGCAAAACATATGCAAAACATATGCAAAAGAGTATTTATTTTGGATTCAGCTTGAGTCGGTCTGTTAATATTTCACATGTCTCCACATGCAAGTATGTTCTTCTTATATATTCAACCAATGGAAGACCCATGAGAGTTTCAATCACATATCAATAAATCAAAAAAATTTGCTACATTTTCTCTGTCTGTTTCACAGTAGAACCATGCAGCAAGAAGGCATACAATTACTCCAACCATAACTGCACTAACGAGTCTTGATCCTATAAGTCATTAGTAGAAACACCTCGAATTTCCACAAACATATTCTTTAATATTGCTTGCCTCACAAGAAACAAATCGAAATGGTTGAAATTATCATGACAGTGATTGCAGCTATAAGAAACCATTCAATGTACTTCCAATACACAGAGCATTTGTGCTCTTCTCCATCGAACTCATCTAACGGTTTCCTTGAAAGAACCTCTTCTTAAAACTTGGCACAACTCTCTTCTTTCTATCCGAAAGAAATGGAAGCTTTCCCGGCAAACGGGAACAGTTCCTCAAAGACAAAAAACTAAAGGACTGTCTATCAGGTCGGTCGCCAACAATCTCATTCTCCATCAGAATTACTAGCCACAACTATTGAAAACAGCTTTAACTATTCCAAGAAGAAGGGTAGGGCTCGTTCCAAGAAGAAAATACCTTAACTCGTTTCTTCTCTTGCACCAATTATGAGCTCGCTTGCGCCAAGGATGAGCTCGCCACAACAAGGAAGAATCTACCAACAGATTCACCTCTAGATCTTTTTTTCTTTGTTTTTCACCTCTGTGTCTTGATTTCGAATGTCTAAATTTTCTTGTTTTTCTTAATTTGTTTTCTAGTCTTTAGTTAAATGCGCAACCACTTGTTTACTGTCATTTAATGTGGCTAGCTACTTTCCTTTTTTTGCTACCGATATTTTTTTTCAAATGATCTGAATACGCTCAGCTAAGTGTTCACCCGTGATAAAATTTGTTTCATACTCCCTCCAGTTTTTTTTACTTGTCGTTCTAGAGTTTTGCACACAAATTAAGAAAATATATCAATGTTCTATTATACCCCTTCTTTAATATATTTTCTAATTTTTTTATTGGTCAAAGCATTAAAATAGTTGGAATAAAATTGATATTTTTACCAAACATATGCATTGGAAACCTAAAACCACAATTATTGGAAAACAAAATTTTTACTCTAGAATGACAACTAAAAAATCCAAAGGGAGTAGTGTTTAATATTACTATTCAATTAGTTTTGATATGGAGCAAACAAAGATAGTTAAAATTTTCCACGTTCTATCAAAATAATTAAAAATGATCGAGTTTCGAACAAATTCGACTTCATACTCGAAGTGCCTATGAGACAGAAGCATAACAATA
Source organism: Camelina sativa (assembly GCF_000633955.1). NCBI lineage: Eukaryota > Viridiplantae > Streptophyta > Magnoliopsida > Brassicales > Brassicaceae > Camelina > Camelina sativa. The sequence goes on along the minus strand of NC_025701.1, from coordinate 8,015,385 downwards.
TATATTGTTTGATTAGGGCATCTCCAATGGTCCTTTATTTTTGACTCTATAATAGATGTGAGTTTTATTCCAATGGTCTTCTATTCTCACCTCTAAAATAGATATTGCTATTTTCTTCTCTATTTATAGAGGAACCCTATTTATTTTTTACAAAGGTTCCTCTATAAATAGAAGAAAAATAGCAATCTCTATTTTAGAGGTGAGAATAGAAGACCATTGGAGTAAAAATCACATTTATTATAGAGTTCCTCTATTATAGAGGAAAAAATAGAGAAAACCATTGGAGATGGTCTTAGTGCGCCAAAAGATATTTTTGTTTACTATATGAGATTAAGACACTACTCCGACGTACTCTATGATTACAAAGAAAAAAGGTGGAGGAAACAGTGGTGAAATTATAATTCTCATCGAGCTGCATCAGTCCGCATACTCCAACTTGCGCCAACAGGAGGAAAATTTCCAAAATCTATACCAATGATAAGTAACATCAAGTTTTACAGATAATGTTAGTGAACAAAAAACCATTGAAATTTTGAAATGTCAATGAGGTCTCTCAGTTCTGGCGCACGTTGGAGTATGCTAAATATAAATTACACTACATATGCATTTTCAATAACAAGTACACTAATAAGCCGGAATGATCCTTTCTTCTTTATAGAATCAAGAGGAAGCTAGCTAGAATCTACATCAATGAGTAACTAATCATAGATAATTGTAGGATATCCTAATTAATTGGACCACGAATACTTGTTGAAGATCGGAATATGTGGTAAAAAAGATACTATGAAGCACAAACTAAAGAATCACGAGGAAGCTAAAATCTGCATCAATGACTAGCAACACATAGAAAAATTGCAGAAAAAACTAATTTAGACAATATAATTTGGCAAAAATATATAGATATATATATATATATATATATATATATATTTATAATCAAGCGTCTTGAAGATTGGAATATGTGGCAGAAAATACTACAAACTATTATCCACGAATGGCCTCAAGAGTTCGTAGCAACAATAAAGCAAATTAAAATACTAATGGCCTCAAGAGTTCGTAGCAACAATAAAGCAAATTAAAATACTAATTTTAACAAAATAATAATGTAAATACAACAAACAAACAATATAAAACTGTAATATACATCAAACAAATTAAAATACTATAATATTCTAAAATAATTAGTATTTTAAAAGATATATGTAAATTTACCAAACAATTATAATATTAAAAGTAAATATTGTCTTAAACAAAATAACTTTTTTACAAAAATATAAAATAATTATTATAAAAATATTATAATTTTTAGAAAAATGTTGATCCATACTTTACAACACATGATATCTCATAGTCTATATATATTTCGAGATAGTACAATACTTATTTAAAATAAAATTTTGTTTCTATCTTTCATATATTTTGAGTTGTTTGGTAACCATGAATAAATTATATATGTCACTATTCATTTTAGAAGACTATTTCAAAAAATTCTGAAATTTCAATTTTAAACACTGAAGTTTTATTTTTAAACAAAAATATAATAATGATAGTGCAACATCTTTTGAATTAATGATAAGGACAATTCTCAATAAATTTTTGTTTTCTCCCTGATAATTACAATTGCATTTATACTCAAGATATGCTATAAAGATAACATGAAACATTTTGTGTCTTTTATTTTGTAGCCCAAAGATGAATTTCACCATTGATCCTTTTTTTTTTTTAGTAAGTACGAGAATTTAGATTTTTATTTTCATTTTTAACCACTAAAATTACATACCTCTCAATTTCTTCTTATATTATGTTTTCAAAGAAACCAAATGTGATATCTGTAATGTTATTGTCTCTTCATCAGTTTTACCGTAAAGATCAATATAAAAACTATTCAACGTGGCTGCATTATCCAATACAAAATAACGATTACTAGGTAACAACCCGCACTATATGCGGGATAAATCGACTCAAATAAAATTATTACAAGTAAAATTAGTATTTGGAATCTAGTGTCATAATAATAATTTTACACATATATTTATTTATTTTATTCAAATTTACATTTAATTATTTTGTGTAAAAATATGTTTCACCCGTGAAATATGGAAAAGAATGTTAATTATTGTGATAATGTTATTTATTTTTAAGATTATTGTGATAATCAATTTTTAATATATATTCTCTTTATTTCATAAAGAGTGTTAGAATTTTATTTCTGTTTCACAAATAGTGTCATTTTACATTTTCAATGCACTATTTTTTATTTTTAATGCATATTTTTCATTAGATTTTCTAATTTTACCATTAATCTATGATTAAATTAACCTATTAAACATTTATTAAATAATAGCATATATGTATATTTTAATATTTTCTTAATTTGTGTAAAATGTGTCAAAATGACACTTATTGTGAAACAGAGGGAGTACTTGAATAGTCATCAAATTTTTTTAAATCGGAAAATAACTTTTGTATTTCAAAAAGTTAAATAGATGAATAAGTTTTTTAATATTTTATGAAATGTAATTTACTTTAAATAATTAAATATGTTATGAAAATGATAATTAAATTGTTAACTATATTTTTTTTTTTAAATAGTTGATGAAGACTTTCATTTTTAAAAACTAATAGAAAGAAACATTACCTTATATATTCTAATGACACATTTATGTAAATAATAATGAAATAAATATTTCATTATATATTTTAATGGTACATTTAATAAATCAAAAGACTTATTTTGTAAATATGTTTATCTTGAGATGCTTAATTGCAATTAAATCTTCAAATCGCTCTGGTGACGACACATCAACATTTTCAACAAAATACTTCTCTATTAATATATAGAGGATTCTTGGTGAATATGCTTGCACTAATTTCATGTTATGATGGAATCTTTCTAAATTCAATAGTTTTGCACTAAAGAATAACTGGAATTAATGTTATTTGATTAGGTAATAAATCCTTAGAGTTGGGCAACATTTTTTATTATTTAGAATTGGATCTGAAGTCAAAAATAATAAGTTATTTTCTTTTAAAAAGGAGGGAATTTTCAAATAAGAAGAAGAAGCTGGGCAATATATAGGGATGCATAAAAGTAAGATAATATAAGATCGAGAAGAAAAAAAAACATTTAATCAATTACTTAAAGAAAATGAGAATCATGAGATCCATTGTAGTGTTTTCAATGATTTATTAGGGGTGGAAAAAAAACCGTAATCCAAATAACCGAACCGAACTAAACTGAAATAAATGGTTTGATTTGGTTATGGTTTAGTCTGAAAATCCATTTGATTGTCATATTTATTAACCAAATGGTTTAAGTTTGATCTGGTTAAAAACTGTAAAATCGAATGGTTTTTTTGGTTTTTTTATAAAAATTTAGGATAATTAGATATATTTAGTTTCTCAAGCTTATAAATTTATATTTTATAACAATATCAATAATTTTTTTTTATTGAACTTATAATTATTGATCTCCTATTAACTATCGAAAAACCCTAAGTCTCTATTTTCTAACCTATATATTCATAATTACTTATTGTCATTGTCTTTGTTCCTCCTACGATGTGTCTCCTCTCCTGCATGTCTGCAACTCAAACTACCAAGGGTTTACAAAAACTAAATCTGGATTCTCTTTTTTTGAATTATATTTAGGTTTTACTTTTATGCTTATTTTTAGTTATGTATCAACTATTTATTTTAAAAAGCATGGAATAACCGTTAAAAACCGGAACCAACTCGAAACCGAATGAAACTGTGATACATATGATTTTTATATGGTTTCATTTTTGATGAAACCGGATTTTTATATGGTTTCATTTTTGATGAAACCGAAAAAACCATAAATCGAAAAAACCGAACCGTAACCAAACCGAATTACATATAAATTTTTTATGGTTTTATTTTTATAAAACAAAAAAAAAACCGTGGGGGGCGGGGGGGGGGGTTAGGGAATAATCGTGAATAATCGTGAGTAGCAAACTCGATATTAAACGCGCCGGAGGAGCGAACTCGACGAACACAATTTGGCTTTAATCTCAAAGTTACAACTTCCCTGATTCTTCCGCCTGATTCTCACTGAAAGTTTTGTTCGCCGATCAATTTTATGTCAGGATTCCGACATCAACTAGTCTTCCTCCTCCTGCTTCTACTCTCTGTCTCCTTGTCGCCAGTTAGGTAAGCGATACAAATCTTAGGGTTTCCTTCGTATGAATGAACAGTCGAAACTCAATTGAAATGGATCTGCGATTTGGGTCTCAATCCAATTGATAACACCTCCCTCTCTCTCTCTCTCTCTTTCCGAATCTAAATGATTAGTGATTCCCGGATGAGTCTCGTAGATGTTAATAAGTTCAATCCAGTTGTTTTTCATTATTTGATGTGCTAAAAACCCCTCTGTTTAGGTGTTTAGGTAGTGAGGAGAGAACATTGGCTATGATTAAGCCAGATGGAGTCTCTGGTAACTACAGCGACGATATCAAAAGGATTATACTGGAGGCTAGTTTCAATATCGTCAAGGAGACGCTTACTCAGCTGGACAAGGACACTGCTTCTGCGTTTTACCACGAGCACTCATCAAAGAGCTTTTTTCATGATCTTGTTACATACATGACAAGGTTTGTAACTTCTTCTTTTTTAAGTTCTTGTTACATACATACATACATGCTCTGTCTGCGTTTGCTAATGTGTGTGTGAACTGTTTCTTTGAAACCAAGTGGTCCGGTGTTGGTGATGGTATTAGAGAAGCCAAACGCTGTTTCTCATTGGCGTGATTTAATCGGGCCAACAGATGCCCAAAAGGCTAAGATATCTCACCCTCACAGGTTTGCTATTTTCCCCCAAAATACACTTGGCTCCCCGTTGATGATGCTTTGAGACTTGCTTGGTTCTTCTTGTATTTCTTGAATTTACAAACCCGATCTTGAGGCTTATATGTATATAGTCGTAAGCTGTGTCATCTGAAACCGTTCTCTCTGACTTGTTATGAATCTTTGTTAGGTTGCTCTTTGATCCTGTTTACTATATGGTTTTGTCTTGTTGTTGCAGCATCAGAGCATTATGTGGTAAGGACTCACAAAGAAATTGTGTGCATGGCTCGGATTCAACATCATCAGCTGAACGAGAGATCAAGTTTTTCTTCAAGGATGTAGTAGTTCCAGGTCACCCATCTTGCTTCTTAAAAACTCTGTCTCCTTCTTTCGATTTAGTATTACATTTGATATGATCACTGACCTACCAAAACCCATTGTAATTGCCAGGTGACATTGCTTCACAACATGACGAACTATAAGAAACACCAATACAGGTTCTTTGACCCCATTTCGTGTTGTAATCTTGTAACTGTTGGTTTATCAGTCTTATGATTTGGATCGAACTTTTTGAATTTTGCCTCTACCAAATGATTAAGACTAGTGAAAAAGGAATCACCATCCACCATAATTCATAATTGTATCAAAACATTTTTGGAAAGAGGCTATCATATCACCCAAATTTCAATCATTGACACATCAGGATAATGTACATAAAGCCAAAGCCAAAGCCAAAGCTTTATGCATAACTCAGGCCTGGCCCAAGTAAGTTGGGAATATCTGCAAAGAAGGCCTAGTGGTTGTGATCACTGGTCATACTCAGTCTGATAAAACTTGTTAGAATTATTATATAATTAACAAATTTTGAAAAGAAAAGGGTATAAAAAAAACTTAGAACGGAAGCAAAAGAGAGAAAGAGAGAGAAAATAATTATTTCCCGAAATAGAAACTTAGTTCCCGAAATGGAAATCTTAGTAAGTGACGGAAACGTTTGGAAAAAAAACACAGAAAAGGGCCTCGTCCTCAACAATCCTCACGTGATTATTTTTCTTCTTCTTCAACCATCTCTCATCGTTTCTAGTGAATTTTGTGATCTCGAGGATTTTTTCTCTCTTTCCCTCACTCTCTAATTGTAATAAACTAAACACTTTTCCTGTAATTGACGACTATAGTGACGAGTAGGATTTTGACCAATACATTACCGATGTTCGGTATTTAACTTGAGGTAAATTTAGTGTCTAATCCAGTTTAACTAATATGCTGCATTGAACTGAAACAGTGTAACAATACCAACTCCAAAATTCGGTCACTATGCCTCCCTTTTATTTTTGTTTTCCACTACACATTCGGTTAAAATTTGCTTTAACAACATGATTTTTATTTAATTCGAATAATCATAATTATTTTATTCTTTATTACTTGTTGGTACTTAACTGATTAGGATATAAGTAATCCTGACGAATTGCGTGACGATTGAGCATCCCATTAACAACATAATATATTTCATTCCAGCAACCTAATTAAAAGAAAATACATACATACATATATATATATATATATATATGGCTCTAAAATGGAGTAAACAAAAGAATTTAGATGCTTAACACGTGTACTGTTTGAAAATCACAAAGACAACTTAAGAACTCCCTAGATTTTGTGTTTAATCACAATTCACAAGAGTTTAGGCAACGTCTTAACTGTATGATCCACATATTAATCACTGTTTAAAGTGGTCCCTAATCCTAATTAACCCTTGTCCCAAAATCCCACTTTTTCTTAATTTAACTTCATTTTAAAATCAATCCTGTGTGCGTGTCAGTGTTCAGTCGCTACAAACATTCGGATTAATGTTTAGTTTTACCTTATAGTTAATTAGTCTCGATCTTTTTTATAATGATATTCCACTTCTTATGTAATTGCCAACTAGTTTAAGATAGTATTCAGAAGAAGGTAGCCGAGCAAGTTGAAGTAAAAGACAAAGTTTCATGGAGACCAAGAAGCTATCTAATGATGTTACTTTATTCGGTAACATGCAGCAATTTTCTATATATTGGAGTTTGCTGATCATTTTATATTTTATTTTACTTACATATCTTGTAAGCAAGTTGAAAGACTTTTTGACTGATCCATATATAGGTGGGATGAATTTCTCTTATCATGGCTATTGCGTTATCAAAATAATTGCAAACTGAAACCATATGCAAACTATATAAAAGTTACTGGTCTGTCTAAAAGAAATAAAAACTACAGTATATAAGATCCATATACTGTATGTGTTCATGAACAGATCGAAAAGGAAAATAAAAACTACAAGTGATTGGGAATGTGTGGTGGGGTTCACATTATGTGGCATTTACGTTGTATATATACTCTATTAATTTCACATCTGTATATATACTCTATTAATTTGCCATTTACGTTGATATTATTATGTGGCAATCCTTAATTGGATGAGTTTACGTGATTGGGAATGTGTGGTGGGGTTCACCAAGTTTCCTTTATCTGCAAAAGAAAATAAAAATAAGCGTCAGTGCTCTTACATAATTTCACTTTCCATCTGTCTACTGTCGAGTGTGTAGCGTTTACTACTACTTCTCAACTCTTTTTCCGCACGTGAAAATGTATAAGTTGATTCGTTCGGGATATAAACATTTGACTGAGAGCGGACTCGAGAGTAAAAAAAGAACCCAATGTGTAATTTCTATTTTTTACAAGTTTTTTAAAGCTCCATGCAGATTTTGAGTGGTAATTTAGCTAGTAATGGATCATATAACTGATGATATCAGTATAGTATGGTTTAATTTAGGGATATTTATCTAAGCACAAGACTGAAAAAATATATACATATAGGACACTTGCCCTAAACAACTATAGGGCACATTCCCTTATATTAAAAAGAGTTAAGAGTTAAGGGGACATCAACACGAGCGCTCCTCTTGGATTTTCGTTATTTGGTTCGCTCTTTCTTTCTGACTCTTTTCCTTTTGGTTTTCTTTGAAAAGAACATACATAGCGCTATAATTATATTTACAATTTCAATAATTTGCCCCCGTATATATTATCTAAGACTATAGTGGATACATAATTGGTGAGCAATAATACATTTCAATAGTCGATCTTCCAAAACTTGGATTTTACCGGCTTGTCTCTATTGTCTATATTTGACGTTTAATCTGTATATGTATGAGCTATGACGACAATGAATTGACACAAAAATTTATCCGTCTAGGTTAAATGCATTTTTCCAAATCCAATATCAGCGCATATGAAATTCGAGGATTTAAATTAAATTAACTTAAGAAATGGTAGATACAGTACTAGGATGCAAATATATAATATATGATCATAAAACCGAATTGACATAATGAGACGATATAAATAAATCTTAGAACTTTAGGATCATATTACATTATCTTGATGTATTGTATCGACAATAAAAGTGCAAAAAGAAGAAAAGAGCAAATTAAAAAGGCTCTAATTAAATACATACATAAGTCTTCCGGACCAATGGTTACAAGTATGTAAAGAAGTGAATTTCCTTCGTCACAAGAAATTTTTTTTTTTTTTTGTTATTTTGAAATTAATACAACTTTCGGATAATTATGATTTTTTTTCTTTTATTATTTTGCATAATAAACGCTGGAAATAGGAATGTGCATAGAAACACACCTTTATATCGGATCACAAAAAAAAAATGATGGTAAAAAATGTGGGATACTATATAATCACAAGTTCGTATGAATTATATATAACAAAATTCATGATCGAACCCTCTCCGTGTCACCATAGTAACCATTCAATGTTATGCATTTCTAGGGATTCAATTTCTCGTTCTTAGAACTTGCGACTGGTACAACAGATCAAAATTTAGTCTATATGTCGTTAAGGGTGGCTCCACGGTGTATGAACCGAGATTAATGGCGTGACGTTCTCTCCCATACACGGGGGTTTATTATTAACAAAGTTTTTTGGGCGTTAAACTTTAAAGAATGTTAATACCATTACCAGCACAAATATTAATCAACGGGCCATAGAAGAATGTTGGTGGACTCGTTGGTGACGTTGGGATATGTGCATTAATATGAGATTGTGAGTTGTATAAAGAAGCAACTATGAACTAACATCTGAACATAAGATTACAAAAACAGTTTAAAAGTTTTTATTTTTTACTTAAAGTTCTCTCTTTTAAGTAGTCAAAGTTTGGAACTTGAACACCATCAAATTCATCAATTTACTCCAACTTGACTAAAATCTTATCTTTTTTTATCTCTATTATAATCAATCTTGATTCATCAATAACTCGAGTTCATACACATATACATTGATCTCTCTCTTACAGACAATTGTCAAAACAGAAAAAAAAAAAACATGAAGGTTAGTTTTACTATTGTTTGCGTTTAGTTGGATCATATCTATCAAGTACAGGTTTCACTGACTTTTTTCTTTCTCAGATAATCTCTAAAGTGTTTTTTTCTGACTTTTGTTTTCAGTTCTTCGGGTGGATGCAAACCAAACTTAATGGGGATCATAACAGACCAAGCACTTCCTCTGCTTCTTCTCGTAAGTTTTACTTTTCATAAAATCTTAACTTCAAGATTTATTGTCTACTAGGGATATGTGCAAGCAATGCCCCAAGATTCTTGTCTCGTAGAACTTGCTTGTCTTAGATCTCGTTTTGGGACCTTATTTTGACAAGATTCTTGTCTTTACTTCTTCAATTTTACTGGTCCTCTGAAATTATTTTGATGTCTTGAATCTTGTCTTTTAGATCATGAGAAGCAAGAGCCAAGAGAGGAGTTTAACGACTGGCCTAACGCGCTGCTAGCTATTGGTACATTCGGTACAACAAGCAACAGTATGAGCGAAAACGAGGGGAAGAGCGTTGTTCATGAAGAGATTGAAACGGAAAAGAAGTGTACCACACAAGCCGAGCAAGAAGAAGAGCCTTCTTCTTCTGACGATCTTGAAGATTTCACTCCTGAGGAGGTCGGAAAGCTGCAGAAAGAGTTGATGAAGCTCTTGTCAAGAACAAAGAAAAGGAAGTCTGATGTGAATAGAGAGCTCATGAAAAATCTTCCTTTGGATAGATTCTTGAACTGTCCATCGAGTTTAGAAGTCGATAGGCGAATCAGCAATGCGCTTAGCGCTGTTGTAGATTTGTCAGAGGAGAAGGGGGAAGGTATGGAGCGAACGATTAACGTTATTCTAGGTAGATGCAAAGAGATATCAATAGAGAGTAAGAAGAATAATAAGAAGAGAGACATAAGCAAGACCTCCGCCTCGTATCTTTTCAAGAAGATCTTTCTCTGCGCAGATGGGTTTTCAACAGCCCAAGCCCCAAAACCTAGCTTGAGAGACACGCTTCAAGAATCAAGAATGGAGAAGGTAAAAAACTGAGTGATGAATCTAAAATATATATATATACTTTTAACACAGCCTAATGAGAAAAATCAAATTACAGTTATTGAAGATGTTGCTTCATAAGAAGATTAATGTTCAAGCCTCATCGAAACCAACATCATCGACAACAAAGAAATGCTTGCGAGACAAGAAACAGCTCTCACTAAAGAGTGAAGAAGAAGAAGAAGAAGAAGAAGAAGAAGAAGAAACCAACGAAAGAAGAAGTAGTAGCGACGGATATAAATGGGTCAAAACAGACTCTGACTGTGAGTTTTCATCAGATCCTCATTACATTTCACTGAAACTCAAAAAAACAAACAACTGATTCGATCTTTCTTTTGATTACAGTCATAGTTCTTGAAATCTGATCCAACCTTCGTCTTTTAAGCTCTTGCAAAATATTTTCCCAAGTACAGGTAATTAAGACATGACAGTAGAATCTGTTAAGCTTCGATGTTTCTCTTTTTTCGCGCGCGAACTCATGAAAGATATTTTTTCATTATATGCAGATACAACATCTTCTCGAGAAAATTCAAAAGAAATAATGAAATGAGTCTTTCATTTCTGAGGGAATTTTTTGGGTGCATCTGCAGATTAAGCCTTGGGCTTTTAGAATGCTTTAACTTCTATTTTTGCATGATTAGATCTGTGGGCATTTGGGTCCACAGAACCAAACATGTTCTTGAAATTAAATTGCATACATGCGTATATATGTATATATATATGAAATGTGTTACATACATATATACATGTGTGTGTGTGTGTGTGATTTGTGTAATTTTAAGGTGGATAACCTCAGCTTATAAAGATTATTAATTCGTATTCTTTGTGTCTTTGGGTTCACTTTTTTTTTTTCTCTTGTAAAAGACAAGTCAAAAACTCTTGAGATGAATAAAATTTCCCTCTCGTTTTCTCCTTCATGTGTATTAGTCTTACGATAGAAACAAATATAGCTTTTGCTACCTTTCTCCAAAATTAACATATTATTGAACGTCGGAACTTTAATTAGTATATATATTGTAAGAATAAATTAGAAGAAAACTCAAAAGATAGCTAAATTAGAAAAAGATAAATATTCTTTTCCGATGGATGAATGTATTCGAAACACACAAATTAGGAAATTAATCAGCGATATAAACCAAAAGGTTAACGAATATCGAACATTTCAAAGAAATATGATTATTTTTTTCGTAGCCTTTTTTGAAATACGAATCCTTTGCTTACTTTATTTTTATAAGTTGTTCTAGTTGGCCCAAAATCAATGTGAAGTTTCCGCCAAGCCCATTCGGTTATTTCCGTTTTTATTAAATTTTATTTTTCTTCTTTTGGGTCCGTGACATTCATATTGTGTATATGCAAACATGTTTTTGTTAAAGACCAAAAAAAATATATTTAGTTGTAAGTTTGTAACTTGTAGTCTTTACACAGAGAGAACTTACTGTAGATAAGAGGGAAATGCCAGATTCTCCGATAGAGTTTAATTTAGTAAAACGTCACAGATACAAATATTCTAACAAAACCATAAGCTAATCTTAAGTTTGGAATATTACTACGATCAGAGAAAAAGAAATACTAAGAAAAGTGGAATATTTAATGAGAGGCTGAAACGGGTCAAAATTTTAGCCTGGTATCTATGACGTTTTCGGTTTAGCTTTAATTTTTTTTTTTTTAAAAATATTGTAACCAAAGAATATATGTCACTTTCAAAAGGACACATTCTTTACCCAATTTTAATTCCAAACGTTTTTTTTTTCCCCCAAAACACACCAGCCACTTGGCCTGCGCACCTCAACTAGTAGTGGAGAATGGATAACGAGTTACACCAAACGGTTTGGTCCAAACCGGTTCGATTAGCCGATCGCTTGGTTTGATATATCCACAATCCGACTTCATTTTTAGTCCAATCAACAGCAACAACACATAATAATCATAATAAATTTAGTCACATCTAAACTTTTTCTAGTAGTATCATTTTCCCGAACACGTTTTTTGTTGTTGTTGTTGTTGGAACAAGTCGTAGTATTGAAGCAACCAACGTAATGATGATTATTGCGTCCGTGAAAGGGGCAGTTCGGCCAATTGATTTTATCAGTATTACTATTATTATTTTTTGACCAAACTTATTAGGTGATCTCTCTAAAAGATTGATTTTTCCTTTCTTTTTTCTTTTTGATATTTTCTTTTCTTACAGGGAAAGTGGGAAAAACGCGAATCACACAAAACTGTTGCGAGTGCGCCTGTAAGATTGCGATACGTGTCGCAATCTTAACGGTCTCTTCTATTAAAACACGTGTTTAAAAAAACTTATGTCGGATGATGGATGGGTAATAAGGCTTTTGATATTTTTGATTTTCAGACAGAGAACACGAAACTTCGTAGGGGATGTTCGGTTCGATGGATGGTGGGATCCCACACATCTGGTCCACAGACTTAATTCAATTTGTATTGCCGTTTAAGTTTCTTAACTAACGCGAGGTAACGTCGCAATTGTCTAATGTACCTCGCAATTGTCTAATGTCTGAAAAGGTCATGAACATTGCTTTTTATTACGATGATGCCACCATATTGAATTAGTACGAGTTGTCGTGTAAGGGCAAATCTTGTAAATTACGAGGAGTATTGAGGGTTTTTTAGGAATTTTATAGTAGAGTAAGTAACGCCGTTTAATAACGGTTACCGTCGGTTCTGGATTATTTATTGTCTTTTATTTAATCGTAAGGAAAACGTGCGTGGGAATTCTAACGAAATCTTTTTTTGAAGTTCAAATTTTTTTTTCAAAATCTGACCGTCGATGATAAACAAATCAAACAGTACCAAAACAAGAAAATAAAGGTGAACTTATGTTTTATGATAAGACAGGGCAATAAAATTTGTTATACCAACTCTCAGCAAAAGTATAAATTACTTGCATAGTGTTTAATTATTGACATTAGTTTTCTTATCATAAATCATTAACCAAAAAATTCACACGAGATTGTTTTCGTGTGATGGAATATTACTAAATATGTTAATACTATAAGGGGGTGTATTGAAAATATGATTCTGGAAGATTTGTGATTTTTTTTAAAATCCACTGTTATTCAACTAGTGATTTTAAAATCACATCTAAAATCCACTGTTATTGAATATGAAATTTGTTAAAAATTATTCAAAATTACTCACAATCTACTGTTATTCAATCGAAAATTTGCAAAAATCATAACAAATCCACTGTTATTCAAAACCAAATTCTTTTTTTCTTAAGAAAACATAATTGTGATTGTGAGAGACTTTGGGTACATTTTTGTAAAGGAAATCCTATTTAAAAAGGTGTGTCTTTGAAGGATTGGTTAAAACAAAAAAAACAAACAACGAGATCGACGATGATATCACAAAAGTATTGTTTCCTGTAACAGGAGACTCTAACCTTCTTTGCCTGTGCTATTAACAAGAGAAATAAACACGTTAGAGATCAAGGATGATATTGCCCAGCCAAAGGTATGAACGAACTAGACACAAAAAAGCAAACTGAAACTATGTTGGTAGAAAGGTTTAGATCAAAGTCATGTGATGAAGTTGTCCATTTCACTTGCAGGGGAACAGAGGTGGAAAGAAGACGACAGTGTCACAACCTCACTGACAATCTTCATCTCTGTACCTTTCTTGTTTTCTGTTCTTGATGATTACGGTGGCGGTTTCGCTCATGTGAATACTTGGTATGGAGTTATATTTTCACGCTCATGTATTGATGGACGTGATGATGCAGCATATTTTACATTATTGTTGGGCTTTGGTGTTTCGTACTTTTCATTTAAAATTTTTGTGTTATCTGTTCGGATCGAATGAGCCTATTTAATTTGGAGCAATGAAGCTCACATTTTTGGAGCAATGAAGCTCACATTTCTGGATTTGAATTGAAACACTTTAGTATACTTTGGTTTATGATTTATAAAATATGTGGGTTTGTCAACGAGAGGATGACTCTGTTATTATTGTTTATTATTATGACTTTGTTAGACAAATATGACTATTACGTATGGGAGGATGACTCTATTTAAAAAATTGATGACAATGTATTTTGTGTGAGAATCTCTTTAAAATCAACCAAAGTCCCATTTTAAAGTCTCACCAAATCTCATCAAATCATAATGAATCCACTAAAATACCTTAAAAGCTCAGTGTAAATCTTCTAAAATCCAAAATATCATAAATCCCACAAAATCACAAAATCCCACAAAATCCTAATTTGAATACACACCCCTAATTGTATTCCAATGGCTTCATTACCATAATATAATCCAATGGCTTCAATACCATAATTTTTTTTAAAGAATTGTGTTGTAGTATTTGATATTTAATTATATTTTGGTAAAAGTATATCGAAATAAAACTTTAAAAATAGAAAGTTCCTTCTTCTTTTTTTTTTCCATTAATTTATGGGAGGCTATTAAAGTCACATGAGGCTATATTGGTCGAATGAGTTTTATATATAAAACATATGAGCAATATAGCTCGACACATCCTCTTGTACTCTTACATTTTACGCGCAATCTACGCACCCAACCAAAAACAAAAAAACGATAAGAAGAGATAAACAATACATATAAAAAAAAAGAAGTCTGGAGAATATTTGCTTCTCATGTACAACATGTCGTCAAGAAATGAAAATGTTAAGGCACAAGCGCCGGAGAAATCAGATTTTACCCGGAGATGTAGTTTGCTCAGCCGTTACTTGAAGGAGAAGGGTAGCTTCGGTAACATAGATCTTGGTTTGTTCCAAAAACCTTCTTCCGGTCTAGGGTTTACCGGAAAATCCGATCCACCACCAGGTACTTTATCTCTTCCTCTCTCATGGCTGCCACTTACAATTAAGTTCTGCTTTTTTTTTTTATAGCTTTTACCAGATTTACTATTCTTTGTTTTGTTTCTTCAGTTCTAAGTCAGTTCATTAGAATCGGAAATAAATGAGCCCTAAGACAAGTACATTAATAATAGATAAATTAGGTGGGATAGATATTGATTGAATTTCATACGGTTCCCATACGACATGTTGTATCGCCAAGTAAATATTTACTTTTGCAAAAAAAAAAAGTCGGTTGATTCTAGTAAAGCTGGACTATTGAATTGTTCACCAAAGTTGATATCCTATTGTATAATTCAGGGAAACAAAATGCGTTGCAGAAGGCAGAGCATTTCAAAGGCAAACCCTCTAATTCATCTGGATGCAAAGTCAAAGATGCTGACCTCAGGTCTCTCTTTTAATCCTGGGATTTTTGTTTGGAGAGACTAGGAAAAGGAAACCCGGTTAACCCCGGTTTTAAATGGTCTTGTTCTGATATCTGGTTTTTTGGTTTACAGTGAATCACAGCCAGAAAGTTCTCAGCTGACCATATTCTTCGGAGGGAAAGTTATAGTATACAATGAGTTCCCTGCAGACAAAGCTAAAGTGATAATGGACGTCGCTAAACAAGCCAAGCCCGTTTCTGAGACTAACATTCAGACACAAGTCAAAGTCGAAAACAACAACAAAAGCAACATTCAGACACAAATCAATGTCGAAAACAGCAACAACAACAACAAAAGCAACATTCAGACACAAATCTATGTCGAAAACAACAACGACAACAAAAGCAATATGGTTCTTCCTGATCTTAATGAGCCTACAAATACTGCTGATACTGATCATAGTCACCCTACAATGGAACAACAGAAGCAGCAAGAACAAAATCAGATCGTGGAACGTATAGCACGTAGAGCCTCGCTTCATCGATTCTTTGCTAAACGGAAAGACAGGTATTTTGACTTTATCATATACTTATAAATATGTTCCAGTCACTCTTGTTTGTTCTCAAGATTAAGGATTCTTTTAAACATAAGTTCTCTCAAATTATCCTCCAAAGCTGTGTGATTTACATTTTTTTTTTTGCTTCTATTACAGAGCTGTAGCTAGAGCTCCATACCAAATTAACCAAAACGCGGGTCATCATCGTTATCCTCCCAAGCCAGAGACTGTAGCCGGTCAACCACTAGAGACAGGACAGTCGTCACAAAGAACGAACAACGCTGTTGCTCAAACCATGGCCCATCCCAAATCAGATGGTGATAAAGATGTTACTATGGGCATTGAAGAAGACCAAAACTCGAAAGATCTCGATCTAAGGCTATAGTTATGTTTGCTAAATGTTTTTTATTAGGAACTGAGCTTCTAGATTAACGTTTCGATCCACCTGACATATTTTAAGTGATTTTTCTTTTGTACTAAAGTATGTAATCATAGTCTAACTTGAATATTTATAAAACGCAATAGTAAATTTAGATAACGACATACATAGGTGTTCAGTTACAAAACCAGAAATATCAGGACTACTACTACACTGCATTTAAATAGAACAGATGGACTGATAATCGAGTTTGTAACTCTAAACTATCAACCATTACAAAACAAGAACCCTAATATCGAAATCTGGATGGATATTTTCTAGAATCTAAATCAGCATCTAAAGAAACTCATATGTAGTTAGTAGCCAACAGAGGTATCACCTCTGCTTCACAAACCACAATCAAGCATAAGCCCCTCCAATAGTCTCGACTTCCTTAATATACTAAAAGGATCTCAAATAAACACTCTTATCCTGACACAAAGTCATCTCTGTCAATATTCTCCACCCTCTCAAGTACACTCTTAGATCGATTATCAGTGACTCGAATTAAGAACACGAGCAAAAGCCCCTGGCGTTGCAATTATAGTTGAACAAGCCTTCTTTTGCAATTATAAGAGGCAATGAAGTCTATTTGAACAGTCGACCGTCAGTTCCTTTACTTTAGGTTCACCGGTCACATAGTACTTACATAGCGCATCTGCAAAACATTTCAGGTTATATAGTATTTTTCTTGATACAAAAACTTAGGTTGATAATTAAGATATTAAAAGAGTCTCACACAGGAAAGCCGATGAAAAAGCATAGCGCAATCTTAATTATCGTCCTGATCATTTCGATCCGATCCTTTTCATCATCTATGTACGACACAAGAAAAAAACATTAGAATTAGACATACATAGTGAAGCAAAGTCGCATTTGTGACGGGGAACTAACTGAAGCGTTTAGGGTCACTTAAGTAGCAAAAGGATTTTTTATTTATTTATTATTATTCAAAAAAAGTAGCAAAAGGATTTAAGACCAAACAAGCCAAGTCAGTTATTTCCTTAAAAATTGGTTTTAGGACCAAACCAAAGGGTTTAGGACCAAACTGGTTCGTTATTTCCTTCAGAATTTTCTGTCTACTCTAATTTCCACCAAACATTTTTTTTTTAGCTGATACATGAATTAAATGATTTTTTTTAAAAAAAAATAAATATAATTAGCACTGATCACTGATGGTAGTGAAAACATTATGAAACAATTAACAATGAAAGATCTTCTAATCAAGAACTTGATTGCAGATGAGGAATCTGAAAAATCAATTTAATGGTTTAATTTGGTAAAATAATTAAATTGATAGGGTGTATCTCAAGATTTCACTAAATAAGGGGGTGTCTGTTGCAATTACGTGTCAGGTTTAAAGTTCATTGAAGGCGTGTCTGAATTGAGACAGTGATTTGATTTGGGCTGAGCCATAAGTCCATAAGTAATAACGTGGTAGCAGTTCATTGGCTGTTGTGTTTTTCTTTAAATTTTTATTTATTTATTTATTAACAGGTCTGTGACATTATTTAGCTTATCGAATCGATGTGTAAAAATAATAAATCCAATAAATTCGTAAGAGCCACTCGATTGCTTCCTTCGCTTTCTATCAAGAGACTTCCTTTTTTTTTTTTTTTTTTTTTTTTTTTTTTTTTTTTTTTTTTTTTTTTTTTTTTNCTCGAACACCGAAACACTTTTCGAACCCTAAAAGACAGAACACTGTTGTCAATTTTTCATTTCCTAGGGAGAGAGCCAAGACAAAATAAAATCAAAGACAGTAGTTTTTTTCTTCTTTTTTTTTTTTGTTTTGAGAGAGAGATAATGCAGAGGATGAAGCAGCAGCAACAGCAACAAGTTATGATTCAGCAAGCTCTTATGCAGCAACAACAGTCTCTCTACCATCCTGGTCTCCTCGCTGCTCCTCAGGTTTGCTCTCTCTTTTTCTGTTTGTTTGTTTCTTCTTCCATTTCATTTCTCGATTTGGTTTTCTAGGGCTTTTTCCAAGTTCGATTTCACTTGTTTTCTCCCCTTTTTTTTGTTTGTATAAGGACCAGGATTAGAAACTCTGCTATCTCTGGTTTCATTTTGATTCGAAGATGTTTGTTCCTCTTGTTTTTGTTTCATCTGACTGGTCAAACGAGAAAAAAGTTGTGAAATTTATGAGATTATCACTAATAGACATTGTTGTTGTAGTCTTAGTTAAGTTTCTTTTAAAGTGTTTGTCTTATTATTTGATTTTGGTTCACCAACTCCATGACAAACCTTTGAGTTGATACTGATTCGTTATATTAGCTTAGTCTCTGAGACATTAGGAAGTAAAGTTTTTCCCTTTTGTTTCTTTCTTTTCATTTTCTTTCGTTTCCTTTTTCTTTTTTCTTCCTTTTTGCAGATAGAACCAATCCCAAGTGGAAATCTTCCCCCTGGTTTTGATCCAAGTTCTTGCCGCAGTGTGTGAGTGTTAGGTTTCTTTTCTTTTTTTTTTTTATAGTATTTTTTGTTCAATTTTATGTATGTTTTTGTGTGTTTCCGCTTATTATAATCTCACTAGTGAGCTCTAGTTTTCAGTTTCAGAGCCTTAAAATTAGCCAGGGAAAACAATAGTGCATTGTAGTTATATATAAACACATATATTGTTAATAATTGTGCAGTTGAGAAAGTTTTTCAGTAAATGTCTTTGTATTTGACACCATTTCTTGAAAAGGTTATTCTTTGTTATTAAGCCTTCATTGGTGACTTTTTTTAATTGAAAATTGTGGAACTTGGAGACATACTGTTTTTGTTTTGTTTCTTTGTTCTGTTTCTTGTTGAGTTTTTTAGTTTGTCTTCTTTGAGAAATTGCAGGTACGTTGGAAACATCCATATTCAGGTGACAGAACCTCTGCTTCAAGAGGTTTTTGCTAGCACTGGTCCTGTAGAAAGCTGTAAACTAATTAGGAAAGACAAGGTTAGTGTTATCTTGCACTCTTAAAACTATTATAGTTATAGTCTTAAAAATGTATCCTTATATCTCTTATTAAGAAGGTCTTTCCTTGGATTGTCGCTAATGTTTTGATTTTGAGCAGTCTTCTTATGGGTTTGTCCACTACTTTGATCGAAGATCGGCTGGTCTTGCAATCCTTTCTCTCAATGGAAGGCATTTGTAAGTTAACGTACTTGGTTAATTTAGCATGAATAAGATACTCTGAATTTCCTAAGTTTGGAATTAGTTTACATTGGTTAATGTAATGTGCAGGTTTGGGCAACCTATCAAGGTTAACTGGGCTTATGCTAGTGGCCAGAGGGAGGATACATCAAGTCAGTTCATATTCTTATGCTTAATTTTCTTTCTAAAACAGGATTTTGGGTATTCTGTTGGTGGAATAACGCACTTCTGTGATGCTCATGTGCAGGTCACTTCAATATATTTGTTGGGGATTTGAGTCCTGAGGTTACTGATGCAATGCTGTTTAATTGCTTCTCTGTCTATCCGACTTGCTCGTAAGTTTCTTCTGTTGTATACTGCTGATGCCATATGAACTTTCTTGTAGTGAAAATGGAAGTATAAGATATGCGTAAAATCGTCTAACATTGTTTTGTTGTTGTATGTAGGGATGCAAGAGTTATGTGGGATCAGAAAACTGGACGTTCACGAGGATTTGGATTTGTTTCATTCCGTAACCAACAGGTATTGGGATTGTCTAACTCTCAAGTCCCTTTGTATGCATTGTCCTCTACCTTGGCCATTTTATTGATTGCTGCCATTCTTGTTTCCTTGTGCAGGAGGCCCAGACTGCAATAGATGAAATTGGTGGTCAGTATTGCTACTTTTTTTTTGCCCTTGATAGTTAGTGTTAATTTGCCCTTTTGGCTAATTGGAATATTCTCTTTTGATTTTCAGGGAAATGGCTTGGAACCAGGCAGATACGTTGCAACTGGGCGACAAAGGGAGCCACTTCTGGTGAGGAGAAACAGAGCTCTGATTCCAAAAGTGTCGTGGAACTAACCAGTGGTGTCTCTGGTATGTTTTAACTATTACCACTCATAAGTGAGAGAATCAAATGGAGACAGAGAAAAGCCTTAAAATGGTCTTAATTCTTACACGTTGATATTTATATATTGGCTTTTATTTGTTTTTGCAGAGGATGGTAAAGATTCTAGTAACGGTGAAGCTCCTGACAACAATGGTCAGTACACAACTGTTTACGTCGGCAATCTTGCTCCAGAGGTAAAAAGAAAAAACATGGTGATAGATATTCTGTTGACTTATCACAACCTTCATGAGCACCATTCTTATTTCTTGGATCAAACAAATATATCATCGTTGGATTTTTTCAGGTTTCCCAGGTTGATCTTCACCGCCACTTTCATTCCCTTGGTGCTGGGGTCATTGAGGAAGTCCGTGTTCAAAGAGATAAAGGTTTCGGATTTGTGAGATACTCTACTCATGCAGAGGCTGCCCTCGCTATTCAGATGGGAAATACACATTCCTACCTCGGTGGCAGGCAAATGAAGGTACAAACTTGTTGTTTTTCTTTAGGTGGGACTCAGCATTCTTTCGGTTTGGGAATGCTAAACATCTTGTTTTGTTGTTGTTCCCAGTGTTCTTGGGGAAGCAAGCCAACTCCAGCAGGAACAGCTTCAAACCCGCTTCCTCCGCCAGCTCCTGCACCAATCCCGGGATTCTCAGCCAGCGATCTTTTGGCTTATGAGAGGCAACTAGCGATGAGCAAGATGGTGGGGATGAATCCGCTGATGCATCACCCACATGGACAACATGCTCTTAAGCAGGCTGCAATGGGAGCCAATGGTTCAAGCCAAGGAATGTATGATGGTGGTTTCCAGAACGCGCAGCAGCTCATGTACTACCAGTGAGTTCTTCCTTGGAGCCGTTATTTGAGTGAAGAGTTTTTATTTTCTTTCCTTTTTTTCTTGTTATGTAACGTCTTCTTTACTGTATCTTTTTCTTTTCTTCTAACTTTATGTTCTTGTTATAATGTTATCATGTAGCTGTGGGTCTGTGGTTTGTGTTTCACGTTTTTTCTTTAGTTACCTACGATTTACGCTTTTGCGCGTCTTCACCTGTTTCTCTTTCTTAACTTGATCTCTTTTTATATTGGGTCTATAAACGTGTTCGTAGATCTTATATAGAATTCTTTATTCTTCGTGACAGCAGAACAATGGTCACAACTCACAATCATCACTTCGAAAGATCGTGCTCAGAATAGTATAATGTATAGGGTGTGATGATTACAGCTAGCAATACAAAACAATGCACACTTCCAAAAACAATATTCCTTTGTTCTGTAATGCAGAACAATGCCATTTAGCTCTGATATATGTATATTTAATTTGAAGTTCTTAAGTATCAATATAATGCTCATCTCGTTTAGATATTAAAAATCGAATCAAGTAGTTCATTTTCAACACTACAAACTTTATACTTGTGTTGTTGTAAAGGAAAACATAGAGAGTTCGGTTCTGGTCTTCTGCTATCTTGGCTTCGAGTCGTTTCCTTTGCTACGGAATGTAGAAAGTGAGAAGAATGATCGCTTAAATTCGCCATCTTTCACTTTAAAGCTCCCTTGATGATGATGATGCGGCTGAATCATATTGTTTGAAGCTTTGAAACACAAAACACAAAGCTGATGATCAGAGGACTTTTCATAACACCATTTTAAGTAAAGAAAAAAGCTGAAAGATATAAAATAGATGTTACCTTGTTCATCCTCAAAAAACTGACTCTGAGAAGATGCCATTCTTGATTTTCTTAACTCATCCGATGATCGGTAAGCAAAATCATCGTCTCCTTCAGATGTTGTTACAGAAACCCAATCCATTAGACTATCTGCAGCACGAGTTTTCTTCCCAAACTTGAGAAAACGTTTGATCCCTTTCGTTAAATCCTTCCGAGAGTTAGGAACAAGAACAGGACTCTGAGCTGTTGATCCCCATTTCTTCCTCATTCTTGAACTCCAAGAAGCTGGACTTCCCATGGGAGAATCATCCACTGAAGCATCAACATCCGAGTGCTCGTGTGGATAAGAGAACCCGTGTTGCAAGTTTGAGCTCCATGAAAGAGGACTTTCACTAGGTGAATCCAGTAACGAGGCAAAATTATGCTGCAATGTTGAAGAAGGTAGAGTATTCGCAGGTAAGTCTACATGAGAAACTGATCTCAATGAAGTGAAATTTTCATCCTCTGATGAGTTCTCAACTATTTCAGTAAGTGAAGGCGTTTCATCACCAATATCCTCAACTACTAGAGTTTCCATTTCTCTAGCTTCTACTTCTTCTTCTTTAACAGGATTCTCCAAAACTTCTTTTTCTTCTTCTTCTGCCTCGGATTCAATTTCCTCAAATTCTTCAACTTTCAAATTCTCTGATACATCATCATTGTCCTCTGTGTTCTGCTTCTGATTCCTCTCATTGTTCATCATATCATCAGAATACAGAGTTGTCAACTCTGTGAATTCTATGTTTGCAGAGAAGCTTTTCCTTAGTGATCGTGGTCTTCGTGGCACAACAGGAGACGGTATATCTTCCTTTGAAGTCTTCTTATTACTACTTCTCACCTGTGTTCGCATCATGGTAGTAGTAGTAGTAGTAGTATTTCTACCAGCTAAAGAAGATGGTTTTGTGTTTTCCTTTTTAAGATCAGAGAATTTAGGGAGAGAAGATTGTGCAACCACGTTTGTGTCTGCTGTTTTTCGACCTCTCCCGGAAGTATTAATGTTTGTGTTTGAAACTTTACCTGTCGGTTTCGAGACTCTGGAGCTTCGGTTTGGTGATGGAACCTTTCTTACTTGGGAGCTCCTAGAAGCACTTTTTCCAATGGGCTGTCCACTGACTGGCTTATCTTTTTCATTTTCCTCTTCACTCTGTAATGAGCTTATAGGATGCTGTGAAATATTAAAAGTAANACTTCTTCTTCTTTAACAGGATTCTCCAAAACTTCTTTTTCTTCTTCTTCTGCCTCGGATTCAATTTCCTCAAATTCTTCAACTTTCAAATTCTCTGATACATCATCATTGTCCTCTGTGTTCTGCTTCTGATTCCTCTCATTGTTCATCATATCATCAGAATACAGAGTTGTCAACTCTGTGAATTCTATGTTTGCAGAGAAGCTTTTCCTTAGTGATCGTGGTCTTCGTGGCACAACAGGAGACGGTATATCTTCCTTTGAAGTCTTCTTATTACTACTTCTCACCTGTGTTCGCATCATGGTAGTAGTAGTAGTAGTAGTATTTCTACCAGCTAAAGAAGATGGTTTTGTGTTTTCCTTTTTAAGATCAGAGAATTTAGGGAGAGAAGATTGTGCAACCACGTTTGTGTCTGCTGTTTTTCGACCTCTCCCGGAAGTATTAATGTTTGTGTTTGAAACTTTACCTGTCGGTTTCGAGACTCTGGAGCTTCGGTTTGGTGATGGAACCTTTCTTACTTGGGAGCTCCTAGAAGCACTTTTTCCAATGGGCTGTCCACTGACTGGCTTATCTTTTTCATTTTCCTCTTCACTCTGTAATGAGCTTATAGGATGCTGTGAAATATTAAAAGTAACTACTCAATCAAGTTGCAAAGTAATTACACAAAAGTTTGCTATTATCATCATCATCAAAGAGAAACTAAACGATTTGATACCTGACACTTTTTTGTACTTGTCCGAGAATTAAAAGATCTGAACTTCTCTGCACGTTGGCGGGTACTTGATATCGAATCCTGCCTCTTTACGGAAGCAGTAGAAAACTTAGCCTTCATCTCAGTTCTACTTCGGTCAAGAGCTTCTTGCATTGACTTCAACTTAGTTTCTTTTGAACTCCACTCTTCTCTTAGTTTTGCATCCCTTTTCTTCATATACTCTTCATACAACTTTCCTTTAGAGTCATCTGAGAATCTTAACTCAGATAAGTTCCGCCGCATTACAACATTACCGTGGTCTTTATCGTCACCAGCCTTTATTTGCAACTCATCATTAAATCCTGGAAGGCTTTCTCTAGACATTCTTGTCCTTTGTGTTTGATCCACAGATGTCGCACGTACTCTATTATTGTAACTTTTCCCAGCTGATTCTGCATTTACAAGACTAACCTCAAGATCATCCTCAACACCAAATGATTTTTGTCTCTGTTCATCAGACCCTGCAGAATCATTAAGAATTACAAATAATAGCTTTGAGTTTTAGTATTCAAAAGACTTTAATATGATTTTCTAGATCTTGTAAATTTAAAACACTGTTGAGTAAGCTAACCTGCAGAAACTGGTTTTGTACATGTTTTTAAGGCTGGTTGCTTGTCTGATGGAAACAGCTCTTTCTTCCTGCCTTTCGATTGACGTTCATCACTTTTGATATCAATACCACCTGCAACATGAGCCGACCGAGAACGCGAGTGTCGATAAGGAAACATGACTGATGATTGTGCCACATTCTGTGATTTGGATGCATAGCTCTCATCTTCACTCTGCATGGAATTGCCATCAGTCATGACGTTCCCTGGCCTATCAGTCTGGTTTTGTGAATCATTATCAGATTTACGGGAACGCACATCATCTTCTTCCTTTGTACTGTTCTCTTCAGACTCCTTGGGGAATGTGGCATCAGGAATGGACGAAGGTGTACTCAGAAGACCTTCTTCGGTGCTACCACAGTCAGACTTCTTATTATCCATTGTAAAATCAAAGCTCATGTCACTAACAATACTCCATCTTCTCAAAACAGACTTCTCAGGGAATGCTGATGAGACATCAGAGGAAAGTCTCTTCAATTCTGTGGATTTCGCAACAACTACCGGTTTGTTTCCAGCAGAGTTTGAGTTTTCCTTTTGTTTGCTCTCAAAGAGGTTAATCCTATCTTGTACGCTAAGTCTCCTTGTATGATGAATGGTCTTAACCGTAGAAGATTCTTCCAAACTCACATCTTTTTCCTCCTCCTCATTCTTTGTGTTGCTATTAGTAATTTGATGGGGACTGATATGTGTTTCATTGGCTGATGTTTGTGTATTAGTATTCAAGTTCTTGGTGATCAGGTCTGGTCTTCTTTGCGATAATGAAATATATTTGCCGCATGCTTCACTGATAAAGGAAAGATACTCGAATCAAAATTGAGACATAATCGCAAGAAGATGAAGCACCAAGAAAAAAACTAGCTTACTCCAAACGATGTGCGCCAAATCTATCAGCAAAATGCTGGAGATCAGAAACAGTTTGAGGGTCGAAACCATTAGCTGACGCATGAGTAATCGCCGTGGTTAAGTCCTTTTTAATTGCCTCGAGTCTCAAATCTATAGCTCTTGAGAGCTCTTTCCTATATATACATAGACAAAGAAAAAGCAATCAACAAAACAGTTTTAAACACGCAATGTGATCCAATGTAACAGCAGAGACATTTCCTTACTTTGTTGCATCTGCTACGCCTCCATCTTCTGAAACAGAAAAGGAGAAAAACAAAATATAGGATCAAGTTTGGACGGAAACTTTGAATTTGATTGAGCTAATGAGAAATAAAACATACCTTGAGAATATAATGTCCGAGCTGCTTCCAACTGTGACATCTCCAAATCAAATGTATTGACTCTTTCCAACAATTCTGGACTATGAACATATTGAACAAATCTGGAAATGAACAATATAAAAAAGGGTCACAGATCGTTAGGATCAAACTAGAATTTTTGAAAACCATAAAGAATGAAAAAGTGAAACCAACCTTTCAAGTGTTCTTTTTGTGAACCAAGATTTTAGGCCATTTTCGCTTTTTTCAAAATCCAGTCTAATAGAGGATTCTGTTCTCTGCGAAGCTTGTGATTCAAGAACACTCAAATGATTGAGAAATGGTTGTATCAATCCTGAAACCAGTTTCTCGTATTCTTCATTACTCCATACAAACAGTTCACATCTGTAACAGAGATATTAACCAAACTCATGTGACCAAAACCTAAACACCGTTACCATTTGTACAGAGAGAATAAAAAAAAAAAAAAAAAGATTTACACACCGTGAATGTTTGGGAGAAAGCTCAAACACAGCATAGTCAAGAACAGTATCCGCCTTCATATCTCACACAAGTGAAAAGACTCTTTCGTAGAGCAAAATTTGCGAATCGTTGATAAGATTCTCAAATGAAACCTGAGGAAGACAAAAGAGTAGAATTGATAGTTTAATCAACAAACTTGGTCAATCAATCTCACGAGATTGGTAAGTAAATAAATGTAACAATAAAAGCTTTACAAAAAAAAAAACGTATCAGAAATCAATGCAACAATTATAGATACAAGGCAGCTCCATAACTATTAGTAGTATAACCGATGTCTTCCCAGATCTGACCCCCCCAACACTAAAAATTCGAAGAGACAATATTTCCAAAAAATCCAAACTTGACTCATCCAACAAAACAGAATTCCCAAAATTCTAATTTTTAAAAATCAAATCCATCACTAAATTATGCTAAAACGAATCAAAAGCAAGAAACTTTGAGCTAAACAAAAGCAAGACAACAGAGTAGTCAAAAAAGTCATCAGAACTTACGACAAATTAGCCGATCCAGCATTGATCAGAATTCGATTTTCTTCCGATCAATCTTCAAACTTTAGTAAAGTTTTTTTAAACAGTGTTGTTATGTATGAATACTTATTAGTACAATGGTGTTTGCTGAAAAATGCAATCTTTAAATATTCCCAAATCGAAGAAAGAAGTGTGCTTTTATCTCTTCTCTCTCACCATGCCCTGAAACACAGTCTCTCTTTATGTAAGAAGAAGATACTGTAGATATATAATGTGTGGAGAGAAAAAAAAAAAGAGAGAGAGAGCTTGCTTCAGAGAGACACCTTTCAGCTTTTTATTTTTTTTTCCTTGGCGTAACAGTCTGTAATGGGAAAATACGAAAGACAGACGCAGCATTACTTACTTACTTACTAGTAGTCAAGAAGAAGATACGTACACGGCTCCCATTACCAAATTACCCCTCCTATTGGACCATGTTGCATCCACATTCCCACAATAATATGGTTTATTAGTAGTACTGGGGGGTAATCGTGTAATAGCCAAACTCAGTTGGAGAGATGTGGTCAAGGCTCTATTACTATTGTGGACCAAACATGGAAACATCCAATGATCAATTTTTAACGGTAATAATATCTTCTTTTTTTTTTTTTTTTTGGGGAAACAAACATATTATAAAAAATACTTTGAGAAAGACAACAAAACGAAAGTCGCATTATAAATTTATTTCTTGTTTAATTTTGTCAACCTCATATCCTTTTTCTTTTTGTTTCTTCTGATCAAAATTTTAAGGGATTATATTTTTAATTTTTCTATTGTTTTCGTGGCAATCCTTGATTCAAAGTTTCGTAATTTTATCCACTTCTTTGAGTTGTTTTTTTTTGAAAATATGCAATAGATAGCATAGAAATAGAAAAGAATTAAGAAAGTACTATTTATCTACAGTACTTTTGTTAAAAGAATAATAAAATTACTAAAATTTGTTTTATTTTTTTTCTTTTTTCTTCAGGTTCTCTCTTCTTACATTTTCATCTTCTTCTCACCATAAAATATCATTATTTCTTCTGTCATAATATGTCACAACTAATTTTACAAATACATCAAACAACATCAATTTTTCATTTTCCTGTTTCTTTCTTATTTTCGGTTTCTCTCCTTCAAATTGCAGAAGATATTCCACTGTATCTCTTCGGATTTCAATTATTGTTGGAATCTCCGTCATCATGTTTGTTTGATTTAATTCATGACATTTTGTTTTGTAACACGCTACTTTATCAAATTACACGTGACAATACGTTACTTTATCAAATTACACATAACAACATAATATCTCTCTTTAATAAATTATTTTTTAATTACACATTATTTATTAAGATTACATGTGCTTTTGTTTGAAAACACGAATTTTATATATAAAAACACTTTTTAAAAAAAATGATACGCTTTTTGTAAAGTATATACTGATATTTTTACTATCTTACATGTTTTTTTCACAAATAGCAATACGTTGTTGTACTTTTGTCATTTGTTTAAGGATAATTTTGAGTGTTTTCTTCTCTTAAAAATGGTAGTTACCAAACTTTTCTGACAATGTGGTAATTCCTTAATTTTCTTCCAAAACTGTGGTATTCACTAATATTACCCTGTTTTCTTCTTAGTATGTAAGAGAAAATATCGATAGTCTCACATAGATAACATGTACAATAATCTTGAATAATCATTTTAGTATTCTAATTTCTAACATTTATAAAAGCGATGTTTATTGAAAATAATATAAAGTCTTCTTTTATCATCGTCAAAAAAAAAAAATACATTATTTTCATAGAAATCGTACAATATAATGTGTCATATGATTGATTTCTAACACTATGATGAATCTTCATGGAATAATTATTAACACTACACGTGATGTGAACGCGTAATATTATGCTTCACTTTTAGTTTTATCAAAAATCTGAAATCGTTTCGTTGCCAATATTAGTGTCTATGTTTTCAAATTAATTAACATTGAACCAAATGTAACAATAGTCAAAAACCCATAAATGGGCTAAACCCTACATTAAACCTTATTTTGAAACAAGAAGTACAGTTACATGGTGGTAATTTGAAAACACACAAATCTTTTTGTATTTTCTTCCTATAGAAAAGAGACCTTATTTTTAGTGAACAAGATGCTTCTAGATTAGTTGTCGGTTATGACGTAAAGTTCAGCACATGCGACATGTTCTTCTCATTCCCCTCTTTCCTTTTTTCCTTTTGTCCCATGTGTCTTTTCCTCAATAATTAAATCTCTCTTTATTAATCTTCATGCTACAATTTAATATATTGTATAACTAACTTTGAATAATGATTGATCAAATCAATCTTAGTAATTGATTACTTATACACTAAACAAATTGGACCAATCTACATGAGAATTCTCAGATGCATGAAAAACCTTGCGGCCCTTGCACTTAAATTTTTTAAAATGTATTACCCGATTCCTCCTCTCTCTAAAGCCATCCAAATTCGATTGGTGTAGAATTCCCAAATGAAACGTTAGCAGCTTTTTACCCACAAAGCAAAGCTGGGGGTGGTTTAATGGGTCCCGTTGTCCACTGAAACAACCGCATCATCAAGCGACTATGTCCAGAACAAAAGCAAAAAATAAAATAAAAATAAGACAATTGAGTAGATCCAACGGTGCAGATTCTGACAGTAAGAAAAAATAGCTGTCCCACCATCTGACGAGTCGGTGACTACACGTGTGTCTCTATCTAACCTTTTTTAGTTTGGTTTGGACTTTGGACTCGAGACTTCTCAAACAGATAGAGAAACACAGTGAGAGCCGTTCAGGGTCCAACTAGGTGAAGTAACCTATGTAAAACACAAAACTTCTATGTATTATTGTAAAAATATCATGTTATTGACTTATCGAAAATTTCTGAATTGTGTTTTCTCTTTTTGGAATTTCCAGATGATTTGATCACATATGTACAATTTTATTCAATAATTGAATAGCATGAATCTACAAATTACTCAAAAAGTCAAAACCTGCAAAATATTCTTTGACTTCATATTTGAGATTTAGTTATTTTCAATAAATAAGCTGAAAGCTAATGTAGTCATTAGTCATTACTCATCAATATCCTCCATTCTTTTTCTTTTATTGGTCGTCATCAATATCCTCTATTCTATTTGCAAGTTCATAATGGAAACATCAAACACGTTATACAATTTTATTATTTTCTTTGTTCCACCAATTTAGTATGACCGTACTCTCCCTTATTCAATCACGACCATAACCATTGTTAACAATAAATAAATTAGTTGACCGAAAAGGATATACGACTAAATAATCAGAAGGAGAATGTAATCAATCATATATCTTTGATTTGTGTCAATTTGTTTTATTCTGTGACATGGTTAAAACATGGCTCTAAGTGATACCCAACTTTGCCGCTACGCAATTCAACAATGCTCTGCACTAGGGCTGGGCAAAATAACCGATAACCAAATAACCGACCGAAACCGAACCGAAAAAAACCAAACCGAACCGAACCGAAATTCTTCAAATACCCGAATGGTTAGTAAAAATCTATATCCAAACTAACTGAAACCGAACCGAACCGAACCGACAATTAAATGGTTAACCGAAATATCCGAAAACCTAGAAGATATCAAATATTATATACTTAATATTATGCAAAACTATAAAATAAACTTAAAATATAAATTATTTCTAGATTCAAAACAATTAAATATTTTAAATAATCAATATATGTAAATGTTATTATTTTGAATTTACAAAGTTAAATACTATTTTGTAAAATTGAATCCATATTTTTCCCTTTTTTGTATTTTTGTTATTGTATATTTGGTTAATTTTGGTTATATTCGGTTAGTTTTGGTTATATTTGGTTTATTTGGTTAATGTTAATATAATTTATGTTAGTTATGGTTATTTATTTAAATAACCAAACCGAAACCGAACCGAAAGAAACCGAACCGAACCGAACCGAAATTTCAAAAATATCCAAATGGTTACTATATTACTATATCCAAAATAACCGAAACCGAATACAACCGAACCGAAACCGAATGGTTAACCGAATGCCCAGGCCTACTCTGCACGTAAGTATCATCAACTCATGCCTGGTTCTAGCATGACCGTATTCTCCCCTATTCAATCACGATCATAACCTAATTGTCTACGATAAATAAACTAGTTGACCGAAAAGGATAGACTACAAGGTAAACAGAAGATAATCACATCTTTAATATGCGTCAATTCTTTTATTTTATGACTTGGTAAAAAAAACATGGCTCAAAGTGATAACCAACTTTGCCGCTACACAATCAACTATGCTCTGGCCATCAAGTATCAACTCAGGCCTGGTTTTTACAAGCTAAAACCAAGAACAATAAAAAACACCATGCATTGCTACAATGTTCAACTCATGGCAATCTCAACGCTTTGATCCAGTCGATTTCTACTCGGAAATCACCTGCTCCAGATTTAGCTCCAACCGCACCACCTTCTGCGTTTACTGACAGTGACATACCTAGAACGCGACCTGGATTCATCTCCATTTCCACATCTATAACATTTCCTCTCCATGTTGGCAAGTATCGAGATAGAGGGATCTGATATATTCAACCTTAGGTTATTTATAGAACCATTCAAGCAAACTCATAACCATGATCTGTCTTGTTCAGCAATATACACCTAACTAAAGACTTAACAGCAAAAAAGGAAGTGTAGAATGCTCTAACGCTCTTGGTTGGTGACATCTATAGAAGTAAGGACTTGCCTTAGCAATATACCAATTGTCCTTTGGAGCAAAAACAAAAGCTTGCCACGAGTTATCTTCTGCTTGCCCCGGTGAGTTCACCCAGTTTTCGGTATAGATCTGAATCAAAATCAAGGTTTGGTATAACAACTAACAGCTCTGTTGCTCCTACAACAATCCTTGTTTCATCTGGAGTAAAGGAAAGGAAAGGTGAGTGTCAATATGAAACTTACAGTAGAGATATAACATCTTCCATCTCCTCTGAGCCTGAGGGCTATTGCATCATACCCATCGAGATCAATGAAGCCATCAAACTACAAAAACAGAGTAATATAGAATTGGTTGCAATTGAACGCTCAGCTGCCTTAAAAAAATTCTCCGAGTTACAAAACCAAGATAACAAATACAGTAACCATTTTTCCTTCTTTTCTTCGAACAAAAAAACTGATATGCATAAAATACGTTTTGAATAAGAACACTTTGTAATAAGAAAATGAAAGCTCTGGACTGTTAACCTTCTTTGAGCGCATTCCACAGAAACCACTCCGACTGATGTTCCATTTTGATCCTTCGCTAAGGTCAACGGATAGGTTCCCCGAGAAAATCCCTATAGAAGATATTTGGATGAAAAACATCAACAAGTGAAGCAGAGTAGAAAACAAAACAAGACATTAAGAAACGATGGTATCAAAACATAGAAGAAATCTCATATTGTGTATTGATGAACTTCAACACAATGACATGCAGGAACACAGAAGGAAATACTAAGTTTCTAACCGGTGCAATCTGATCCATCTCCTTTATCTGGGATCTCCAAGGAAGCAGAAGATAATCCTGTAAAATAAGTATTAAACATGTTGCCGGAAATTAAATATCAAACATGTTGCCAGAAAATAAATACTATATGCATAGCGGATTGTTTACATATCAATGAAATTATGTGAAATGCAAAACTTCAAAACTCTTCATTTGTCCCAGTAGTTGTATCAACAATGCATGGAGATGAAAAGGATAAATAACAACAGGAACAATATAAGATACTCTATACAGAGCAGATGCTTGAAGTTGAACCTGTCGGCTTAAGTACCTCCATATTCAGAATCGGAATAGAGATGCCATTTCTTCAAGTCTTCTTTAGAGTGAAACTTAAATATATGCTTCTCTGCAGGTGGTACCCATTCTTCAACGTTCCACGTAAGAGCTAACAGTTTGTAGATTGGTGAAAAGAAAATAAGTGAGAAACTAGCACTCCCTGCTATATTCGACACCATAATAGCTAGTAGAGAAATAGGAACATAATCCCGAAAATTTGTAAGTAATGAAACATAGAACCAACGCCATATTTTCCCATCAAACATCACATTTGCTATCAGTCATTTTCTTTAGTATAAGCACAAGCACAGTTAGATAGAAGGAAGCATCGAAACACAAACAGAAAAACTAATAGATCAAAGAATTAAGTCAGACGTGTATCATAATTGACGGAAAAAGTGGCAGGTGAATACCCTTCTTTGTCGCATTTACAGAGGCTTGCAACAATGATCGAAACCTTGACATGTCTCTCTCTATAGCTTCTTTCCCAGACTAAAATGATGAAAGCTTCTACAGATATAAAACATGGACTGTTAGGAATTAAAGCTCCTATATTTCAATGTTAATCACCAAATCACACACACACACAAAAACTCCATGACCAGAACCATACTCCAAGTAAAGTACATAAAAGAGAATGTCACTGCAAGGTTAGCTAGGATTCGATTCCAAAAGCTTTTACTCTTAGGACCATAAAGTAGTGACTAAGACTAGTACCCGTTGAAGCATTTCAACAAACACCTTGTGAGCCAAAAACCGATTAAGTCATCGCCATTGTAGACAGCGAGAAAAAACAAAAAACAACTTGTCGCAAATTCCTTCTGAAATAAACCCGACACATATCAACAGAAGCTAACCTCTTTCACAGGAGAACAAAAAAAAATGAAGATCTGATGGATCATGATTAGAACAGAGTGAAATGCTTAGAAGACACGATTATTAACTCAATGTTTAGGGTTCTCAGTAAATGCAGCGATAATCAAAGGAACTCACTCACTGGATTTGCCGTCACCGTCGCACAATCAGCCTCGGTTTACCGATTAACCAGTCAAACTTGAAGTCTTGAAGACGACGAAGACACACGTCGCCGTTTCTACTATACGGTGTCGTTTCCTGAGGCCAATCTTTTGACATACATGGGCCTATTTGGCCCAAGTTCTCCAATACATTCGCAAATAGACTAGTAAAATACTCTTTTTGGTTCTTTTAATTGTTTTTTAAACAAATTGTCCTTTTTTTTTAATCAAGAAAATTAGTAAATTACGTAAAAAGATAGACCAAAAACAAAATTTTATAGACGTTCGACTATGATAACTATCTTTAGGCATAGTTTGGACATGATATACAAAGATATTACATAAATATAAGGTTCATTCATTATGGTGGTCGAGTTGAAAAGCTTCTCCTATGTCTTCTTTACTATCCAATTACACCATTGTACTCGAATTAGGACACTAGGAGCCAAACATAATCACCTCGTAGCCATCCTTATTTAAATATATACTCAAAGAAGTTTATACAACTATTTTGATACCAAAAATGTAAAAAATGTTTATATTTAGCCTTAGGTCTGTAATTACACTTCACGCCATGATTTAATATTTTTTTTATACATATGAACGATTATCGAGTGCATCACAAATTTACAACTCGGGCACACTTACGTCGTTACTGGTTAATAAGTAAATTATAAGATACTTTTGTTTATTATACTATTAAAGTAATTATTTTCCATGACAACGATTAATGCTGCCACTTGAAGTTGAAAGCACAAGCACAATTGGATATCCAAGTTCTCTGTTCCACTTTCATTGGAGTTGACAAGGTTCCAGTAGAGTTCACCAATGTCGAGCTGTGGAGCAGGTCTATAAAAAAACTTCACCAGATGCTCGAGGAATGGAGAGGAAGTCGCAAGGTTTGTTCATAAAAGAATTTTACTTTTGGTATTATATGATTCTGAGAATGATTTTTGATATCAAATTTTGGTTCTTTGTATCAGGGTTATTCCACGTCTCGGAGAAGCAGCAGCAGCGACAACCTCCAGCAACAATAACTGATTGGGAGTATAGTATAAATATAAATTGTACGTATGATTGTTTAATATTAGTCATTTTTTTGGTTTTTTAAAATATTTAATAGATATTAGCAAAAAATAAGCAAAACATATGTAAAATATGAACAAAACATAAGTAAAATATTTTTACATTTGTATTTTATAACACATAAAATAGAGACTCTCCGATATCATACCATCTATTTTTATTATCACATTACCATTTTGTTAGTTCATTAAAAAATATCATTTCGTATAAAATTTTAATCCAAATTCAACTTTCATGTGGTATTTTGTTTGTTATGAACTTGTATTAAAATTTTATATTTTGTATTAAAAATCCATGGTATTTTGTCTGTTATGAACTTGTATTAAAATTTTTGATTTGGAAGATATGGCTCAGTTTCTTCCAAGAGCTGAAGCTATCTAGTTTATGAGCCTGTTCCCAAGCGAGACTTCTCAGATCAACTCTTCGCTCCTAGAGAAATGGATGAAAAGAAATCTGATTCAAGCTTGTTAGCCGTTTGCTTGTTAATCTGTTAAATACATGATGTTGACATGGTGTTTAATTTTTTTTGGCAGGTTCATGCTTTCAACCATGAAGCGAACCTAGTGATGGCGATGAACCTAGTGATGGCGATGAATGTTTTTTTTAACATTCACCCTTAAAAAATAACTACAGTAATGAATGTTTTATGAACAAAATAGTAATAAAATAAGAAAAAACCTATTAATACTGTTATTAAACAAAATTATGGGCTTGTTAACAAAGATGTATAAATAAACTGTACTTTTGTCTAATATTTAATTTGTATTTAATGGGTTTTAGATTTTAATATAGTTATATACAAATATACAATGCAGAAGAGAAAATGTGTGTGTTTTGTATAAAAAATGAATAATAGGGGCATTAAATCATAACAGTGGCAGACCTAAAATCACATACTAAATAACGCTAATTCTGAAATTTTAACAGTGGCAACTGTTCCACCCTACCCCTACCTGCGTCCCCCTTGGGGCTATTGCATCATACCAATCGAGATCAATGGAGCCATACGTACTTTACTTAGTCATGTTTAAATTACACTCTAATATAAACCTTTTAAAATAAAGATTGTGTTAGTCAATAAAATGAACTCATAATTGATTTTGGTTAAAAGAATAAATCCATAAAAACTTCAATACGTAATGTGCATCATAGAGTATTATACTTGTAGAAGTTGTAGTTACACTTCAGACTTCACGTCATGAATCATGATAGTCATTTTTTATTCATATCATCTCAAATTTACAACTCGGGCACACCTATAGTTATAGCCTTATAGGCATAATTAGTACGTATGTAATTATTATACGATACTTTTGTTTATTACTTTATTATATTAAATAATTATTTTCCATGACAACCATTGCTGCCACTAGAAAGGCAAGTAGGACCGTGCGTGCAATTGGATGGTTCTGCACATTATGTGGCGGCGAATTTCATTCTTCTGAAAAGTAGTAACACGCGTAAACAAAAGTAAATATGTACTATAGAGTACATGTACATAAAACGGACCAAAATCAATAAAAGATCAATTTTAGCATTGTTTCAATTTATTAATCAATAGGGTGAATTATATTAGACACCCTCTTGTCCGACATAATTATAATATATAGTAATTAGTTAAGAGAACTAAATCTAAACAAATTGCTCGGGGAAAAAGAAAAGCAAAGAAAATGGTTTGTGACCGCATTGGATCATGTCGAATCAAACCAAAAAAAAATACTATATATTAAAAGAAAAAAATTAAATGTAAGTATTACGTCATCAATAAGTATAGAACTCAGCCAACTCCTCGACGGATCCTCTTTCGTGATCATCACCATCGTCGAGATCAGAGCAACTGTTTTTAAGCATCCATAACAAGTGCTCGAACAATACGACTTCGCAAGCTACTAATACAGTCTCTTGATCGTGACGTTCTTCTATGAATCTCGAAGACCGATCAAGTAGTTCTTGGAAAAGAGGATGAGCAATGATGTGGGAACTAAGCATGTAAGGTCTTCGTGACTTTCCGACGTAAACCATATGGAGATCGTCGCACTTTGAGACCTCGGAGACGGTGGACGCGGTGGTTGAATGGTGGTTCTTCGTCAAGGAAGGCCATTTCTTTATCGCTGACTTGAGCTTTGTCAGTTTCCCGAATATAGCCATAATTAGTGAATATGGGCAAGGTATTATTGGTATTGAAGATGAGAAACAAACTTTCTTGGTACGTAAACGAAGTATTGGGTTCGTTTGTATTTATATAGAGGGATAGATAGAGAAAGAGAACAGCTAAGAAAGATGATTTAATTAAATATAAGAAATATAAAGGCTACAGAATCCGTAAAACTAGACTAGTGTCTCCTTTTTCTATTTTAATTTAATATCTATAGAATATCTTATTATATGTATGTAGGTGTGTGGATGCATGTTGATATGTGCATACGTGTGTATGTGGGCTGGACAATCTCCTCTTGTGTATTGTTGTGTAATGTATCGGACCAAGGGTGATCGATTCTTTTTAGATAATAGATTACATATAATCATGTCGACGATGTTTAACATATATATATAAGAGATCTTTATGATAATTATATTTAGTGTCGCGCGTAACGTTATGATTTTGGCCGAAATGGTACGGTGTCGGTGTAACTAGTAAATAGTAATTACTAAAATAAATTACTCATAAAAACTAATAATTTACTGTTTATTTTTAAATGACCAAGACCGCAAAACGGAACAACAAATGATAAACGGATATTTGTACAAGCGGTCCATACATTTTAATTCTTTGTATATTTGTACTATCTTGAATAAAAACAAATTCGACAATTGACATCATATAACAAAATAACCACGAGCATCATTAGCTATTCATCACCTAAGTAATACTAGTGATTTTTAATGCTTATTAATAAGTAGTCGTAATCGTTGTAATGATTTACTAAAAATGGAATCCAGATATAACCTTCTTTAGCTAATTAAACAACGCAAATATTATTTTGCTTATGTGCATTTGACTATCTGCGATCGGTTCAATGTATTCTACTACAATATTTTTTTGTACATTCATAAGAAGGTATTTTTTAAAATGTTGACATTGTAATTTAGATATATTAATTTCAAAACCTAATGCTACAATTTTCTAATTAAGAACTTGTTTGGTATATATCCTGTACTGTAGACACAGCCCTGGTTCTCGCAGACAATGCAGTGTCTAGACGTACCAACTCTATTGACTAAATTTTTATCGTTTTGTTAATAATTTTCTAATTTAACCATTGTTTATTTTTATTTAAGTATTGGAACACATAACCAACGCCAGACATCACTTGGTATCAGTCAATGTCTAAAGTATAAAGCACAAACACAATTGAATAGAAGGAAACAACCACACACAAAAAAAAAAAAAAAAGAATAATAGATAAAATATAAGCACAAGCAAACCCCACACACTTGTCAAGATTACCTTTTGGGTCGGTCAGGCACTCCTATTCTTTCCGATGAACGGATTTGTCGGGAGCTGGATCCTTCAGCTTTTCACGCCTTCATTCGTCGTGGTTGCATTTGTGTTTGGGAACACATGGAAGACAGTCTCCGACTCACTCATCTATGAGAAATGCTTTTTCTCTAGCGCGGATGAATGATATTTGATGAATTATATTTAGGTTCATATATATAGACTTAGAACGAATGAAAAAAATGGCTTTTGTTATTAAAAAAGTTAAGAATGATAATATATATATATATATATATATATATATATATATATATATATATATTAGATGGTTATCCATGCAATACATAGATGATATGCATGTAATTATAATTGTTTATATATTTATATCATTTTATAACTATGATAAAATCATATATATATAAATTATTTGATTGTTTGATAAATTGAGTATAGTTTACATTAAATTCTATATAAATATAAATTGTAGGTGTGGTTGTTTATATATGGCAGCAAATTAGTCATTTTTTGGTTGTTGAAATGTTGAATAGATATTAGCAAAAAATAAGCAAAACATATGTAAAATATGAGCAAAACATAAGGAAAATATTTTTACATATGTATTTTTATAACACATAAAATAGATTCTAAGATATCATACTATCTATTTTTATTGTCACATTAGCATTTTGTTAGTTCATTAAAAATATTATTTCGTATAAAATTTTAATACAACTTCAACTTTCACGTGGTTTTTTATTTAAAAGGTTAGTTCACAATAACTCTAAGCATATGTTATATGTTACAAGTTTACTCCTCGTTCCAAGCATATGTTATATGTTACAAGTTTACAATTTTCTATTTCGTACAACCCTGGTATTTTTATTGTTTTGTTAAATGATTAAATCTAACAATCATCGAATTAAATTCCAACAGTGAAGAAAAGAACTGAACTTTTATTTTTATTTATCTCAGAAAGATCGGCCAGCTGTATTTATTTTTGGTGGGCGAACATATAATTGCCAGCCAACAGCCAACAAAATCAAAATATTTAATGAGAAGAAATAAATAAAATATTCTGAACAAATTAGTTAGTTGAAAGAGCAAAAAAAGCCAGTTGGGATGTTGTTGTTCTAAAAGAGTGCATCACAACTTCTTTGGTAAGGGGTTTAACCACTAACCAGACAGTATAAAGAGTTTTAGACATACCAATGTGTATGTATATTTGCCTTTAAAGTATTTTCTACATAAACTTTTTGGTCCAATAATTTTATCAGTTAGGATTTAATTAAGAAACGTATTTGCTGGTGTTGATACTAAATAAAAACGTCTTGCATGTGATGATGATGATGTTTATTTTCTTGGTTGTAATATTTTCAATACAATGCGGTATGATGCGTTCCAACTTCTTTTAATCACACAATATATTTCTGTTCAAGAATGGGCCGTAATTGATTACGGAAAAAAGGAAAAATCAAACCAAACCCTCTATAGTCAAACAGAAAAAAACAAAATCAAATTTTGTGGGTGGTGAAAAAAAGAAAGAAATCAAGTTTGCTAGGGAAACAACAAAAACAAGAAACATGGACCTTTACAAAGGTGAGTCGGATATATATACAGATGTGTAGCTGTTATGGTGTGCTGTCCTGTTATTTATGGCTGTTCAACCCTGGAGTACCTGGCAAGTAACCATCGTTACCTTCCGGTGCAAGGCACAAACAATTTCATCTCCAAACCCTTTTCTTTACCATGGTCTTCCTGAGAATACCCACCGAGCGAATTCATTTGAGAAACCAGGCAGTAAATCGGAACCACCAATAATAGGAAACTGTAAATAATGGGAAAATCCAATCGAGTCAGTGTCTTTCTCTGCGAAAGCGTTACGAAAAAATCGATAACTTGAATAGAAAATGATATGGAGAAGAAGGACATTACATCAAAACTGGAGTTTGTATTAGTTAACGAAGTAACGGATTCATCCAGGTCGGTGAACAAGTTATCTGAGGAACAAGACCTTGAGCTACAAGAAACATTTAGAACATGAAAGAAGGTTCACGTCTGAATATCGTAAATGTATCAGAATGCTATAGCAACGATGCATATGGACAGATGTTTTTACCTGCAACGTTCAAACATTTCTTCTGCTGGAGTAAATTTTAGTTATGTATGAGTGTGCAAAGCCAGGTACATCACTGGGTCTGTGAGCTACATAATTAGAGGAACTGCCTGGAGACATCTGCCCTGACCCTGTTTCTCTTAAAAGATCTTCATTGCGCATAACCGAAAGGAAGCTGAAGATGTGATCAAAGACAAAAGGTAGAAGAATCAGAAAAAGAGTGTTGATAAATGGTTCAAACAAGTTAAAGAGAATCTGATTCGCACCTTAAAGAAGCTGGTTCAGTTTCACAGAATGGAAAATCTAAATTTGCTCCTGAGACACCCCCGTTTAACCCTTCATGTGAAGGCTGAGAATTTTCGCGTACCAGCTCCCCCAGATTTAAATCACAGTCCATGAGAATGTTATCGGAAAATGATCTCCTAATTAGTGGCCTGCAGTTCATATAGTGTATTGGAAGAGATATTAATCATTTGTAATTTACATGTCAACTCAATTTAGAATAGTTTCCGGTTTAGCCAAATTTTCAACAAAATTAGGTACCTCATATTTTCGATATCTAAGTTAG
Organism: Camelina sativa; assembly: GCF_000633955.1. NCBI lineage: Eukaryota > Viridiplantae > Streptophyta > Magnoliopsida > Brassicales > Brassicaceae > Camelina > Camelina sativa. The sequence goes on along the minus strand of NC_025701.1, from coordinate 7,974,469 downwards.
AACCAGCTCTTCCGATGTTGTGCTGATCAGAATCCAGCTCCCATAGTGCTGGCCTCCCCACTCGAGGCCGGAAATGCCCCAAGAACCTGTCACCAGAGACAGTATTTAGACTAAACGAACAAGTAGCAAATTTAAAGACGAAAAAACAAGACAAGAAGTTTGTAAAATATAGCTTACACATTGATGGCGTTCTGCTTATCACTGTCCTGATACGCGTTATTGTAGTGACGGCGCATAGCTGTGAATATATCACGCTGCCTCGTCACCATGTTCCAGTTACCTCTCAGATCACAAAACATCTGCATACCANGCCTCCCCACTCGAGGTCGGAAATGCCCCAAGAACCTGTCACCAGAGACAGTATTTAGACTAAACGAACAAGTAGCAAATTTAAAGACGAAAAAACAAGACAAGAAGTTTTTAAAATGTAGCTTACACATTGATGGCGTTCTGCTTATCACTGTCCTGATACGCGTTATTGTAGTGACGGTACATAGCTGTGAATAAATCACGCTGCCTCTTCACCATGTTCCAGTTACCTCTAAGATCACAGAACATCTGCATACCATAAACTTTCTAAAGTTGATACACATAGTTCAAAGATCCATCTAAAGCATAGTAATAAAATGTGTTGCAAAACCAATTCACCTTGCTGTGTGCTTCCGAGCCACCATACTGCATCGCAAGTGTATTACCCATGTTTTGGTAAGCTTCCATCAATTCTATTGCCAGAGGATTATTAAGATCGACGACAGGAGGTCCTGAGATTTCCAATGTGCGTAGCTGATGCCCAAGAGCTACCAATCCGTGGGCGTACTGCGCAAAATTAGTGCGATCCAAGCAGTCTATGCAGTTTGTCCTCAAGACCCCATTTTGGAGCAAAAATATTTCCGCCTTGGAAGCTTCTTTTTGACTATTGGCTTCTTCATCTTGACTCGGAAGAGGGTTACTAAAGCATAGTATCATTAGTATTAGGACTTACCAACAAACGTGCAATAAATTCAAAACTATGTCTAAGAGAGATAATCAATAAACTACAGCTATTGTTACATGAAGAGTGCATTTGCTATATAATAGCATGCCAAACTTACTTGTAAAACGAATCATAAATTACTCCATCACCTCCTACACCTGAAGGAACTTTACAGTAAAACAAGTCAGTTAATTCCAGTGCTTTCCTTGCAAAGATACACAAGTGGTTGAATGCACCATCAGCTCCTCTGCCAAATTAAAGGAAAAATGGTTAACAATTCTAGGATATAAAGACTTATTATACAAAGCAACCCATATCTCTGCATAAAGGGTGCATAAATGCAGTACTTTTTGTAGTGTTTGCTTAGATCGAAGTGGATTGCCTTTAAACGATTCTCCTTGTCCATGCCTCTGTTAATAAATCGGATTGTCTTTGCAAACTCTCCCCGCAAGATGTTTTCTCGATGCTTTTTCTCACCTGTCTGATAACACAAAATAGCAACGTATATATATACACTCAATATTATCTTTCAATAATCCAAGAACAGGCAGAAGCAATGTATATGTGAGTTTTCCTAGAAAATGAGAGAACAGCTTACCTTTAGGAGGTTCAGAATTATTATCCTCTTCCCATACCTCTCTCTCAGATTCTTAAAGTGTTGTTGGGTAGCCTCATAATTCCCGTCCTTCTTATTCACTGTGACCCAAAAAACAAGACAAAACCAAGAGTATTAAAGATAAGATAAGGAAAAGTCCAAGGGAACCTTTTTGTAATTTTCATATGGTGCTTACATATAATCTCGGGCTGTGGGTTGAAAACAGATGCCTCCTGTGACCAAAATAAGGGTATGGAGCCTCGAATCTGCACAACTGAGGTTATTGGGATTTTCTGACCAGCAGGAACCACTTTGGAAACAATCTGCTCCGTCTCAACATCATTGGCTACCCTGCCTATATCATTTACACCACGCCTTAAATATCTGCACATTAAGGAGGAGTTTAGATCAAAGGGATATCAATAATAGTCCCGATCATTTCAAAGGGAGTACTGAAATATGGTATTGCGTAATCCCTCAATATTACAATTATGTTAAAGAGCAAGTAGACCGTGAGACAAAATGAAAAAAAGGAAACATAGAGAAGAAGAACAGAGAAGGTAAAGATTTCTGATTGAAGAACTACCTTGTGCCAGCATAATGACGTGAACGCCGAGCAATGATAGTGAATACAAACTCTTCACCAGATACTGTACATTTAGTCTAGACAAAGCAAAGGAACAGTAGACGTTAGCTAGGTTTATCTTGTGAGGAAAACTTTAGATTAGCAAAGTCTAAACCATTCATATAGGCAGGCATTTGTATATTACCTGCTGAAAGAAGCCGTATACCAATGCAACTGTCCATATGGTATTCTGCAGGATCCTTCTGATCTGGCGTGTTAAGAAGGCGTTCCACACGAACATAGTGTTGTCGTGAACGTTACCTCTCTCAGTTTTGCCGATGTTCTTCTGAAGGGTATACATGAGGTGATATGTGTAGCTAAAGTAGAAGTTTTTGCTAAGATTCACCACGCTTAGGAGCCTCTTGTACCTATAATAGAAAGGGGAATACATGTCTTACGCGTTCTAATAAAGTTAACACCAGAGAGTTTTCATTTTAAAAGAACATAACCATGAGCAGAGTAATCGATAGAAATACCTCTGCTCGGCGTCAGACTTGGCCACTTTGGTCAGAATGGAAGGATGTGGGATCACAATCATTTGACTCTCAGCAATACCATAAACTGTATGGCCACAGATCTCACCCACTTTCTTTCTTTTTGTAATCACCAGCATGTAATAAGGCTCCAAGAATCTCACAAACCCTGCACCCCAAAAAAATCAACATTGCTCAATGAGTTCATAACGATACACTGAGACCTCCAAAAAACAAAACACTTAAGAGAAAAGGAAAAGGCACAGAGTGGTAAACTGGTAAAGAAAGAAAGAGGACATACCAATGATACCATAGCAAGTAGTGATAGCTTTAAAGCCACCAGAATCCTCGTTACCTACACTCATCCGCCTTTTAAGTTCGCGCATTTCTTCTTTAGTATACCTTGTGGGATCTTCATATAAGTTCAACTCGTTTAAGTCCCTTCGATCAATCTTAAGAATCCTCCTAAAGCTCTTGTTCTCATCTCTTCCAATCAAGTAAAAATTCTGCACAAACAACACATTTTATTCACAAAACTCAAAATCCAAACGAATCCTTAGCTAACATTCATGTAAGCAAAAACAGGCTAAGAATACTTAGAACCAAATTAGACTCTATACATAAAGTCAAGTTAAAGGCTCATGACTTACACATTACAACTAAATTGAACCACCAAGCAAACACAACAGACTAATCAATAATAAACCAAAACCATCTTAGAGAATGTGAAACCAAAAATCAAAATCCATCAAAACCATAATAATAGTTATCAAGGCAATTATGGGATTAAAAAAGATTGACATTGATGCAAATCAACATAAATTTCAAAGAGACCAAGAACATAAATAAGATTCACATAATCACAGAGCATAACCGGACCGTAATCAAGAGAAATAGGAGAAGGAGGAGCTTTTAAGTTTAGTTACCGAGGGAGTAGCGTAGAGTTTGAATTTATGAAGAACAGGCAAGTCAATTAGTTCGGGCCTCGGTTCGAACCGAGGCTCTGATCCCATCAGACCAGATATATCTGAAATTCCGAAACCTGAAGAGAAGCTCCGACCCGGTTTTTTGACCCCCGATTTCGGAATCAGTCGATAACAGAGAGAAACAAACAGACCAAAGCAGACGAGGTAAAAACTAAAGCGTGAGGAATTAGAAATCAATATGGGAATCTTCTCAGAAAAGTTTCGAATTGGGAGAAGGAGATAACGAGGAAGAAGATGATTCGAGAAAGATGATAGAGAGGAGTGGAGCCGTGTAAGGATTGTGACCAGGTCGAAGAAGATGATGAGGAGAGAAGACTTTGTTTTTTTTTTTTTATTTTTATAAATGGTAAAATTAATAATTGGAATTTAGCTGCTTTCTTGCTTTTTTATTTGTTTACCTTTTGGGCGCTAATTTCCCTCCCTTTTTATTTACGATACGCTGTCGTTTTTCGTTAAGTATCTTCTTTGTTAAAAAAGGCTCTTGCCTTTTGCGTCTTCTGATTTTTATACATATTTTTTTTTTACTTTTCACCTTTTCTAATTGTCAAATGTTTTTATAATCTAGAAAGGCAACCTTTGTTTTCTCTTCTCTGTGTGTCACTTTTTTATATTCTCTTCTTTTCTTTTTTTTTTTTGAGAAAAAGAGTGTTATATTCTCATAAATAAGGAATAATATATCTTTTGGTTTCAATAGAATTTTAAGATCATGATAAAATTTATTTTTACAGCCGAAGATAGTATGGTAATATGTAATACTATTTTCTCTTTTTTTTTTTTTTTTNGATGATGGGATGGGAATGTCGTATCGTATATATGCACGCTAAACACATGGAGAAGAGATTGGGTCCACGTTACATTACATCATCCACAATAATTTAATTCACGATGATGATGATCTTTTCTTAGAAGCTTTCTAATATAATTCACGATCTTTAGTTCTCTATTATTCTTTCTTTTTAAGGCTTCTTATATAAGACGAAAAAAAAAAAAAAAAAAAGGCTTCTTATATAAGTTCATCTTGATCCGGCTTCCGATATTATTACGAGTCGTAATTTACGACTAATTCTAACCTCAATAGGAGAGGAATATAATGACATTTTACCCTAATTTACGTATACATGGACAATATTTTTAGTTTTTACTATACCGCCACGGCACCACCAACATGTTTCATTTTCCGTTCTAGTTACAAATCTTTCCTCCTCCGACCAAAATTTAACCGTAGGGGGTCATTTACGATTATTCGTTGTTTACATATTATAGATAATTGTAAGAGTGATTGTCCAAAAGAAAAAGAAAAAAGAAAAAAGAAAAGATAATTGTAAGTGTGAGTTTTTAAACAGGTGACTTTTGAATTTTGATTAGCTTATTAAGATTTTTTATTAAAACACAAAATGAACGCGTAATGGCCGACCTGTTCGATGGGTTTGAATCACTAATCCTCTCAGTTTTGGACGTGTGTTATGTAGAATGTAATATATTATTGTCTGTCTATACGCGATTAGTCTTTTCTTTTCTTCTCTTTTATTACCTACAAACCAAACCAACGACTTGGCTAAACGTGAACAATCTAAATCCATTCGATGCATTATTATTAATTTCAACATAAATTCCTTGTGCACGAAGTTAACTCTCTTTCCTAATATTAAATGTTTACAACTGATTATGAAAGCAAAGTGACAAAGTCCAAAAAAAAAAGTTTGGAATAATTGTCAGTAAAAGAAGAAAAAACTGAATAAAAGTTACTGCAAAATAATTGTCAGTAAGAATAATCATGTTAAATAGCAAAGGGTATTTGAACTTCGCTAATGATAATAGCTAACACAAATCATATAGACTCTATACTTATACTTATTTGGAGAACTCCAAAAATGCTAAGGTCTAGCTGGTAGATTTTTTTTTCCAAAACCGGCCATGAAACTGATATTATTTTTAGTGTTATATAATCGAACTTAACTACCATCACAGATAAGATAAAGATCACCCAATTAACAAAAACTACTCCCTCTGTCTCTAATAGATTGATGTCCTAAGATATATTTTTGTCCCTTAAAAATTAATGTCCTAAATAAATAATCTAAAATAATATTTTTACTTTATGCTTTTTTCATATGGCATTCATCTAATGGTTCATATTTTCTCTCTCTACCAAAAAGTAATTATAAATTAATTTACAAATAAAAATTAAAATTTTTCTTAATATGTGTGAAAGTAGTGTCAAAACACCAATTTATGTGAGACAGAGGGGGTAGTATCTTAGGTAAACTACAATACAAAAGACAAACAAATGTAATTAACACAAGGTTTTCGTCAATACGTTTTTTAATCACGTCAGTTTGGTATAAAAACATACAAATTTAAACAATGTAATGTTATATAATATATTATGGCCGACCGATGATAGCCTCGCAATGACTTAATCCACTTAAAATTCCAGAAGACATCTCTTTAAGTCATGTTAGATGATATCATCATCTTCCACTTATATATAAAGAAGACTTTAAAACGAAAATAGAAAGTCAATATTTAAACCACTGACTTTATAAAAATCCTTTACGAAAAAGACAACAACTGACTTTAAGCGTAAAAAAAAAATGAAAAGAATAAGACTAGCTCTCTTTAACAAAAAAGAAAAGACTAGCTCTATCATGTAAAACTTGATTCATTGCACAATCATTGGCATTGAGAAAAAAAAAAAAAAACCCTAATTATTATTAGCACATTTAGATTTTTTTTTATAAAAAGAAACCCAAAGCATTTTAATATCTATATGAATATAAATTAATCCCGAGGTATGTAAACCACATATTGGGCGGTTTGGTCGGGTACAACTTACTAATTTAAATCAAATTAAGTAACCGGTTGACACATCACACATCCCCTGTTTTTTTCTTCTTCATGCATCATCATTCTTTAACTTTTCAAGCTGACCCGTCCCACTCTCCATAGAATTCCTTAAGAAACTCTTCCATAAACTTGTGCCTTTTCTCTGCCCTCCTTCTACCCGCCTGATATTTTTTTTCAATTCCACATTCAACTCTCTCAAATCTCAAACAAATAACCGGATAGTATAAAAATTGTGTTTCTATTAATCTTACCTCGGTTTTCATCAGTTGCTTTAGCTTGAGGAGTTTCTCATGAAAGTGATTAATAGTTGTTTGCTCCTCTTTCTTAACGTACTGCTCTTTGGTTAGCTCTGTCCGGGGCTTGATGTCAGGATCATGAAGCACTCTGTTCCTGCTTCCACCAAATGTAAAGCAACGAGCAATTCCTAAAAAGGAAAGAGAACAAACAGTAAGTCAGCAACTACGAGCACAACAAATTTCCTAACATAGACATCATCACAGCAGATATTTGGCAATGACATATCAAAACTCTTATAACTGTCGAGAAGCGAAATACACACAAGAAAGCATTCTTACCTATGGCACCAATTGCATCAAGGCGATCAGCATCTTGAACTACCCCAAATTCTGGAAGAGATTCGCAGAGTGATGCCCCAGCTAATTCGTCTTTGAAACCTGGAAACAATACACTTTTTCTGTTCACAAATGTAGATACAAGAAAATGCAATTTACACACTATTACTTAAATCGCAGTGAAAACTCATCCAAGTAGGAGCTGGAAACTAACCCATGCCATTGATGATCGTTAGTATCTTCATCTTCTTGGTTTCTTCTATACCTTCCTCATCCAGGAAATTCTCAACAAGTTTTGCTTCCGAAGGGTCTCTGAATCCAGGCAGGGGGAGAAAATTAGCCTTCATCATTTCATATAGGAATGTTTTTATTATCTATATACACAGAGAGTAAATTTCACTTAGTAGAGACTAACCAATCCTAGGGTGAGCAAATCTGGCAAAAGAATCTCTCACAAGCCTCACTTAATGGTATCCCCCATCCAATATAAGCATTTTGCAAACAGATGGAATCTAGCACCTATGTTACCAAATTACGAGGAGACTCTAGAAGCACTTGTATAATAAGTGTATTAATCTATCCAGATTAGTTCAAACAAAGTTAAATGCAGGGGAACATAGAGAGTTTCAGGAGCAAAAGTAAACACTTTTTATATCGTGGAAGTATGAATCTCAAGAATGTTGCAAGGGGAAGAAACAAACCTTATGTACTTGTAATCACCTGATAAAAGATACACACATTATGATCAATCTCCGGAGTATAAATAAAACACATAGGCTTAAAGAAGAGGATTAGAAAAAAAGAAGGTAACTACCTATATCATGGAGAAGAGCAGCTAACTCAACCTGCAAAGATCAACAGAAATGGTTACACCCAGAGAGAAAAATTGAAAATTGACAAGAAACATCTCACAATCTATATCACTACAAGAACTAACTAGAAGAAGTGTGATACAGAATAACGAAGAACAAATTAAGGGTTCCTAAACTCACAATTTAGGGAAATTTCCAGAAACTCACAATTTCCATGGAGTCGGAGTTGGAAGAGAGACCTTCCTCGCGAGCAATAGAGACAGCAAAGTCTCGGACCCTCCACACGTGCGAGGCGTCATGAGAAGCATCGTTTCCTTTCATCGCCTTACCCACCAGCTCCTCCGCCTTCTTCCTCACCGCCGCCGTCGCCGTCATTTATTATATTCTCAAATACGCAATCTTCGGACGGAGGTGGAGTGAGATTTTTCAATTTCAAAATTGATTCAACTCGGCCGTCGTTGACCACAGTCGTCGGCGAAAATAAATTACAAGAGTTTACCTTTTTACCCTTAGAGTAATTGATAAGAGAGAATCTTCCACATAGCGTAGAGAGATCGAACTACACACACAAATTGGCAACATTCATATCAGTAAATTATCATATAGATTTATTAAATTTAACTTTCCGTTAATTAACTTCTAATTTTGTTTTTCCGTTAATCATGATCATTGATTTGGATTGTAGTCAATGAATATAATCGGAATAATGCCATCACTCATCAATCACTTGTTGGCCACGATTTGAGTTGAGGTTATTTAATTTTGATTAACTAATCATTTTAGACATTTTACTACCTGTTAAAGTAAGAGATTTTAAAGAAAAGCTTGACTTATTCCATTGACATATTATAGTATATAGGGATATATTTTGGTGGACAAATGAACATCTACTAAATCATACATAACACTTATTTTGGATGTCCATTATAATTGAACACAGTAGAACCTCTATAAATTAATACTCGATAAATTAATAATCTCTATAAATTAATAAATTAATAAATATCTTCGGTCCCAAGTTGGGACTAGTGTAATATTAGATACTATTCAATAATATAATAAAATAATATTTTTTTGAAACTCCTTTGTAAATATATGGTCCCTTCAATAATATAAATTAATAATTATATAAAATTATATAAATATATGTATATATCTACACATTAATTTTTATTGGAGTTTATTTTTAATAGTTTAACTATATAAAAATCTTTGAGTGCTATCTTCAAAACATGATAATTTTTAATTTCATTGTAATTGATTTTATAAAAATATTAGTTATAAAGATTAAATCTTATTTTTAATATTTTTTACCTAATTAGAAAAGTCTCTCTATAAATTAATAATTATTAATTTATCGATAAATTAAAACCTCTATAAATTAATAAAATTTAATGGTCCCGACTTTATTAATTTATAGAGGTTTTACTGTAGTTGTAAATGTGTGTAGGATATAATGGAGAAAACAATGGATAAGAGAATAAGAATGCAGCACACATTTACTCTCCCTTTTGAAAACATCACTTAAAATCTTCGAAATGATGCCTATAGAAAGTTCAACTAAAAGAGAATCCTTTGATATTCAATTAAAGAAAGAGAATCATACAGTATTTTTTTTTTTGTCAAACAAAGGAATATAAAAAAAACAAAAAAGTGATATACTTTCAAAAAAAGTAACCAAATTAATACTTTTAGAATTACTTTATTATTATTATCTAATGTAAGAAAAAAAAATTCTGAAACAAAGATATCTTTTTATTTAAAAAGTTAAAAAGACATACATTAAAAAAAAAACTTATTAATACTTTTATATTTACTTTATTATTATTGTAAGATAAAAATTTGTTTACTTTAACAAGTGTTATAATTTAATTAACTACAGAAAAAATATATATGTCATACTAAATGAAAATTATATAAAATTAGTGTTATTTGGGTCAAGAGATAGAAAGTTCAACTAAATGAAAGATAATCATATTTTTTTTGTCAACCAAAGGAATTAAAAAAAACAAAAAAGTGATATACTTTCAAAAGAAGTAACCAGATTAATACTTTTAGATTTACTTTATTATTATCTAATGTAAGAAAAAAAATCTGAAACAAAGAGATATTTTTATTAAAAAAAGACATACTTAAAAAAAAAAAATTAATACTTTTAGGTTTACTTTATTATTATTGTAAGATAAAAATTTGTGTACTTTAACAAGTGTTATAATTTAATTAACTACAAAAAGAAATATCTATAATACTAAATAAAAATTATATTAAATTAGTGTTCTTTGGGTCAAGAGATAGAAAGTTCAACTTAATGAGAATCCTTTGATGATATTCAATTAAAGAAAATCATATCTTTTAATAGTCACAAGATCTAAAATTACAATTACCTACTTGATACAACTTATTGCCATTATATATATCCTCAACATGTAAAATTTTGTTACTAGAACTCTTACATAAATTTCTACAGTGTAAAGAACATTAAAAAAAATCAATATATTCATATAACTTTGCGTCCGAACTCATGGCATATGAGCCGTTTGATGCAGAAAGCCAATGGAACATCCTGATATCGTTGACACCATCAGACATAGACAGAGAATTGAGTAATACAATAACGTTTCCCCAAGACTCGGTAATAACCAAATTATTATCCATCTTGACTATGGATACTTTCATAGGATATTTTAATTTTCTCGATGTTGATACTAATATTGTATCAAATCTTACCTTACAAAAACATGACAATGGAAATTATCTATTTCATGGGTGGAATATGGTTCTCCAGCGACATATGTACGATATAGGAGATATTGTTGGATTTTGGTGGGATAGTTCCGCCAGTAGATTTAATTTTCAGCTACTCTCTCTCGCTTAGTTGATGGAGCAGATTTTCGCAAGTTCATTTCATCAATATTTTTATTTAATTATATTTCTATTCCATATTGTATTAGTTCTGTCTAGCCTATTCTACAGATTATGTATTTTCTTTTTCAGTAATAAATAAATATTAATAATAAATAAAATTGACTGTTTCTATTAAATTTAGTTATATGGAACCATTCATTATATTGGGATTGTTGGCGTAATGACTCCCAAGAGTCGAGTACTCGAGTGCAGTGCGTGGTGTTGTTACATTGGCGAATTATGGCTGTTTCATATAATACTAGATTTGGATCCGTGCTACAGCACGAATTAAAATATATTTTATTATTTTTAAAATATTATATATGTAATTGTATATAATATTATTTGGATGCAACTCATGCAAATAATTTTTATTGTAAATATTATTCATGAAATGTAAATGTATTATGTAAGTCTTATATTGTTAATTTTAACCCGTGTTAGAGTATATAAAATTATTAATCCGTGCTAGAGTGTGTCCAGCAGCTTCCGTGCTAGAGTATATAAAAATTTAACTCGTGCTTGAGTTTGTAAGTCTTAAAATTATAATATAAAAACAAAATTCAATCTGTGCTCTAGCATGGTCCTAATTTTTATTGAACGTTATGGTTTATCAATAAAATCTGTGGAAAGTAAATTTCTAATATTGTGTTTAAAGATCTTTGGAAACAACTTGATATATGACTAAAATCTTCTAAAAATACAGTTTGAAAGATCCATGATTTTATTTATTACAATTAATATATCAATTATCAATTTGGAATATCTCCAATTAAGGTTGCACCCAATATTTAGGTGTAACCATTAATATATGAATTAATCTATAATCTATCTATAACCTATTTGTAATCATTTATAATTAATTAAAAATATAAAGTCTACAAAAACTATGTTGTTTACTTCTTTTTATTAAAAAAGAGATCATTTGAAATAACGCCGCGATTATAATTTTAAATTAAATAATATAATTTAATCACTATAATATAAACTATATTGTGTACTTCTCTTTATTTTATATTATAATATAAATAATATAAACTATGTTATGTACTTTTCTTTTATTAAAAAAAAATCATTTGAAATAATTTTGTTGTGATCTTCATGATATATTTGCTCCACGATTTATGGATTTATTATTTATTATCTATATATAAAGAGTTATCTTATGAAGAGTACAAGGTTAATGTATATCTTATATATAACCTATTAGTATGCATTTGTAACCATTTATATTTTTTATAAAGTCTACAAAATTTAAGTTGTGTACTTCCCTTTTATTAAAAGGGGATTATACTGCAATGCATATGGTTTTTTTTTTTTTACTGTTACAGAAAAAGTTGTAATCACCGAAAGACGTAAGCGCAATTAGTATAGTAGAAAATTATTAAAAATGACCAAACGAATTCCGTTAGAAATATTATCAAATTAATAAGAATTTAATTTTCCGATAATTACCTTCTAATTTCTTGTTCCGTTAATCATGATTTGGATTGTAATCAATGAATCGGAATGATGTCAACACTCATCAATCACTTGTTGGCCACGATTTGAGATTATTTAATTTGATCAACTAATCATTTTAGACATTTTACTACCTGCATTTTACCGTGATATTTGGGATTCTTAAGTTACTGTAAGCAAAGAAGACGTCATGTTATTTTTTTCTGCCGACTGCCGCCATGCATGCTACACGTCATATTTGTACGTACGTGTGTGTGTGATGATGGATGGGTGATACACGATTCGCTTCTCTTTATGTGTGAACCATATATTTATATGAATATTCTTGTTTTTTTGGTCGATTATAAGAAGATATATTACGTGTATGACAACTGATTATTCAACGAACGAGTAAAATGGGAACTTATCCCGGATATATATATGTATTTCTATAACTTTTTTCTAACAAAACACGTGTCCTACATTTTAGCGAAAGGGTATCTTTAATTCATGAAATCATTCCCAAAATGTTAAATAATTGGGAGTGCATTTAAACCAAACTTTCCATAAAATAAGCAAAATATTACAATTGCCTTTATTACAGCATGACGATATGAACAGCTATAAAATCCCCACGTCCAAGAAAAACCTAATGATATATACTTTCTTTAATCTCTCCTCCGATCCTTTCTCGCTTTGGTCATGGAAGAAGAAAGAGAAACATCATCATCGATGACTTGCGTGACGACGTCCAAGGATCCACTTCAAACCCCTAACATGTCTGTAAGTAAACCCAAAAAGGAGACAACAGCACAAACAACCCCTAAAACCACACGAGGTAGACAGAAGATAGAGATCAAGGAGATCAAGGAAGAGAGCAAGAGACAAGTAACCTTCTCCAAAAGACGCCGTGGGCTATTCAAGAAATCAGCTGAACTGAGCGTTCTCACCGGTGCAAAAATCGCCGTCATAACGTTCTCTCGATGCGGTAGGATCTACAGGTTTGGCCACGTAGACGCATTGATCGACAAGTATCTTCGTAAGATTCCGGTGAAGTTGGAGGGATATGCCGGTAATAACGCGGCGGAGGAAGAAGGTAGGAGGCCGTGGTGGGAGCGTCCGGTGGAGAGTGTGCCAGAGGAGGAGCTTGAAGATTACGTGGCAGCATTGAGTGTGTTCAGAGAAAATTTAGGGAAAAAGATCATGGCCATGAGCAACGATCGGCCGGTTGAGATTGTTCCGGCATGGCCAATCAACATGATGGGTTGGAAACCGACGATGGATATGCAAAACTTGGAAAATCTGACGGATGGGATTACTCGCTGCCGTGTAGGTCAAAACGGGTGATTGCTTTGGTCACTTGTATAAGTATTCCTCTAGAGAGTTTCTAAAGTATTTGATTTAGTTATATGATTTTATGCTATTTATATTTTATTCATTGTTTTCTTAGCTTGTATACTTTATACTTTGGAAATCAAGTTGTTTGAATTATTAATCTTTGAACACGTACTCATAATGTAGAAAAGTATTAAATCAGTCAATCCAGCTTCCAATGTTTTTTTTCCTTAGAATTTGACTCAACGCAAAAAAAAAAAACAAAAGAAAAAAACAGACTAAAAGTGTTAGCTTAATCCATAAATGCAACTTCCTTTTCTCTTTCACGTTGGACCACTCCTTCAGGCCTCAACACATCCAGGCTAGCTCATCACTGACTAATGTTTTGACTATTTCTCCACGGACAGCATACTCATACGTGGAGAACCTGAAATCTCCAAGTAATATCATATTATTAGAGTAACACAATTTTCAATACTTCACTCACTAGAGTTGGATTCAGACATAGAAAAAGAAAAAACCACCTTGGTATTGATGGAGTCAAGAGAGGAAGAGGAAGCAGAGTAAGTCATTTCCGAAGAAGAAGACAAGTGACGTGATGAAGAAGCAGGAGTAGGACTTGGGGAATTCGTTGGGACTTTTCGGAAGCTATCTTTTTCTCTTCTAACTGGGGCTTTCTTTAGATTCTTGCCTATCTGCAAATCTCTCACAGCTTGACCAGAAGGTGTCATTGTTAACAGAGAACGTCCCTCTACACTATACATACTTGCTGCTAAAGATACAAGTAACACAATGAGAGCAACTGAACAGAATCTCTTTATTGTGAGTTATCTTCTTGCAATTCCTTTAGGCGTCTTGAAAGCTCGTAACTTGTTCTTGTTCTTTTATGTTTTTTTTTTTTTTAATTGAGAAAATCTTGGATAGATGTGAGTTAGATAAAGAGAGACTTGTGAAGCTTCGTGCTTTATATAATACGATTGGGATCTAACCACGTGATCTTACTTTTGACTACTGCTATACTAATCAGATGGTGAGAAAACTTATAATCTTAATCTCAATCATTTACTGATGATAGTCCTCATCATCTGAATTCAATCATATCATATGTAGATAAAGACGACAGATCCACCTATACACATTCACTACAAGAAAACATGGAATTGCCTACTGCAAGTTGTGACTAAAAACACAGTCGCTAAATTTAGCGACTGAATTGCGATTGTCTTGCTACTGAATGGTTACTAAAATAAAACAGTCGCCTAGTAGACACTAATTCGAGACTGATGCATAATGTCGCAGTGTAGTCGCCAATTTGCGACTAATTTGGAGACCAGTTTGACAGTCGCTAAAAATTGTGACTAAAAAGCTACTATTTAGCGACTGCTTTAATTAATTTGGGCCTTAACAAAATTTGGGCCGCAACAAAACACGAAATCTATTTCTTATTCGTTAATAGGCGCACCATATAAAATGAAGAAACCCTAGTTCTAAGCTTTTCTAATCTCTTTTTTCTCCTACGAGAGAAGAACTCTCTGTCTCCTCCTTCTATGTTCCCTTTTCTCATTCTACTATGTTCTTAGCTTCATCTTCCCCACCTTTTTTATGTATCTTCTTTTCCTCCATCGCGATATTATTTTTGACTCGTCCTCAAGAGAGAGTTGAAACGTTGTTGGCCTTGTCACCCTAATCCATAGTCATAAAAAATCCATTCCCTCCGAATCTGTGGTTAAGATTCGAAGTTTCTTGATCGTCTATCGCTGGATTCTCTGTTAGTAGTTTCCTCATCACCAAACTCACGATTGGTAAGTCCTCAGATCTACTCGATTTTCATTTTTTGTTTGTTGTTGAATTCCTATTTTTCAGTTTTAGATGAAGGATTGCATGTTGTTTGTTTTGATTATTGTAGGTAATCTCGACAGGGCATATTTCTTCACCGGGAAATCTTACTATCGGATGCCATCATCAATGCTACCGTCACAGATCCGGCAGCTTTGGAAGAGAGCAGCGGCGTGGAGTCCATGAACCCTAATTATTGATGGACTTTTTTTTTTGTTATCTAATTTGGGCTCGTGTATTGTATAAGGCCGAGTTTGTTTATAAGTTTTTGAAGGTCCATTATCATAAGTTTGTTCTAATTCAGTTCGAATAAACCGAATTAGAAAAAAATTATGTTTATTTCGGAATTGATTTTAAACCTAATAACCGACCCGAATAACCCGATTACCGAATAACCTGAACCGCATTTTTATTCAGTTCAATTCGGCATAATTTATAGAAAACCGAAATTTTGAAAAACCGAATAACCCAAAATAACCGAATGCCCAGGGCTACAAAACAGTAACCAAAACAGTCGCAAATGAGTAACCAGATCAGTCGCTAAAGCGTTGCAAATTCAGTCGCAACTTTAGCGACTGTTTTGCGAGGGAAGAATGACCACAATTATCAGTCGCCAATTAGTAGCTCCGTCTCGACTGTTTGGCGACTGATTATTTTAGCGACGCACTGTTTAGCGACTACGTATTTCAGTCGCCAATCAATCGTAACTAAGTAGTTTGCGACTGTTTAGTGACTGTTTTTGTAGTCGGCAAATCCATGTTTTCTTGTAGTGATTACCTAACTCATGTGGAACCAGGGGCGGATCTAGGTGTAATGGAGGTGGGGTAAGTGCCCCATACTCATTTTTAATAATTCTTCAGTTTAATCTATTGTGTATGACATATAAAAATGCCACATACTATGTCAAATGCCTCTCATCTACAATTTTTATCATTTTTTATGTTTTGGTCTTGTATTAATATTGCTAAAAAATTTTTTGTTAAGGTAAGTATTTCATCTGTGCCCGATGTAAAATTTCCTCCTGCATCCGCCACTGTGTGGAACTGTGCATGCTTTGTACCTTTGGAGATGGTGGCCACGTGAATAGAGAACGTGATTACTGTCTACTGTTATTAACGGAATCTATACTAGTATAATTGCAACACTTTTTGCTCAAAAATATGTTTTTGGAAATATTTGTCATTGAATGCCATTAAATGCTTATATTCATATCCAAACAAGTTTAGTTAACTCTCTCTACTATCCTTATAACCAAAGATAATTAAAATATGTTAAATATTCATATATATAATATTCTACAATTAATATAGATATTTATAAGATTTATTCCAGATTAAAAAAAAATTATTCTCCTATCATCTCTTTTTGATTTTAAAATTTAAATGTAGTGAATCATCATATAATACATAAATTTAATAAAAATGAATCTTTTTCTTGATATATTGTGATTTGAATTTTTTAAAACGAACATATCTTACTCAATTAATATGTGTTCAACATATATACATATATAGTAAATTTATCGCATATAGATTATAAAATTTTAAGAAGTTTACAATTTATATTTGATATATCTAAACTTAATAAAAGTTTAAAATTATGAATATTTAAATATATTAAAATTTTCAAATAATACAAACGAGTTATATTACATGAATTGATAATACTAAAAAAATTAAATATCATTAATATGATAGTTACAGGTTAAATCCCCATTTTACTATTTTAACAACACCAATATAAAATATGTCGAATGAAACTAATTTAATTAAGATTATAGTAAACAAATATTTTTGTGCTGTATACCGCAGATTATATACGAAATCACTAAAATTAACAAAATAGTACATTAGCAAATTTAGTATTAAAATAGTATATTAACAAAAAATTTATGTAAAAAACTTACTTCGCGGTATACTGCGGGTCATAATCTAATTTGGAGGTATTTGTGCAAAATCCAATTACAAAGGAAAATTTTTGCAGGTAACAGTTGTTTGGTCTCTCTACTAATCATCACTACTTTTTCTGCAGTCGTATGCAGAGATTTAAATTTTAAAATGAAGAAATAACGAAAATGATTCTATGAAATCGTGACTTAGAACATGGAATGGATGGAAAAGAGTTTAACAATCGTTTATAAAAACTCTTTCAATAATATAGTATGGTTTATCACTATCAGCCAATATAAAAAAACAGAACAAAAGGTGAATAAGAAGAAGAGAAGAGCACTAACTAATGCTCTCACATCTCAAAAGCTTCTGTAAACACGATGTCGGTGAAAAAGAAAAGGAATGCATGGGACCTTTTTCTTATTATTACTCAAGTTTGATCATAAATCGATATAAAGAGATCTTCAAAACAGAATGCTTAGTCGCGGAACTCGTCCATGAAGCTCTTGTGGAACGCAGTTAGACGATCAACAATCGCTGGAATCTTATCCTCTTGGGGAAGTATAGTGCACCTGAAATGCCATGTTCCGGGTACCTATATCAAACCCAAAAAACACACACACAAGATCAATAACAGTAAGTGAGCTTTTGGTTTGGTTCTTTAAATCGAAAGCTTCTTCTTTTCTCAAACCTGTCTAAAGCCAGAACCAGGGACTACAACTATTCCAGTAGCTTTTAGAAGGCGTTTGCAGTAGTAGTTGTCTGGCGCTGTCTTTTCCGCCTCTGCAGCTGCAATCGCCTTCTTTGAAAGGTTAAGGCAAGGGAATAGATACATAGCTCCTTCTGCTCTATTGCATGTAACACCCTCTAGCTTGTTCAGAGCCTCTTCAAGAGTCTGCACGGTAAGAATCCAAACGCATTAAGAACAGAAAGTACTAATGATTAGTCCCAATTCTCTATAATATGTGGCTAACCTTTGCACGTTTTGCTAAAGACGAGAGAATTCCATCCTTCTCTGCTATGTATGATTCGTAGGAATCATCACCAGGCTGATACAATTTCATAAAAGCTGTTAAAGTCAATTATCGGACTGGCAAGTTCAAGCCACCTGGTGGAAACTGAATCAATTGTGAATCTGTGATGAGAAAGTCATATAGATGTTTTATACCTTGGGAGGGCTCATGATGAGACTAGCAAGAATTTGACCACCGATGTTGGAACAAAGATTCACAGAAGCAACTTTGTAAATCTGCTCTCTTACATCAGAAGTAAATCCAGTAACTTCCATGTAACCACCTCTCTTTCCACACTCTCCATGGTATCCTGTCGAAAGAATAAAACCAGTTTTAAGACTAATTTCATATCGCCAATAATGAGAAGCTTATCAATTTAACTAAGATGATTGTTCTTTTTCAAACCTTTGGAGATAGATTGGAATGAGACTAAGGCAAGATCCTTCTCACCGTAGCCCATAGACCGGGCTACTTTCTTGAAGGAATGAAATTTCTTGTCAGGGACGTAAACATTTTCTTGGTAAACCTCGTCGGCTAAAAGAACTAAACCCTCTTGTTTACAGAAATTAACAATGTCACGCTGGTTTTCTTCCGCAAGAACCTTAACAAGAGCAGAGGTCACATTTAGACGAAACTATAATTTGCATGGATATAGATTTGTGAGTTTTAGTATCGAAGATCCATTTACCTGCCCTGTCGGGTTTCCAGGGTTGATGACAGCCAAAGCTCTTACAGTGATGCCTTTTGACCTAGCATCTTCAAGTTGCTTCTTCAGCTCAGATATTTCAAGGCCCCATCCTGATGCTTCGTCAAGGTAGTATGGAACCTACCCAAAGAAGGTGACAACAATCAGAAGAAGAAAGACAAAATAAAAACTCGGGAAGTGGATTCACTTCCCCAGTTGATATAGTCATCAGTCAAAATGATATCATCATCAGAAACAGACATTACAAACATACCAAAGTTCCACCGTGAAGGGCAATTGATGCTGAGTACAATGGGTACTGCGGAATAGGGCAAAGGATTCCATCTTTCTCTGAAGTTATGAGAAGTTGCATCATCATATGAACCTAGAAAGAGAGGAACATTATTGTCACCTTCAAAACAAGGTGTTTCAAATTCTAAAGAGTTTAGAGAAGTTTGATAATCATTACCCCAGGGCTTGCGCCATCTGTCATGAAAATATCATTAGGATCAGCAGGGAAACCATCACGGGCTTCAATTCCAGCAGCAACTGCATCACGTAATCCCTTGATACCCTGAGGCAGAACATAAGATTAAGAGACTGGGTCGTTCATTGAGAGGAAGGAAGAGATGCTATCAAGAGTTATAACGCCACAAACCTGGCTGTGGCTGTAAGCACCAGTCGCTTTCCCGGGAATTTGGTCCAGAATCTTCCAAGCCCGCTCAATTGAATCAGAACTAATAAAAGTTGCAATCAATGTTAAAAACAAGTCTTATACCACGAAAGCAACACGATTCAGAAGCTGAAAAGTATACTGAGGTAAAAAAAACATATAAACCAGTTTTAGTACCTGAACAAACCATGTGTTGCACTCTCGTCCAACAGGGCAGTGTGGGAACACAGAGCAAGAACCTGAGACATAGATGTTACAAGTTAACTCACAAGTAACATATGGAACAAATCAGCACCATAGAATCTCACTTATTTTACCTCTCTGAAGAATGTTATAGGCTGTTGACCAAGAGACTGAGGATTCCCGATATTACAGTAGATAATCTGTCAAAAGCATAGAACCTTGTAAGCTTTTCATTCAAGACAAGAATCAAGTTAGACAACACGAAAAAGGGACTAAACACCGATTATAACGTACCTCATCAAAGGGATAAGCGTCCTTGTTAATCTTCAAATCATCTTGCAATTTCTATGAGGTGAAAAGCAGAAATCAAAATGAGCAAAACAGTATCCACTTAAGAAAAATACAATCAAGGAAGGGGAAAAAAGGATGTTTTACCTGAGCAATGTTGACAATTTCTCCACGGACAGCATACTCACATTTGAGAACCTAAGATCCCGCAAAAAGAAACTATACTGTTAGAATAAAAAAACCAAACAAAAGCTTCAAGACATCATCAGTCACTAAGAGCTAGATTAAGATTCAGAACTGTTCCTTGACAAGAAACTATTCAACTGGAATAGTATGAGCTAAATCAATTCAACAAATTAAAGAGAAAAAGTAAGCATCAAACAATCATTTAATAAATCACAAGGATCAAACAATCATTTAATAAATCACAAGGATCGAATCTAGGAAGAAGACATAAATCCAGACTTTTTTAACATCCACAAAAAAGGTGAAGAACAAAAAGAACATCAAAAAGTCCCAGTTTTATATGTTGTATAATAACAAAGGATCAACTAGTGATATATATATAATACGTAAAAGAAACAAACCCATCAAGGTGTCAATGATCTAGCTGCGTAAGACGAGGATACGAATCAAATCATATACCCTTAAGCACACAAGCATATTCTCAATATACCCTCCTAAATCTAACACAGAGCAATCTTTAAGAAAGTAAAGAAAGCTCTTCGCTTTACAACAAAATCAATCGAATAATCCAAACCCAGAATGCAAAATCACCTAAAAACCCCAAAAGATCAAACTATTGTTTGATTGAACAAAGAGAAGAAATAAAAGGGCGAGAGAAACAAAAAAAAAAACCAACCTTGGGATTGATGGTGTCAAGAGTAACGGGAAGAGAGGAAGAGGAATCAGAAGAAGACATATCGGAAGAAGAAGAAGAAGAAGACAAGAAACGCGATGAAGAAGAATAAGCGGAAGGAGCTGAAAAGGGAGGAGGAGGAGGAGGATGAGGAAGATGAGAGAGAAAGGTGAGATTTTTGTGACGACGACGAGTCTGATCTACAAGATTTTTGGCTTGACCAATCACGAATCTCCGCATCTGTGTTGTGTGATAAGGGATTTATACACTATATTGCCTTGGTGCTCAAACCAAATTTCGCTTTTTTTTTGTTTTGTTTTTGCTCTCGAAAAACGAAAGTTCCCAAATTCCTGTCTTCTCTCTCTCCTTTTCACACTGATTTTGACATTTTTTTTTCCTTCGTCCACCGATTTGGAATTTATGGAATTTGCCTTTTTCTCAACGAATATTTATTTATTACCTTTTTCCCCCTAATATTTGTCACAAAAAAGAAAAGTATTTGTCCTTTTCAATTTCTTTCTACAATTCTACATAATCCCAAATTTTGATTTTTCTTAAGCCATTTTTAGTTGAAACGTCTTTCATTATATTAATGAACAAATTAACTGTGAATATAAACAACTTCTGGATCGTGGATTCAGACAAAACCATGTGTTTTTATTGTTCGCGGGGTCTCAGCGCTTAAACCGCTGTTTAAGATTAAGAACTTGGACAAATCTCGCTAATTAAAAAAAGTGGTATAGATTCTTTATCATTATTGGCCCAATTACTTTTAGATTCTCTTCCGGCCCAACTTGTTAGTGAGCAAATTTTTTAATCATATTATTTTGTTAAAAAGCAAAACGGCGTCGCCTTTTATCCTTAAAAAAGCTATAGCCTATAAGCGGCGGCAGTTTTTTTCAATGACTGAAATGGATTCACTGATGAGTTGAATTGCTAATTAATTGTTTTTGTTTATTTGTAGGCATTAGCTAGGGATTTATTAGATGCTAAGTTAGGTTTTACAAAATGATTTGCTAATGATCCTTCTTTCAATTATCAACTGATCATTTCCAAAATCTTTAGCAATTGTTAATGTACGTATGCAAGTATTTTGTGTTTGATGCCACTTTTGTTCCAGATGTCTTGTAATTAATCTGTATCGGAAATTTAGATAAGTACACTTTTATTTTATGTGTCAAAGGGAATTTAGTGCTCACAAGTGCTGGTAAATCGTTGTGAATTTGGGATTATACTTCTTTCATTTTGAAGTGATCTACAAATGCAATTCGTTATTGCTGTTCCTGCAGTGAGAACTAATCAATCAGTTGATATATCAAGACAGCCAGCTAAACAATCATCATATTAATATTTTTTTATCTTTATTTGGTTGAGAAAATCCTAATTTTCCTCAGAACAACTTTTATCTGATACAGTCTCGACTCTCAGCAAAGAACACAAGGAAATAGTTTGATCATTATGTACGTAAGGGTTTAAGAACCATTGACAAGAACATGCTATGGAAAGAATAGAAACCACAAGCAGAAAAAAAAAGAGAGAGAAGAACACAAAGACTCAAAGAGTTGAGAAGTTGAAGGTTAAGACTACACGAGTGAGGCGTTATAAAGTTTCCTACTTTCTTGATCTATGAAATTTGGATGCACCAAAATTAAAAGATAAAAGAGTTTTATATATTTCAAGTAGATTACAGCATTAAGAAACACAAGACTAGGTACCTCCTATTCTAACAACATAGGCAAAAAAAAAAAGAAAAGTAAAGAGGATCTAAGATCAAAAAAGAAAGAAAGAAAAACAACTGAAACGTCCTAAGGTTTTCTTGATGCTGTGACCTGCTGTTTCCTACTTCCTTGAACATCTACTGGTGGATTACACCTGATACAAAAAAGAAACTCTCTTGATGTCAATTACCCTAAAACCCATCTTTGGAAGATACATAAAACTATAAAAGAACTATTGTGTCTCGTCTTTTCTTTACTTGTTCTGTATAGGGTTTGAGCCGCTCCTTGGGATTTTTCTGAAGCTCTCTTTTTCTCCCCTAAGTGGCCCTTTCTTCATCTCCTTTCTTATCTGAAAATCTCTCACAGCTTGACCAGAAGGTGTCATCGTTAACAGAGAACGGCCCTCTACACGATACTTGCTGCTAAAGATAGCTACAAGTAGTAGAACCAGAGCCACTAAACAACATCTCTTCATTGTGAGTCTTCTTCTTTGTAAATCTTTAGGAGTCTTGAAACCTTTGAACTTGTTGTGCTTGTTATGTTCTGTTCTTGTAATGAGAAAGTCTCTTGATGTGAGTTAGAGAGAAAGAGAGATGGAGAGAGACGAGAGACTTCTGAAGCTTGGTACTTTATAGTATAAAAATATGATGAGTTAGTGTGTTTGAATAGTTATTGGGATCTGATCACGTGATGTTTTACTTTGACTGTTGTTATATAATCCAGATGGTGAGATACTTATCTTATTCTTAATCATTTACTGATGATGATGATATTCCTTACCATCTACATTGTAACGATGATACAATAATCATATGTCAGAGAGGGATAGAGAGAGACAAAGATCCACCACAAATACACATTACCTAACTCATGTAACTGCTTTGAAACATACTTAAGTGAAGAGGATGGATGGTGGTCATGTGATAAGAGCACGTGATTTCTGCCTAGTCTTATTGGGGAACTCAAAAGAGGCTGAAACATAACTTTGTTGAATTTTATAAGGCATGCACTTTGGAAATTGGAGGTATTAGTAATATAAGTCCAACCTCAGAAAAGAAAATAATTGCACTTGCAGGTAACAGCTGTTTTGTCTCTCTCTGCTACTGACTGATAAGTGATAATCTCACTAAACAACTCTAGAAAAAACTGTTTCAGTTATTTATAATTTAGTACAAAAAAACAGAGAAGAAAAAATTGATTCAAAGAACGAACCGGCTCAGATTCTTGATGAGTAGATCCTCCCAAGTGGGGAGAGATTAAAGAACTAGACTAGGGGAAATAATTTATCAAATCACTATCACTAATCCTCAGTTAGAATGGGGTGAATGAATTATTGAATTAAAGAACCGGAATGGATTATAGAATACCGGCCAAATTTGTGAGGTGGAATTTAATTGAATTATTGTTCGGTTAAGCTAAACCAGCTGGAAGTTAGTGTTAGTCTATTCTCTCTACCGTCTCTCTCTCACCACGAACGAGAAAGAAGAGAAAGAAAAGAAAACCCCAGACAACGAAAATATTTCTCGACAAAATTTGGATTCAGGTGCTCGATTTCTATCATATTTTCGCAATTCTTTCTTGGATCTGATGTTATTTACTTGATAGACCGAAGCTTGGTATTGCAATTGGAATCTTCTATCAAAACTGAGGCTTCTCGGTTTATTAAATCAAAGATTTTTTTTTTTTTTTCATTTTCATTTTCTAGGGATTTCTCTTATAATTTCCTTTCAATTGTTTGGAATTCGATTGTATTCTCGTTGCTTTCAATTGGTTTTGCACTGATTTAAGGGTAAAAAAGTATGTATGTCCTCAAGCTCATTGATTTTGGGGATTTTATTTAAAATTAGGGTGTCTTTGGTTCTCATAGTGTTGTTTGTTTGATTCAAAGTCTCATTTGATCTGGTTAAATTTTCTTTTCAATCAGGTCATGAAAGTATTGTACATAGTATAGTAGCTACAAGTATTGTTTTGTTGTTTGTTCTCTTTGTAATCTGTATGCGTTGTGATGTAGTCCAGTGATAGGTAAAGGTTTGGCACTAAAAATTGGTTTGGCATTTGTTACTTTGTTTTTTCTGTTTGTCCATGATAAAAATTTCTAAACTTGACCTGAAGTAAATTTCTTGATATTATTTGTTTACAGGTATTTTGATTGTAAACCATTCATTGATGCCACAGATTCTCTTTGGCATACACGGATTAATTGATTTGTAATTCGTTTTGTTGATTATGTTAAATGGGTTCAACAGGCTGCAGGTATTCACTTAGTCTTAGATGGCAGAAAAGGCTTGTATAAAACGTCTTCAAAAGGAATATAGAGCACTTTGCAAGGTACATTCTCTCTTTTGCTCTTCTTACCTACCTCTCTCGAGCACGAACCAGGATTCCTCATTTTTAATACTCAACCAGTTTTCTATCAACTTCTCAAATGATGCTGTATCTGTATATGAATGTTTTTCCTTTGCCTTTTTGGTCTATAGTAAGTTTCATATATATTTCTTTTCTTTATTTTGTTTCCTTGGGAGTTATCTATAATATGTTCTGTTTTGTTCCTTTAGGAACCAGTCTCCCATGTTGTTGCTCGTCCTTCCCCAAATGACATTCTCGAGTGGCGTAAGCCTTTCCTACTTTTTTTATTTATTTTTTGTTTGTCTTTTATTTCTCCTAGTGGCTTCCACGTAAACACACATATTAATGATTACTTTGATAGAATGGTGAATACTTATTTATCAAAGATTTATAAATAGTACTGTATGCTTCAAGAGTAAATGCATAGATTTGTTATCTTTCTTCTCAATTGTGCAAGGCTGTCAGTCCGTCCTTACTGTTAGCCTGATAGCGGTTACGGAGCACCAGTGATTTTAGTATTACTGCATTTAGTATGTTAAAAAGGTAGCTTGATCTCTTACTAACAAAAGAGTTACACTATTGGATTAATCTTACAGATTATGTGTTGGAAGGTAGTGAGGGAACACCTTTTGCAGGTGAAAATCGTCTTTCTGAAGTTTGCTTGTTAGTGTTGTCTTTTGCAGTATCTTATCTTTGATACTAAAATTTTCTTTAACAGGTGGCTTTTACTATGGAAAGATCAAGTTCCCTCCCGAGTATCCTTACAAGCCACCCGGGATTACGTATGTCCCAATGGTTTCCCCTAATTTAGTCTCGACATTACTCTTCCCTCAGTTTCTTAATCCAGTTTCTAATGAACCAAATCTTTTGTTGTTTGCCTCAGAATGACTACACCAAATGGTCGATTCATGACACAAAAGAAAATTTGTTTGTCTATGAGTGATTGTAAGGACAATCTGCACTATCTGTTCGTTATTTCGTATCAATTAAGTTGTACTATATCTAATAACTTTACATTGCATCTACAGTTCATCCAGAAAGCTGGAATCCGATGTGGTCTGTGTCAAGGTATATAGATTCTCTTTGCTTTAGAAGATGACGATCAATATACCTGTTGATAACTAACCTTTTTTTCGTGAATGCAGCATACTGACAGGACTTCTCTCATTTATGGTAAGCTCATTCTGCAGATTTTTGGACATTTTGTTTGAAAAAATCTCATATTCTTATATCGTGAAGGCCTATTAGCTTAGATCTGATTATAAAACATGGGAGTGTCTTTTGTTTCTGTTCTCAAGCTTTCTCTAAACGTTGTCCTTGTGGCACAGATGGATACCAGTCCGACAACTGGAAGTGTGAACACTACTGTAGCTGAGAAACAACGGTTGGCTAAGTCATCTCTCGCGTTCAATTGTAAAACGTAAGATTATCCCACCATTTAAAAGTTGTCAAGTTCGGGAACCACTTGAAAGCTAACTTTAGTTATTTGTGTATCATAAAACTGGTTGGATAACCAATATAGGGATGAATGTATGTAGTCCTGAGCTTACATGTTTTTGGTCTTTACCTGAATCCAATATTTTTACATGTCACAGCCCAGCATTTCGAAAGCTATTTCCAGAGTACGTAGAGAAGTACAACCAGCTGAAAGTAGCCGAGGAAGCTGCCACGCAACCGACAGCACCAGAATCTCCTCAAAAGAGCAGTACCAAAGCTGAGTCAGAGAGAACCGTTGACCCAGCAAAGGAGGACTCAGAAGGTGTCTTGAAGGAGAGGAAAAAGAACAAGAAACAGGGGTTACCAGCGTGGATAATACTGTTGCTAGTGTCGGTTTTTGGCGTTGTAATGGCGTTGCCTTTACTTCAACTGTGATGTCTATGCAACACAAAAAAAACCTGGACCTGGACAAACTCTTCCAGTAAAGTCTCTCCTGGTCTTTCTCGCCTCAGTAACAAGAGTAGTCTCCTTTTGTCTAGTGCTCTTCTTCTGAATTTACTCGTTTTAGCCCCCTCATGGTTTGTGCTTCTTCTAAAAGCAGATAACATAAGTTTGGTTTTCATATTTATATATATACATATTGTAGCTTTGTTGGAACTACTTTGTATAGTATATGAATTGAGTTGCATTTCATAAATAGAACCAACCTTATGGTTTTCAATTGTACATAGCTTGCTTAATCAACTAATCAACTCGTAACACACTCACAGTGTGATACACAATATTGTCGGTTAAGAATAATATTGATGTTAACGTGATAATTACATTAATAAATGTCTACACTGAGAAAAGTGAATCCCCAGCTCACTGCGTCTCGGCGATGGAGCGTAACTCGTCGGACGAAGAAGAGGACCACCGGAATTTGATCCCACAGAACGACACTAGAGACAACGATCTCAACCTCCACCGGGGAAATAAGCTTCAGTCCGTCAGAGCTAACGGCGGTGGCAGGAGTCCGAGATCGCCGTTCCAGATCGACGACATCGCATCGCGAGCTCGCAACCGTTGGAAAATCTCACTCAACAAGCGTTACGTCGTTGGTGCCGTCTCTCTAATAACTCTATTCCTCGGGGTTTTGTTCTTCTTTACTGATACTCGTAGATTCTTCTCGGTGGATCTCTCGAGCTTTAAGCTTGATCCACTAACGAGTCGGGTCAAGGAATCTGAGCTACAAGCTCTGTATCTCCTGAGGCAGCAACAGCTTGCGCTCGTATCTCTCTTGAACCATACATTGGAAGATCAATCAGCGAACAATTTCAATTCTTCGAATGCAATTGGTTCTTCTCTAGTAATAGACAATGTGAAAGCTGCTCTAGTGAAGCAGATTTTAGTGAATAAGGAAATCGAAGAGGTGCTTCTATCACCACACAGGACTGGGAATGACTCTGTCACTGGTTCTGGTTTAGATAGTATCAGTGGTTCTTACTATGATGATGGTAGATGTAGAAAGGTAGATCAGAAGAAGTTGTTGGATCGGAAAACAGTTGAATGGAATCCTAGATCAGATAGATTCCTTTTTGCTATCTGTCTCTCAGGTCAAATGAGCAACCACTTGATTTGTTTAGAGAAACATATGTTCTTTGCTGCTCTGCTAGATCGAGTTCTGGTGATCCCAAGTCCTAAGTTTGATTACCAGTATGATAGAGTGATAGATATAGATCGGATTAACACGTGCTTGGGAAGAACTGTTGTCATTTCTTTTGATGAGTTCAAGGAGGTTGATAAGAAGAACAATGCGCACATTGACAGGTTCATATGTTACTTCTCATCTCCACAACCTTGTTATGTGGACGAGGAGCATATTAAAAAGCTGAAGGGATTGGGGATTTCCATTGGTGGGAAGCTTGAGGCTCCGTGGAGTGAAGATATAAAGAAGCCAACTAAGAGAACTTCTCAAGAGGTAATGGAAAAGTTTAAGTCTGATGATGGTGTGATCGCCATAGGGGATGTCTTCTATGCTGATATGGAGCAAGATTTGGTGATGCAACCTGGTGGACCCATCAAGCATAAATGCAAAACACTGATCGAGCCCAGTAGGCTCATTTTGGTGACAGCACAACGATTTATCCAGACATTCTTAGGAAAGAATTTCATCTCGCTTCATCTCCGTAGACATGGGTTTCTGAAGTTCTGGTGAGTTCTTTTTGTTTGTTGCATCTCTCTCTTTTTAGGATATGGAACCTTGTCACTGTTGCCATTATGTATCTTGATAGTGTGGGAAAATCAGAACATCTTTCCGTTCTGGTTTGTTAATTAGTAGATATCTCCATCCAGCAGTTTGACATTTGCTTTACGTAGGAACTTAGGTGTAGCAACTAAATACTGTGCTGATGTTGATGATCGATATAGGGACTAGGTTTGGATTTTGACATAACTGTGTCTCATTTATAGCTGGCTCTGTCTAATAAAATGATTTCTGGCCAGCAATGCAAAATCGCCAAGTTGCTTTTATCCCATACCACAAGCTGCAGACTGCATCAGTCGGATGGTGGAAAGGGCCAATGCTCCAGTCATCTACCTTTCAACAGATGCTGCAGAAAGCGAAACCGGTCTGCTTCAGTCACTAGTAGTCGTTGATGGAAAATTCATCCCCCTTGTCAAACGTCCACCTCGCAACTCAGCAGAGAAGTGGGATTCGTTGTTGTATAGACATGGTATAGAAGATGACACACAGGTAACGAAGTTATTACTTGTTTATGGGCCAAAGACTTTGTTCTCTACCTGGAATCGTAACTCCAGTGTGGTACTGTAAAAGAAATCAATTCTAATGGACTATGATCTAGTAACAGTCCTTGGTCTGGGAAAATTCGTTGAAGACTCTTTGTTCCCGTCTTCCTTGACGAGACATTCACATGCTTATGCTTTGGTTTGTGGAATGTGTAGGTGGATGCTATGTTGGATAAGACAATATGTGCAATGTCCAGTGTCTTCATTGGAGCATCGGGTTCTACTTTTACAGAGGATATCTTGCGGCTAAGAAAAGACTGGGGAACTTCATCTATGTGCGATGAGTATCTCTGTCGAGGCGAAGAACCAAACTTCATAGCTGAAAATGAATAAAAAAGTAAACACATTGGTTAACTTTCATCTTGTCACTGATTTCATGGATCTTCTTCTTTGCCTGTATTATAATAGAATAGGCGAGTTTAATTCTCTTCCAACAATTTTGTTCTTGTGCCGGTGAAATATAATTTTTTTTCCTTGAGAACTCTCGGAACAGCTTGATTGCTTTTGAAACATGTAATTGTAAACCAAAGATTATTGAACACGGAACGTGGAATACATTAGCAATTATTGAACGAGGGGGTAATATTTGATTACACAGGAACTAAAAGGGGTGACTATTATTTAATCTTTACCCACTCTGACAAAACGATGCAGGTTCAAACTATCTTGGCTAAAGGGGTGTGTTCTGTTATGGTCCTCCCGGAACCGGTAAACTCTCTTGGCTAAAGCCGTGGCTAACAGGACTGCATCATGTTTCATACGGGTTATAGGGACTGAGCTTAAATAGAAGTATAGTTGTGTGGGAGCTCCAAAAAAAAGTGTAAAAAACCAGAGTCTTCCAAGCTCTCTTACATAATTAAGGTCCTTAGAGAAGAAAGAAACAATATAAAATAAAACACATTACAAAGAGGCAATACTTTCAATATGTTCGGGTGAGATAGTGACGCTCGTACAGTCTAAGAGTCCATATTGGCGCCGAAACTCTTCATTGTCCGCAATTCCATGGATCCTTACTCTTCTCATGTCTTTCTTTTCCACATTGTAGTAGAAAATGAAGAAGGGTGCACCCATGTGTTGGAGATAATTTGGGGCAAAAATGATTTCACCAGCCTTGTTGGTGCCCGAGGAAGTCACATCGACCAAAGGGAAGGGAAGCTCAAACGTTTGGTTGGACCATTCATGTGTCACGGCATCCTCAAGTATCCATAAATCAAAACTTCGGAAAGGAACATAGGGGTAGAGTGTAACCGAAGCTATCTTCCCTCGGTAATTTATCAATATTGATTCAGTCTCCCAATACACAACATCCCTAGGCGCTTTGATTAAACTTATGGTCTCGTATCTAACGTCACAACGACCGGATCCATTCTTAGCTTAGGGGACCAAGCAGCAAAATAGAGGGAACCATTGATGTAAACTCCATCGGTTACAGGGACATAATTCGCGGTGGTAACCTGATTGCGTGATACTTCTCCTCCAGCTCCAAGTGTTATAAACTCGTGCACTAGATAACTACGAAACTCGCCAGGACCAGTGACCAGGTTCAACACTTTGAATTGACGACCGACAGGATCATATCCCAATGATGCGCGGTCTCCTTGAATGGGTAAGGTAATGACTTGCTTCGTGCTCGGGTTACATACAATGAACTTGGAGGTATTAGCACAACCGACAAAGCCGTGGATGGAAGGACACCTGTAGGGGTAGGTCCTGGACACAGAAGGTATTATCATGTCTAGCTTGGCAACCAAAGAAGAAGGAGAAGAAGATAAATCTTCTTCCTCGAAGGAAGATGAAAAGATGAACAAACGCCTTGTGGCATCGAGGGCGTATATACCGCTACTGAAAGCGACTGTGAAACGCGATCGCGTAGAGGACAAAGCGTAGAAGGAATCGACGAATCTCTGGCTTCGGATGATGGAAGACCAAATCTTGGACACGCATCGGAGCTTCATCAGAGACTTTGACGGCAATCTACTCAGTATCTCCACCTCTAGATCAGTAGGCAACGCCTCTACCTTGTCTTTCTGATCGTCCTCGTCCTCGTTACGACCTAGCTTAAGGAGTTTCTTTTGAGGGTGGGTCTTCATCAGAATCAGTTCTAACATACTTGGACTGCTCGCAGCTTCTACCTTACGTTTCATGACGAAAGGAGGTTCCTTTCTTTTCAACACAAGATCGGCTCCCGGCTAAACCCTGGAATCTTTGAAGAAGATAGACTAGGGGTTTGACCTGAGAGAGAGAGTCAAAGGAATCGCAAAGACCTGCTTTTCCTTTTTTTTTTTTATTAGTATTTTTTTAAAAGTTTACTTTTCATATAATTTTAAACTAATCCTAACTTTAAAAATTGCAATGAGAAAAATATATAAAAGTGGTAAATAAATGAATAATTTTTTTTATTGTTTGTGAAATAGAATTTACTTCTAATAATTAAATATTTTATATGAATACATTTCTGAATTTTAATTGTTGATTAAATCTTTCATTTTTAAAAACTATTTAAAAAATTACCTTATATATATCATTGATTGACATATTTATGTAAAATAGCAATGAAATGTAAAGACATTTATTAAAAAAAGACACAGAAACTATATGATTGCGACACATCAACTTTTTGAGTGAGAGTGCTTTTCTATTAATATATAAAGGATATTATCAACATCACTATGCTATTAAATAGATAAAACAACAAATTTTAGATTAATCAATTTAGTTTAAACTAATCCTAAGTTTAAAAAATGCAATGAGAAAAATATATAAAAGTGGTAAATAAATGAATAATTTTTTAATTGTTTGTGAAATAGAATTTACTTCTAATAATTAAATATTTTATATGAATACATTTCTGAATTTTAATTGTTGATTAAATCTTTCATTTTTTAAAACTAATTAAAAAAACATTACCTTATATATGTCATTGTTGACATATTTATGTAAAATAGTAATGAAATGTAAAGACATTTATTTAAAAAGACACAGAAGCTATATGAGTGCGACACATGAGCCTTTTGTGTGAGAGTGCTTCTCTATTAATATATATATATATATATATATATATATAGAGGATATTATCAACATCACTATGCTATTAAATAGATAAAACAACAAATTTTAGATTAATCAATTTAGTTTAAACTAATCCTAAGTTTAAAAAATGCAATAAGAAAAATATATAAAGTGGTAAATAAATGAATAATTTTTTAATTGTTTGTGAAATAGAATTTACTTCTAATAATTAAATATTTTATATTAATACATTTCTGAATTTTAATTGTTCATTAAATCTTTCATTTTTTAAAACTAATTAAAAAAAACATTACCTTATATATGTCATTGTTGACATATTTATGTAAAATAGTAATGAAATGTAAATACATTTATTTAAAAAGACACAGAAGCTATATGAGTGCGACACATCAGCTTTTGGTGTGAGAGTGTTTCTCTATTAATATACAGGGGATAAAAATTCAAACTTTTCCTTTATCTATAATATATATATATATGAGAACAAAACGGAGTGATGAGAACGCTGTGAAGGTGTGTGATTTGTGAGAAGAAAGAATCGCAACCAAAACCGACGGACGCGTCGGTAGTGAGTCTGCGGCGTCGTTGTGTCTAAAGGATTCACAATAAAATCACAAAAAGCTTAATAATTGAGAGGAGGGAACAAAACCACTTTTTGTTTCACAGTTTCTTAAGTTAAGGTTTAGGTATATAAATCAGTATGAAGAGGCACAAGATAAAAAGAGGCGATGCTTCACATTAGACGTGAACAAAATGTCGCGATTGAAAGACATATCCTTAGGTTTAGTGAGTTTTAGCGAATTTTTGAGAGAAAGAAAAACCACAGCCCTTAGATTAAGAAAAAGACAAACCTCAACCGTTCGATTATAAAGATGACATCAGCAGTCCCAAAAAAATGGTTTGCTATTATTTTATATATATATAGATTTTGAGTTAGGTAAAAATCATGAGTGTTTTAAATGGTGTGAGCTGCACCGATCATCTTTGGGTCAATTTGTTTGAGCTTGATCACCGATTCTAAATGCTTGACGACGAGTGTACCCCTCCAAACCGCCTACAAGATGAACAAAAAATATAGTCATTTTCATGGATCAGAAACGGTTCTGGTAGTATGTCAAATGGAAAGAGAATACTCAAATAGGGGTATAGACCAAAGAGAACCTGGCATTTTCTGCACGCCTCCTGGTTTGTTCAGTGATCCAAGAAGCGCCACTTCCACTGAGTTCTTCTGCAGAACGACTTCTCTTAGAGATGGTTACATTAGCCGTTCCATCATCTTTCCCATAATCTTTCTTATAAGTAAAAGCTGTCTACAAGACAAACCAACATTCTCGCCTTTAATAAATGCAGAGTATATATCTGAGACTCAGTAACAAGCAGAGGACATAACATGTACTAACCTTACGGTCAAATACAAGATTCCAAGCTTCTCCACTCAATGCGTAGTGAAAGACAAACTNAAAATCTGAAACTCGGTAGAAATAAGAATTGTGTTGTAATTATGACCAGGGAATACTCCAGCAAATCCATCTGCCATTTCAATTAGTTCATCCACTGGTATGGCTTCATGCTCATCGTTGTTGTGGCCTAACAAAGAGGAAGAGGGATACATATTGGTTCCCATTCCAAGACGTCTGCCTGTCTCCTTTGCAATGGCCAACTGATCTCCTACATTTTTGTCCAAACTTATCATTATCTTTTCACTCATTTTCTCGGAGTTTTACCAATGTGTGTCTCTCTTGGNTTAGCGCAGCTGCCTATGTGTGCATATATAGCATTCTGTGATGGAACATGTGAAGGATGGCGAATTCTTACAAGTTGAGCAAGAATGAAGGCAAAAACCAGGAGAGTCCCAGGACGTTCGAAAAATGACCAGCCTCGACTACGTGTTACAAATATGAGTGCCTGACTGAGGATGCTCACTTGGAGATACACAGCGGATGAGACTTGTTCGCTGTTGTTGGCGATTGATTCTACATGGAAGTGTTTCTGCAGCCGTTAAAGATCCAGGGATGGTCAGTGGTATGCATTCTTCTTTAGTAAGCCAAATCTAACTTACTTTGAGCGATGGGAAGATACCTCAAAAAAGGTTGTAAAGACAATGATCCAGTAGAAGAGGACGGTGACCAATGCTAGGTAAGTTCCAATGACAATTCCAGTCGCAAATATCTGGTTGAGTTTCCAACTTTCGGGTATAGGAGATGGCCTGACTCGATCTTTAGAAATAGTCATGATGGTCCCTGATGCGTAGGAGATATACAAGAGCTCTTAGCTTGAAAATGTTAATATTAATTTTCTTACATTAACATGAAGCTATTGATTAAAAGGTTACCGTCATTGAGTACTGCGATTATCAGAACCATGAAAGGTGGGAAGTCGTATTCCCATATCAACGCTAAAAGTGTAAAACCAAGCTACAGGAAACAATGATAAGATTAGAAAGTTCAAGTAGAAGTAACTTAACTAACATGAGTTAGCTCCCTACCACTATTCGTATGGTGATAGAGACTGCATATACCTGCAGATTCATACAGATTAGTCAGTACTTCAGAGAAAAACATAAGCAAATTAAAAATTTCATCAAACTACTTGAAAATATGAATTTGCTTATCTTTAGCTATGTGAAATAAGATGATAGTTTTGAAACGATATCTTTAGTACTTAACTGTATAGTTCCTCATTCGCTGGAAAATGGCTCTGCTGGTCAAGACAGCACTGATAATTACACTTAAGCCAGGCTCAGTAAGTACTATGTCAGCAGAACTTCTTGCGGCATCTGTTGCATCCGCGACAGCTATTCCGATGTCAGCTTTTTTGAGAGCAGGAGCATCATTCACACCATCTCCGGTCATTCCAACCACATGCTTCATTTCTTGTAAAATCTTTACAATCTCATACTTGTGTTCTGTAACATTAGAGACAAACGATTGAGGATCAGAAATGAGAGCAAATCTGAAACTCGGTAGAAATAAGAGTTGTGTTGTAATTATGACCAGGGAATACTCCAGCAAATCCATCTGCCATTTCAATTAGCTCATCCACTGGTATGGCTTCATGCTCATCGTTGTTGTGGCCTAACAAAGAGGAAGAGGGATACATATTGGTTCCCATTCCAAGACGTCTGCCTGTCTCCTTTGCAATGGCCAACTGATCTCCTACATTTTTGTCCAAACTTATCATTAGCTTTTCACTCATTTTCTCGGAGTTTTACCAATGTGTGTCTCTCTTGGGCCATGCTCTAGGATAGGTGTTTAAGAAAGATTCTAGCTTTCATTTGTTAAGGTTAAGGCTTACCAGTGATCATCTTAACGCAAACTCCAAGGCTAAGAGCTCTAAGGATGGTTTCAGCGCTGTCATGCCTTGGAGGATCAAACAGTGGCAACAAACCACAGAACCTCCATGGTCCTCCAGGACTATTGGTGCTTTTCTCTGGAATTTCCTGGAACCAATATTTAAAATGATACAATGAATTAGAGTAACTAATGTCATTGCAAGGTTCATCGTCAAAAGTACAGCTGTAACCAGATCAAGAGAGAAAGGGAGAGGAAAATTATGTTACCTGATAAGCAACCGCAAGAGACCTCAAACCTTTTTCTGCAAATCTGTCAATGATGGCGTGAACTCTTTGCGCAATCTCATTTTTCTGTTGACACAAGCTTAGAACCTATAATATAGTACAGATGGATCAGTGATGTTGTTTATTTATGGATACAGAACAAAAGAATAGGGTGATTATACGTAGCTACCTGTTCAGGAGCTCCTTTGGTAGCACGAAACCATCTCTCATCTGAATCAATATATGTTATTGCAGTGCGTTTGTCCACAGGATTGAAGGGCAAGAAATGAATTTCTTCAATATTTGCACGTGCCTACAGATAAACAACCTTTGTATGAGAAAAACTATATAGCAAGTGACAATAGTCTTATAATAGAGAGTTCATTTCAAGAGAAATATTTCTACCTCTCTAGGATCAGCAAGCATGCTAACAATGGCTGCATCTATAGCATCCTGATTTTCTAGTCGTGAAGCTCGGCCTGCAAGCAACAAAATTGTGTCCCTGTCCATGTAGTCGGTGAAAACCTGTGCAGATGAATTTTCACATTTAAACATCTAAATAGAGAACACAGAGACAACTGTTTTGAATTGTTTTCTTTGAACTTGAAATGCAAGTTATATGAGGAGCATAAGTACCTCAATAAGATTTTTATCAACGGTAAGACTATTCAAGGTAAGTGTTCCAGTTTTATCACAGCAGAGTACATCCATCCCAGCCATTTCCTCTATTGCGGTCATCCTTTTCGTAATGGCACCCTTTTCAAACAAGTAGAAATACATAATTGCTAGCAAATTGTTTACAATGATAACAAAAGAAGGATTTCCTTTTGCATTCAACAGCGGAAAAGTAGAATTCTTCTCAGTTCACTCTATTATAGTTATATACTAAAGAGAAGTGAAAACCAAGATTTGTTACCTGTTGAGAAAGTCGATGAGATCCAATGGCAAGTGTGACCGACAGTACAGTAGGCATGGCAATGGGTATCCCTCCAATCAGTAGTACAAGAAGGTTATTGATCCCAACTCTGAAGGAACGATGTTGTATAGGGAACATGACAATGATTTCAAGAACCATTCCAACAGCAATAGAGCAAATGCAGAAGTTTCCTATTGCTGTAAGAACCTAGAAGTTAACAAACATGTCAAAGAAAAATGTCATGCTCTTGCAAGCTTCAGACTGAATTTCACCATTTTAAGAGAACAGTCGGTTCAAAGCATGCTGCAAATGGGAAATAATGAACAACAACGAACCTGGTGGAAATGTCCAGTTACATCTGTGCTGTCCACCAAGCGTGCTGTTTTTCCAAAGAAGGTGCTTCCTCCGGTTGCTATTACAACAGCTTCGATTTCACCTTGTTTACAAGTAGAACCAGAAAAGACTTGTTCTCCCTTCTTCTTGGTCACAGGTAGTGATTCTCCAGTCAGCACCGACTGCGGGAAAAAATGTTTAACTATTCTGTCAGAAAAAGTCTTTACATAATAAGACACTGAAAGAGAAGAGATGCATATAAGTTCTAGATATCCTGGATGTGCCTGATCAATCTTCAAGGGGTCTCCTTCAAGAAGGCGGGCATCTGCAGGAATGATATCTCCAAGTTTTATGCTAATTATATCACCAGGTACCAAGATAGACGCATCTTGCTCTTGCCACTGTCCATCTCTAAGTACCTATAAGCGGCGATGTAACTCAAATAAAAGGTAATATAGAAACGATAGTGCAGCTAGCTTTGCCATATTGGCTCCCACAAGGTAAAGAACCATACTCTTGTTTTCAGAGCCAAGCGAGCCATAAGAGCTGCAGCAGCATTGCCAGCATTGTTTTCTTCAAAGAAGCTGATTGTTGCGTTGATGAGTAAAAGGCAAACAATTCCAACAAAGTCTTCCCAGTCAGGACCCAGTCTCTGTAAATACCATTATCACCAAGAGTTTCAAGTTGTATATTGACATAGTAAAGAAGAGAAACGATTTGATAAACATGAATGAAAACTCTGATTGTCTTACTTCACTATTAGCGAGGGCGATGGCCATCAATGCTGCAGCTTCCATAACCCATGACAATGGGTTCCACATAAAACCTAGGAATTTCAGAAACTTGTTCTCCTGCATCATTGTTTTCAATATAGCATTAGCACAGCATCCACATATTATCCAAGAGTCACTGTAAAAAAACCACAACTTTACGTACAGAAATAACATAGATGAATTCATGACATTATGCATCAAAGAGAAGATCTCAGAACTCATAAGCTTCTCTTTTGTACTTGGCAAGAATGCAATAGAGAGAGTGAGAGAGAGACACTTTGAAGATAAGCTGTTTATTACCTGTTTCTCTTCAAGTCTGTTAGGACCAAATAAGTTCAATCTTTCTTCAGCAACACCAGATAGAAGCCCCTTAGGCGATGTTTTTAGGTATTCAAAAACCTCCTCCAATGGCAATGTACCCTGTCAAGCTCAAGCATCAAAACCATTAGGCCACAAAAGGATCAAAGAATTTGAATCAAAACTTAAGGAATGACTAATCAATGTACCAAGTCAATTCCTTTTCTATCGAAAGAATCACGATCCAGCAATGGTTTCTCTAAATTGTCAGCCATGGTTTAAAGCCTCAAATTCCACCGTACAGCTTCAAACTATGGAACTAGTGGACAAGAACCAAAAAAACAAAAAAAAAAACAGAAATTTCTTCGATTATTCAAGTAAATAGGAAACCATCAAAACCATGGTGTGAGCTACACACCAATGTTCCATCTTTCTGATCGAGAAGGACTTACCAGGACCCTAATATGATGGCACGAAGTCACTAATTTCGTCGTGTCGGAGGAGGAAAATAATACAGGGAACAGAAGTGAAACAGGGATCCTTAAAAAGGGTCCACGAATATTGCAATTGAAACCACCATTCCATGGCTGACCAGTTGATAGAGCGTGTGGGGGAAAAGGAGACTCTCCTGCAAGTCGTAATTAGTATCGCCATTACTGGGAAGCATTTGCGAACAGTAGATGCGAGAAAGACGAAAAGGAAGCAGAGCACAAGTGTGGTTGAGCTCACTTACTCCACCTAACAGTTTATATTAGATTTTAATATATATATATAAATTCATCTTCTGTTCCTATTAAAATAAATTTTTTGAAACTTTTTTTATTCATCACATACAAACATGATATAAGATCTCTTTGCCCAAAAAACAAAAAAAAATATAAGATCTATACATTTTAATTTCTAACAAATTGAAGCCCTAAGTAAATTTTTAGGTTTAGGGAAAAACTTTTACAATATGAAAATCCAATAAAATTATTTTACTTTTTAGTTACATATATGAAATAACATAGTTCTCTTAGTAATTCGAATATTAAATACTTGGCTGTAACTTGCATCATCCAATTTTGGCCAATTGCAAATTTGCAATTAAGAAAAATCAAAACTACAAAGTAGTTACAAGAAATCTTCATAATTAAGTGTCAAACAAAAGAAATAGTTCCACTTGCCAACATTTATTAGAAAACAAATCCTACTCTAAACAAAACATATAGCGCATAGAATTAATTAACAATGAAAATATTAAAATCAAATAAATATAACTGAAAGCTTTTGACTATTTGCCTTGGTCAACGATGGTATTGACAAGATCACACTTCTCTCTGGGTGACTATTTTGCCTTGGTCACCTCTGTATTGACAAGAAGTTTTCTATCTTCTTCGTCTTCTCTGTATTGTTTCTTCTTCTCGCTATGATAGAT
This sequence comes from Camelina sativa, assembly GCF_000633955.1. Lineage (NCBI taxonomy): Eukaryota > Viridiplantae > Streptophyta > Magnoliopsida > Brassicales > Brassicaceae > Camelina > Camelina sativa. Next base: position 7,934,874 of record NC_025701.1, on the reverse strand, counting down.
AAGGAAATGAGATCCAAAGCCAAAGGTCTTGTGAGACCAATAATCACAAAACATATACAACCTCAGAGTTCTTACATGCATCTCTTCCTCCTCTGTGTTCTTTTCCTATCTTCCCTCTTTCTTACACCTTCGGAAGCTGTCTGTAGCTTGCAAGATCTAGAATCTCTCCTGTGGTTTTCCGGCAATGTTTCTTCTTATATTTCTCCTTTGAACTGGAGTTTGTCCACTGATTGTTGCTCCTGGGAGGGAATTACATGCGATGATTCATCAGATAGTCACGTCACTGCGATCTCCTTGCCCTTTAGAGGACTCTCTGGGATTCTCACTTCGTCTGTTCAGAAACTTCACCGTCTCTCTCGTCTCGATCTTTCTTATAACCATCTATCGGGTCCTCTCCCACAAGGTCTTTTCTCCACCCTTGATCAGCTCATGGTTCTTAATCTTAGTTGCAATAGCTTTGATGGTGAGTTGCCACTTGAACAAGCATTTGGAAACGGAAGCAATAGATTCTTCTCTATTCAGACACTTGATCTGTCGAGCAATCTTCTGCAGGGTGAAGTCCTCCACCATAGTTCTGTTTATCTCCAGGGAGCTATCAATTTGATTAGTTTCAATGTTAGCAACAACAGCTTCACAGGTCCAATCCCTTCTTTCATGTGCACGAGTTCACCGCAGCTCAGCATACTGGACTTCTCCTATAATGATTTCAACGGCCATATCTCCCAAGGATTAGGCAAATGCTTGAGGCTAAAAGTTCTACGAGCAGGCTTCAACAATCTCTCTGGTGAAATCCCAAGTGACATTTACAATCTTTTCGAGCTCGAGCAACTCTTTCTACCAGTCAATCGTCTTTCTGGAAAGATCGACAAACATATCACCTTGCTCAGGAAACTTACCACGCTTGACCTTTACTTCAATCACCTGGAAGGAGAAATACCAGTCGGTATAGGCAACCTCTCCAGCCTGCAGAGCCTCCAACTCCATATAAATAACCTCAGTGGTTCAATCCCGCTTTCTCTTGCAAATTGCACCAATCTGGTCAAGTTGAACTTGAGGGTCAATAGGCTGGGAGGAAGCTTAACAGAGCTCGAGTTTTCCCAATTGAAGAGTCTTAAGGTTCTAGATCTTGGAAACAATAGCTTCACTGGTGATTTCCCTGATAAAGTTTTCTCATGCAAATCGCTCACAGCAATCAGATTTGCAGGCAATAAGTTAACGGGACAGATATCTCCTCGAGTAGTGAAACTTGAGTCCCTGTCGTTCATGGGTTTATCAGACAACAAACTAAGGAACATTACAGGGGCTCTCAGCATTCTACAGGGCTGCAGGAAGTTGTCCACTCTAATCATGGCAAAGAATTTTTACGACGAAACAGTTCCAAGCAAACAAGACTTTCTTGCACCAGACGGATTCCCCAAACTCCGAATATTTGGTGTAGGTGGATGTAGATTGAAAGGTAAAATACCAGCTTGGCTGATCAATCTCAACAAGGTAGAAATTATAGATCTTTCATTGAACCGATTCGTAGGTTCAATTCCTGGTTGGCTAGGAACTCTTCCAGAGCTTTTCTACTTGGATCTTTCCGATAACCTTCTTACAGGAGAGCTGCCAAAGGAGATCTTTCAACTAAAGGCTCTGATGTCCCAAAAGACGTACGACGCAACAGAAAAGAACTATCTAGAGCTGCCTGTTTTTCTCAATCCCAACAACGTTATGATCAATCAGCAATACAATCAGCTGTACAGTCTCCCACCTACGATTTTCATCAGAAATAATTTCCTGACCGGGAGTATACCAGTCGAGGTTGGTCAGTTAAAGGGTCTTCATATACTCGAGCTTCAAAGTAACAATTTATCAGGCAGCATCCCAGATGAACTGTCTAACCTCACCAACTTAGAGAGGCTGGACCTGTCCAACAACAAACTATCCGGTAGAATTCCTTGGTCGCTCACAGGACTCCATTTCATGTCCTATTTCAATGTTGCAAACAACAGTCTCAGTGGGCCAATACCAACAGGAAGTCAGTTTGATACATTTCGAAAAGCATATTTTGAAGGAAACCCTTTGTTGTGCGGTGGTGTACTGCTGAACCCCTGCACACCTACTACTGCTACAACCACGGTAAAGGATGATGAGTTTGACAAAACATTTCTTTTGGGGATTGCCAGTGGATACTTTCTAAGCTTTATTTCGACTTTAGTGGTGCGTGCCTGGCGGGTGTAATGCAATCATATATGCAGCGAGTCACTCAAAAGACGTTTAGTGGTTTCATTTCATTCAACCATATGTATCCTTAAAAAAAAAATGTGTACAAAGAAAAAAAATCAGAGTTTGTAATTTTGATGGTATCTAAGTTTCTCAAAAAACAATCAATTTGATGGACAAAGGAATCTAGTGCACTTGGAACCGCTCTTAAGAGAGGATCACTTGGATTTCCTTTTGCATTCAACAGCATAAAGGTAGGATTCTTCTCAATTTCACTCTATTATAGTTATATACTAAAGAGAAATGGAACCAAGATTTGTTACCTGTTGAGAAAGTCGGTGAGATCCAATGGCAAGTGTGACTGATAGTACAGTAGGCATGGCAATGGGTATCACTCCAATCAGTAGTACAAGAAGGTTATTGATCCCAACTCTGTAGGAACGATGTTGTACAGGGAACATGACAATGATTTCAAGAACCATTCCAACAGCAATACAGCAAATGCAGAAGTTTCCTATTGCTGTAAGAACCTATATAGAAGCAAACATGTCAAAAAAAAAAAAAAATCATGTTATTTCAAGCTGCAAAGTGTATTTCACTATATTAGTATATTAAGAGAACAATTGCTTCAAAGCATGCTGAAACTGGGAAAGAATGAATAACAAACAACCTGCTGAAATTGTCCGGTTACATCTGTGCTGTCCACCAAGCGTGCTGTTTTTCCAAAGAAGGTGCTCGCTCCAGTTGCTATCACAGCAGCTTCTATTTCACCTTGTTTACAAGTAGAACCAGAAAAGACTTGCTCACTCTTCTTCTTGGTCACAGGTAGTGATTCTCCAGTCAGCACTGACTGCGTCAGAGAAAAATAAAACGATAAGTGAACTATAAAGTCTTTACATAGTACAGTAAAAGTAAAGAAATGCAAGTAAGTGCCTGATCAATCTTCAAGGGGTCTCCTTCAAGAAGACGAGCATCTGCAGGAATGATATCCCCAAGCTTTATGCTAATTATATCACCAGATACCAAGATAGATGCATCTTGCTCTTGCCACTGTCCATCTCTAAGTACCTATAAGAGGCGATGTAAATAAAAATAAAGGTAATATAGAAACGATAGTGCAGCTAGCTTTGCCATTTTGGCTCATTGGAGTCAAAATGCATAAGGTAAAGAACCATACTCTTGTTTTTAGAGCCAAGCGAGCCATAAGAGCAGCAGCAGCATTGCCAGCATTGTTTTCTTCGAAGAAACTGATTGTTGCGTCGATCAGAAAAGGCAAACAATTCCAACAAAGTCTTTCCAGTCAGGACCCAGTCTCTGTAATACCATTTTTACCATGAGTTTCAAGTTGTATCTTCACATAGTAAGGAAGAGAAACAATTTCATAAACACTAATCGACGAAAATAGTAGTAAAACTTTTATTGTCTTACTTCACTATTAGCGAGGGTGATGGCCATCAATGCTGCAGCTTCCATAACCCATGACAATGGATTCCGCATAAAACCTACGAATTTCAGAAATTTGTTCTCCCGTATCATTGTTGTAAATGGCATTAGCACAACATTATAAGGACACTTGGCAGGAACACTATGAAGACACTTTGTAAGATGTCCTGTTTCTTACCTGTTTCTCTTCAAGTCTGTTAGGACCAAATATCTTCAATCTCTCTTCAGCATCTCCAGATAAAAGCCCTTGAGGAGATGTTCTTAGGTATTCAAAAACCTCCTCCAATAGCGATATACCCTGTCAAGCTCAAGCGTCAAAACTTTTTTTGCCACTAATGAATTCAAGTACTAAGAGTAAAATTTAAGGAAACACACAACACGTACCAAGTCAACTCCTTTTCTGTTGAAAGTATTAGGATCCAGCAAAGGCTTGTCTAAATCCTCGGCCATACTTAAAAAGCTTTAAAAGCAACTGTCCAACTGCAAAATATTGTGAACAAAGAAAAGAAACGAGAAATTCTCCGATGAACATAAGAGAATATATAAATCAACAAAACGATTTTTCAAACTATTAGCAAATCAGCAAACATGTGGGTGAGCAGTTTGATCTCACTTCTCTCTACCTAACGGTCACTCTCACTTCTTCGATCGCAGAGGTGAATTTTCTATTCACCCACATGGGCTTCTCTCATGTAACGTAGACAACGATTTTTCTTTTTTAAAAAGGATTAACAATGGACCAATGGTATAAGCAAGTTGATCAAAGGAATCGGGACAAAGAAACAGATAAATAAATCTTAAATATGTGGACTTTTTTGCCTTGGTCAACACTGGTTATTGTCAACAAGTTTTTTCATCTTCTTTGTCATGTTCTTGTTCTTCTCACCATGACTAATGAGGACATGAGATTCAAAGCCAAAGGTTTTGTGAGAACTTCATCAATCACAAGACCAATACAACCTCTGAGTTTTCACATGCTTCGCATACTCCTTCAGTGTGTCCTTTATACTGCAGTTTCAGAGGCTCTCTGCAACCCGCAAGATCGAGAATCTCTACTGTGGTTCTCTGGAAACGTTTCTTCTTCTGTTTTTCCTCTGAATTGGAACCCATCCATTGATTGTTGCTCATGGGAAGGAATAACCTGCAATGATTTCCCCGATAGTCACATCACTGCAATCTCATTGCCCTTTAGAGAACTATATGGTAAACTCCCTTTGTCTGTTCTGCATCTCCACCATCTCTCTCATCTCGATCTTTCTCATAACCGTCTCTCGGGTCATCTCCTGCCTGGCTTTCTCTCATCCCTTGATCAGCTCAAATTTCTTGATCTTAGTTACAACAGCCTCGATGGCGAGTTGCCAGTTGAGCAAACATTTAGAAATGGAAGCAACAGACATTTCCTAATTCAGACAGTTGATCTGTCAAGCAATTTTCTCCAAGGCGAAATCCTCAGTAGTTCTATTTTCATACAAGGATCTTTCGATTTAATCAGTTTCAATGTCAGCAACAACACCTTCACAGGCCCAATCCCTTCGTTCATGTGCAAGAGTTCACCGGAGCTCAGCAAACTGGATTTCTCCTACAATGATTTTACCGGCAATATTCCGCAAGGACTAGGGAGATGTTCAAAGCTAAGTGTTCTACAAGCAGGCTTCAACAATCTCTCTGGTGAAATCCCAAGTGACATCTACAATCTTTCGGAGCTCGAGCAACTCTTTCTACCAGTCAATCATCTTTCTGGAAAGATCAATGATGATATCATCTACCTGAAGAAACTAATATCGCTCGAGCTTTACTCCAATCACCTTGGAGGAGAAATACCAATAGACATAGGTCAGCTCTCTAGCCTGCAAAGCCTCCAACTCCATACCAATAACATCGCTGGCACAGTCCCGCCTTCTCTTGCAAATTGTACTAATCTCATCAAACTGAATCTGAGGCTTAATCAGCTGGAAGGAACCTTATCAGAGCTTGACTTTTCCCGCTTTCAGAGCCTTATCATTCTAGATCTTGGAAACAATAGCTTCAGCGGTGATTTCCCTTGGAAGGTTCACTCCTGCAAATCTCTAACAGCGATGAGATTTGCAAGCAATAAGTTAACAGGACAGATATCTCCTCAAGTACTGGAACTTGAATCCCTATCGTTCTTGTCTCTTTCAGATAATAAACTGGTGAACATTACAGGCGCTCTCAGAATTCTGCAGGGCTGCAGGAAGCTGTCCACTCTCCTCATAGGAAAGAATTTTTACAACGAAACATTTCCAAGCGACAAAGACTTAATTTCCTCAGATGGATTCCCTAGTCTCCAAATATTTGGCAGCGGTGGATCTGGACTGAGAGGTGAAATACCAGCTTGGCTGATCAAATTGAAGAGCTTAGCAGTCACAGATTTGTCCCACAACCAGCTTGTAGGGTCAATCCCTGGTTGGTTGGGAACTTTTCCCCACCTTTTCTATATTGATCTCTCAGAGAATCTTCTTTCAGGAGAGCTGCCGAAGGAATTATTCCAACTAAAGGCTCTGATGTCCCAAAAGGCCTACGACGAAACAGAAAGGAACTATCTAAAGCTACCAGTTTTCGTCACCCCCAATAATGTTACAACTCATCATCAATACAATCAGCTGTTTAGCCTCCCACCTGCGATCTACATAAGAAGGAATCAACTGAAAGGAAGTATACCGGTCGAAGTTGGTCAGTTAAAGGTTCTTCATGTCCTCGAGATATCTCATAACTATTTGTCTGGCAACATCTCACATGAGTTGTCGAAACTCACCAACTTGGAGAGGCTTGACCTGTCCAACAATCACTTATCTGGTGAAATTCCTTGGTCGCTAACAAGCCTCCATTATATGTCCTATTTCAACGTAGCGAACAACAGCCTGGACGGGCCAATACCCGCAGGAAGTCAGTTTGACACTTTTCCGCAAGCACATTTTGAAGGAAACCCCTTGTTGTGTGGTGGCATACTGGTGACTTCCTGCAAGGCTCCAACAAAGCCACCTGCCACAACCACAGACAACGAGGATGTAGAGGAGTTAAAGGGAATGTTTATTCTAGGAGTTGCCACAGGATTTTTTGTTTCCTACTGTTTTTACTGGTGCTTTTTTGCTAGACTCAGTGTTTTGACTAGTAAAGTAGTCTTTCCTGTAGTATCATAAAGAAACAGTGGTCAAATGTGATGGTTTAGGTTGGTTCTGCTCCAGAATGAAATAAACATCATCCAGGCTTCTCTTTGTATTTCTAGCAGAGACATGATAATTCAACAAAAGTTTTATTTCGTAGGAATCTAGTGGGTGGGTTTGTTGAGTTGGAGTCTAGAGCTATAGCACCAACTACTGAGAGTTTCGAAATCAACTACTGAAACTGAAAGTGCAGAATTCGAGGTATACTAGTAGAACTCAGATGACTATATAACATTGCAAAAACAAATAGCGAAGAACCTGGAGGCGTCGTATCTGGAGATGAGAAGAGAGCAATCATTCATAAGGGGTAGACCGATTTCTTGTCTGTCGCCGGCGTGAATTTAGTTAGGGCTTTTTTTAACCGTCAAGAAAGCTGGGAGTGTACTTTTTGATTGTTTTGTTTTGTTTGGCTCAAATTTCACTTCTTTAGATTTACAATTTGTAGCCTCAATTTCTTTTTTTCTTGCAATTGGGTCCAAATCCGGGAGAAAAAAAAAAACATTTGCTTACTTTTTTTTCCGACAAAATATAAAAGACACAAACGCTTGTAATTAGAGAAAACCATGAAGAAGTAAAAAAAAAAAAAAAGTCCGGTCCGGTCCGGTCCGGTCCGGAAAAAATATAAAAACTGACGCCGTGAGATTCCTCTCCGGCGGAACATTGGTAAAAAAAAACCCCTAACCAGTCGCTGTAGCTAAAACCCCTATTTTCCGTTAAGAGGAGCGAGAGACCCGCACCAGAGGAATCAGAGATGGACGAAAAATACTATATTAGCATAGTTATGTTTTAATCTTCTTCTGGTAACATATTAGTAATCGTCGTGATCTATGTACGAGCGGATGAGCATTGTGGCGCAGAGTCGAATTATACAGAAACGAGCATGTTGTTGTTTCACCAAAGAAGAGCATTTCGAAGTGAAGCTGTTCCGGGTTTTGAAATCAGACTTCTTCTTTGCCAAAAATCCACCCATCTTTGGTGTTCGATTCGAATTTTTGATGAATCACCTCTTCTCTATTTATACGAATTGGATTCTGGGATTTGAAGGAAGCCTGAACTTGGTCATGTTTTTTTAGTCTCTTTTTGGGGATTTTGCGCGTTGAGGTAATCTCGCCGTACAAACGAAACGATGGAGTGTATCAGACTCTTTTTTCTCAGTTTTATCCTATCGATACATAAGATTTTGTTTTGTAGAAAAAATATCAAACACTTGACTTCGGTTTCAAGTTTGTCTTTTTATTTCGTTTCTTGGGTTGCTCTTCTATTTTGTTGGACAAGTAATCTTGTTTAGGTTCAATGTATGTCAACGAGTTTATCAGAGAGCCACGAAGTTTCTAGGAAGATACGTTTATGGATTTTTTCCCCTCTGAATCCGTATTAGATTGAAACATAAGTGATCTGTAGAACTAATTATATTTTACTTTAAGAGAACGAAAGATCTTAGCTGCTTAGCTGTTCTTGGACTCTGGTTTTGTTCTTTTACAAATTAGTTAAAACAATGCTTTACATGTTCTGCAATGTTTCTGAACAATGTGTTGGTTTATCTAATAATAACTGCAGAGATCATTAGAGACTCAAGCGAATCAGAGAGTCAACATTTCTATTTTCCACTGTATGACTGAACTGGATTTATTTGCTGACTTCAAGGTGATGCAACAAAGTCAATTTCTGCACAACAGCAAGAAATGTTCATATGAGAATCAGACAAATTGAATGAATGTTGTAACTTGCAGAAAAAAAGTATGTTACCTTTGGAGGAGTTTGCTTCGTCTAGAGGAGTTTCTGATGTAATGGACGAGGACGAGAGGCTAGTTGATCCCCGAGCTTCAATAATCATTGCGACAACTTCTCTCATCGTTGGTCTACTAGCCGGAGAATTGCTGGTGCAGAACAGTGCAATCTTTAGGACAAGAGACATCTCATGAACCGTTCTCTTATCATTTGTATCTAGCCTCGGATCAAACATTTCAATGGTTGGAACCATGTTACGGATTGATCTTCTAACCCAATTGACTAGATCCCCTCCTTGCTCCAGCGGTTGAACTGGGGGCTTTCCTGTTATTAACTCCAAAAGCACTACTCCAAAGCTATAGATGTCGCATTTCTCTGTCACCTTCATCGTGTAAGCATATTCTGAAATCAAAGCAAAACATGAATCAGATATGTGTCAGATTAGCCAGTGTGGGAGAAAGAATCCTGTGATGTTTTTCACTCACCTGGAGCGATGTATCCGTAAGAGCCTGCAACCGCTGACATGGACTTTGAGTAAGAGAGATCAATCAATTTAGCCAGGCCAAAATCTCCAACATGAGCCTGGAAGAGTTCATCAAGAAGAATGTTGTTCGATTTTATGTCGCGGTGAACTATTTGAGGTCTGCAATCATGATGGAGGTAACACAGACCCTCTGCAGCGCCGAGGGCGATTCTGTACCGAGCATTCCAATCCAACAAGCAGTTTTTCTCACCTCCTCGCTGTAGTTGTTCCCCGAGGCTTCCTTTTGACATGTACTCATACAAGAGAAGATTTGAGTTCTGGTGATAGCAGAAACCATACAGCTTCACAATATTCCTGTGCCTTATCTTTCCAAGTGTTGATATCTCAGCTCTGAAGCTATTATCAGAACTAGCTCCTTCCCCGCGAGAGTTTAGCTTCTTCACGGCTATCACCTCGCCATCTGACATTTCAGCTTTGTAGACCGTTCCACATGCTCCTTTCCCTAAAACCACGTCTTCGGAGAAGTTTCTGGTTGCATCCACAAGGCCTTGATATGTGAAACCTTTTTTAGGGAAATAGTAGCTGTCCATGACATCCGGTTTTGTTTGATCCTCAAGAGCAACAAAGGCTGGTTCCCGTCGCTTTATTGCCCAACAGATACCAATAAAAGTGATAAGAAAAACGGAGCCGATTACAAGACAAGTGATTGTCAAGATCTTTTGCCTTTGCGAACCGTTCATTAACCAATTTATCTTGGAATCAGAATTTGGGGCAAGTGGTTGGCAGTGGCTTCTCTGAGAGTTACACAAACCGTGGTTTCCAGCAAAGTTCGATGAATCCATCCGCTGGAACACTGCTGTGTCTGGTACTGTTCCTAACAAGTTATTGTTTGAGATATTGCAGATGAGGAGGCTCATGAGATTCCCAATTGATGCAGGGATCTCACCTGAAAGCTTGTTGTCGTTGAGGTAAAGTATCTCCAACATTTGTAGATTTCCCAAACTGTCTGGAATCGTACCTGAGAGACTATTGTGACTAATGTTGAGGGAGATTTGCAGAGAGGTTAACTTTCCAAGCTCCACTGGAATGTTTCCAGACAAGAGATTGCCTCCTAGTTGTAACTCCATGAGCCGAGTAAGATCTCCAACGCTATGAGGAATTTCTCCGGTCAATCTATTATCAGACAATTTCAAAATCTCTAAATTGACCAACTGACCAAGCTCTTCTGCTATGTACCCGGAAAACTTGTTGCCACTAAGGTCAAGCCTCTGGATAGTGACACAACTCCCCAACTCTTTAGGGATGTGACCAGTGAGCTGATTGGAGGAGATGTTTAAGCCAACAATCTTTGTGAGACTCCCAATCTCTGAAGGAATTTCACCAGTAAAATTGTTGTTAGCAAGACGCAGTCTTTCTAAATTCTTCAGCTTTCCCAGGTCTGCAGATATATTCCCTGATAACCAGTTTTGGTGAAGCTCTAATGCAGTAAGGTTCTGAAGATTAAATAATTCAACGGGAAGGCTTCCTGTTAGCTGGTTATCGCCTAACATTAGCTTTGTCAGTGACTTGCAGGTTTTCAGATCACGAGGGATGTTTCCTGATAACTTGTTTGAACCAAGACTCAGAAGTATTAGCTTCTGAAATCTGCAGAAGTGGGCGGGAATTGAACCAGACAGAGAATTGGCAGACATATCAAGAACAGAAAAATTGCTATAGAAACCGATTAGAGGAGGAATCGTCCCTTCAAGCTGGTTGTCAAAAAGTTGCAAATCTACAAGGCAAGTTAGAAACTGAAGCTCTCGTGGGATAGTACCGTTTAGTCTATTGATAGACAAGTCTAGCTTCTCCAACAGTGTCAATTCCCCAAGCTCCCTAGGAATTGGACCTCCAATGATGTTCTCGAAAAGATGAAGTAATCGGAGATTCAGAATCTGACCAAACTCTATCGGGATGAAACCTGTTAACTGATTCTCCGAAAAATCTATCTCAACTGCATCTGNACTCTTTAGGGATGTGACCAGTGAGGTGATTGGAGGAGATGTTTAAGCCAACAATCTTTGTGAGACTCCCAATCTCTGGAGGAATTTCACCAGTAAACTTGTTGTTAGCTAGACGCAGTCGTTCTAAATTCTTCAGCTTTCCCAGGTCTGCAGATATATTCCCTGATAACCAGTTTTGGTGAAGCTCTAATGCAGTAAGGTTCTGAAGATTAAATAATTCAACGGGAAGGCTTCCTGTTAGCTGGTTATCGCCTAACATTAGCTTTGTCAGTGACTTGCAGGTTTTCAGATCACGAGGGATGTTTCCTGATAACTTGTTTGAGCCAAGACTCAGAAGTATTAGCTTCTGAAATCTGCAGAAGTGGGCGGGAATTGAACCAGACAGAGAATTGGCAGACATATCAAGAACAGAAAAATTGCTATAGAAACCGATTAGAGGAGGAATCGTCCCTTCAAGCTGGTTGTCAAAAAGTTGCAAATCCACAAGGTAAGTTAGGAACTGAAGCTCTTGTGGGATAGTACCGTTTAGTCTATTGATAGACAAGTCTAGCTTCTCCAACAGTGTCAATTCCCCAAGCTCCCTAGGAATTGGACCTCCAAGGATGTTCTCAAAAAGATGAAGTAATCGGAGATTCAGGATCTGACCGAACTCTATCGGGATGAAACCTGTTAACTGATTCTCGGAAAAATCTATCTCAACTGCATTTGTCAAGTTGCCTATTTCACGAGGTATCTCTCCGGTTAACTGGTTTGTGTAAAGGTACAGCCTTTTCATCTTTGTGAGCTTCCCAATATCTCTTGGAATTGATCCCGTGAAGTAGTTTTCGTGGAGCGCAAGCACCTCCAGACTGGTGATGTTTCCTACTGAAGGAGGTATCTCGCCGGATAGACGGTTTTGCCAGAGTATCAAATCAGTAAGATTTCGAAGCTGCTCTAGCTGCTTAGGAAGAGAACCCTCAAGAAGATTCTCTGCTAATCCAAGTACCTTTAGGCTCTCGCATCCGCTGATTTCAGACGGAATCACACCCGAAAACGCGTTCCGACCTGCCCTAATGACTCGCAGCTGTCTCAATTTCCCCATGGAAGGAGGGATTACACCGGTGAGATTGTTGCTGTAGATCACAAGCTCTTGGAGCGAACTCAAACTACCGATTTGTCTAGGGATCGAACCGAAAAGATAATTCTCGCATAGATACAGCTTTTGAAGAGTGATGATCATGGTTAGCTGAATTGGTATTACTCCGTGGAACCTATTTGTGCAGAGATCAAGAACCTCTAGGCTTCGACAGAGAGATAAATCTCGAGGGATTGGACCAGAGATGAAGTTGGTGGAAACATTCAGTTTCCTTAAACCATTAAGCTTGCATATGAGAGGAGATAGTGTACCTGAAAGATTCATCCCATTTAGATCCACAGAAGTTACAATTCTGAGACTGGTACAGGCGATTCCGGTCCAGTTGCAGGGATTTGAATCCAACTGATTCCAGCTTGCGAGATAATCATTGGAGTCATTTAGTAGAGCTTTAAACTCCAGAAGAACACGCCCTTCTTCGTTTAGGGATCTCACAAAGATGAAAGAGAAAGAACAGAGAACCACTATTGCGAGGAAACATATCCTTTCTCTCATTTCGTTACAAGTTAGCTTTGGTATGAACACAGAGTGATCTCCAAAACATCAGGAAGAAACGAAAAGAAACGTCGATTTGGGGGGAAGTCACGGAATGGTTTTGGCTAAGAGGGAAAAAAAAAAGATTAGATTGAGATTGAGAAAAAGACAGAATGATTTGATTGATCAAGAAAGACTATCTGCAAAACACTTCGGAAAGGTTTCTGTTTTCTCTGTCTCTACAAGAAGTCAACTGTGTTTTAATTCTCTTTGTCGACGACATCGTCTCTTTCTCCGACTTGGTTCACCATATTTTTGAGCTGCTAGTGGTTTCAAATCACGTGTTGGTGATCTGGTTTTGTAGTACAAATCCATTGAATAAAAATGTAGGGATCCTTTTTAGTGTTTCTCTGGGGTGTCAATCGAAGAAAACAGAGGATCTTGGTTGTTGTGACGGTGAGGATTTGATGAAGACGACACGTGAAAAAGGATGATTCAGGACAATGATCTTTTAAGTGCACTGTTTGCTTTTTGTGTTTTAATTTCTTGGTGATGGGTGAGAAGAGAGCGTTGGAGTCTGTGAACTCATCATTTCTATCGTTGACCGTTAAAGCCACTTCACACATACACACAAGTGGGGAAGTTATTGCTGTCTTTTTCGCGCCCATCTCTTGTCTGTTAAATTTCCACTACACCAATGTTCTTCCCACTTTCTCATTTTAGGAAATGAATTTTCAGAAATATGATTTTTGTGATCTTATTTTTCAAAAATATTATGAAGCCAAAGGTTGTTCAAAAACATAATTTTATAACTTTATGAAAACTTTTCCAATTGAGGCGTATAATCCATTTATAAACCGTTGCGTGAAACCCAAAAAATATAAAACAAGAGATATGAATTTATTATAGACAAAATAAATAAAGGATATAATTTTGTGACTTTTTCAAGATAAATATTGTTTCATTTGGGTCTTTTCCTTTTTTCCTACATCAAGCAACCACATGTAGAAACATTTGCCATGTACAATATGAGACCATACAAACAATGTACCAACCAAACTGTTGTGACCCAAATCTTTAATTTACCCTGAGGGTCTGATTTTGTTGTTTGCTTGAGTTTCTTTGATGACTTTAGTATTTAGAAGCAAAACCAGGATCACAATTAGACTCCAGCCTCTTCAATCGCGGCAGACATTGAAGCCGATGCTTCTTCTAGCGTTCGCCTCTTTTGAACTGCGTTAAAGGCCTCGATGATGTCTCCTTCAATCCAATCATCGTAGTCATCCATACCAATACCACATTCTAATCCAGCACCCACCTAGAACATCATAATCAGCGTGAGAGGTTTATACTGACCAAGTAAGAAAGTCTAAAAAAACAGGATTTGGTTTGGATTTGGACATATCTCAGCATGTAAGATGGAAGTTGATAGTTTACCTCTTTCACGTTTTCTTTAACTCGTTTAAGAGAATCAAGGACACCGACATGGACAGTTTTACCCTTCCGGAGTACCCTGATGCCACAATCTTTGACAAATTTCCCTTCATTCACCATACACCCAGCCACACGACCACTACCACTGCTGAAAGTAGCCCGAACTTCTGCTGAGCCAATCGGGATTTGTTCCTATCAACAGCAACAGAAATCTTCAATTTTCGAAAAATCCAATAAGGCTCATGAACTGAGACCAAAACCTATGTTTTATGATAATCCATGACATGACACAGCACAGAGATTTACTTCTCAGGCTAATCAACCAAAAAATAAATTCCAGTTGTTATGCCTTCTCATGTGGAAGGAACAGATATCTTATCGTGTGTAACTCTAAAGAGGCTTGTTATCAGATAAGGCAACAAAAAACGCTTCCGAATTGCATAAGAAATCAATGCTAACCTCAACAGACTCAAGAAGTCCTTCCATTGCGTTTCGCACATCATCAATAAGCTCATAGATAACTCTGTATAGTCGGATTTCAACACCTTTGTTTTCTGCAGCTTTTTTAACAGAACCAGACGCTTTGACATTAAATCCAAAAATGATGGCTTCACTCGCTGATGCTAGATCAACATCACTGTTGCTGACGTCCCCTGTCGCTTGTAGCAAGAATTTTAAGGTGACATTCTCCTGAGGGAGGACTTGCAGGGCTTGTCTGACGGCTTCAATGGATCCCTAGTTGTCACATTGA